>NC_136425.1:197240651-197690651 GCF_052625555.1 Lactuca saligna
GAGATCTTCGATTTTTGTTTAGGGTGTGTCGGCTAAAAACCGCTCGATCTAATACTCGAACTTCGGGCTGTAAACTGCTAAGCCGAAACTTCAAAAAATCATAACTTCCTCATAAGAAGTCAGATTTGGGCGTTCTTTTTATGGACGTTCTCGGGTTAACATATTCTACGACTTTCATTTACATTAGTAAGGCTAAAAGTCTCTATCATAAATTCACTATTTATGACTTCGGGGTGTCGTGCCGGTTCCGTCGCTAAACTTCGACGGGTCATAAATTTTTCGTTATAACTCAGATTTCGGTGCTCTTTATATGTACGGAAACCTTGTAACATATACTACAACTTGGTTAAGACTATTTATTATAAATAATCTTTTGCCGAAAAGTTGTTTTCAACACTTATTGCCTCAAAATTGACTAGCTCGGATCTACGGACGTTACATATTAGGGTTAGCCGATTAACGTTAATTATTTTCAATTATCCATTAATTACAAAATACAAATGTTCAATTGTCAAATTTTGAATATTTTTATGTTGATTTTGTCTTCGAAATTTTCAAATTTGGGTTGAAACGGACTCAAAAAAACTATCAATGAGTCAAGGTTGTCAAACAATTGGTATTTCCGTTATTCCATTACTTTCAGTATTTTGTTAACTCCACTATTTATATGCTTTTTAGTTTATTATTTTCGATCTCATACGTAGATAAAAATAATAATTTATAACATTAAATATAATAAAAACTAAACGACTTTATATTTTTTATTCGTTTAGAGCCCAAAACCGATTGTGATTTTTGTTTTTTGGTTAGGATTATTGCTTTGTGTACGAAATCTTTTGAAGCTTTTGTTAAAATGCTTTAACATATGAGGTACCCATGTCATGATGAAGAGGCGATAGCCATACGGTGGCACATGATCCCATTCAGTGGAATATTGAATAATGTTGAGCATACAGGTAAACAAATGAATTTTATATATAACTTTTAGAAGGTGTAGCAGATGATGGAATACTGAAGTTCCCGATGTCCGTGAAACCAGCTTCTAAATTATTGGATACCAGCTATAGACCATATATATATAATAAAATGACCCGACAATAAAAATAGGATTCATTTTAAGTTGCATATTTTTGACAAACTTTATAAAATACTAATAAGATAAAACTGCAAAAATGATCCAGGTGGTTTGCAATTTTTGAGGGTTTCAGTTCAACTCATGATTTTTTTGGATTGACGGTCATTTTCAGGTATTTTGATTGTGGTTTTGGTCCCTTGCTAAATTGAAATGACTAATATACTCTCCTGGTATTTTTTTTAATCTTTTTTCTATTTAATGTAATGTTTTATTAAATTAAAATATAGGGCTCTCTCTCTCTCTCTCTCTCTCTCTCATGTTCTTCCTCAAAAACATATATAGAATCTGATGAATGATTATTTTGCTCCTTAGAGAGAACATACATACACAATCAAGAATGTATATTTATACACACATATAATCGAGAACATACAATCCGTCCCCTTGTTCTTCCTCCTTGCAACCCAAACCCACCAACAACGATTTCATTACCGTTCTCCTTCTTCTTTCTGAATCCGTGGAAGAATAGAGATATGGAAAAAGACGAAGATAGTGAGGAACAAGATATGAGCATACTAGATTGAGGCAAGTACTATTCATCGTTTTCTACAAATAACCCTCATGTAAAAACCATTTGATTTTTCATCCAATTTAGCACTTTGTTGGCTGAATCGACTTGATTCACGTCAGCAATGGGGTACCTCTATTCGTCAGAATTCTCTAAAGATGGAGAGATACAAATACACGCTTGCCAACAACCCTTATTCTTCAAAATTTACCTACACTTATCGATTCTTAACAGAGGCATACAAAAACGAACATAACCTATGTTTTGGAATCCTTTCTTTTACCCAAAATATATACATATAACATTCTATCAACATATATTTAAGCCAAATGCAAATCGAACAATAGCAACAATAGATATAAAATTGAGAATCAGAATCATAAGAATTAAGAGAAGAAAAGATATAGAACCAGATGAATTGGAGTGTACATTAAGTTTGTACATACAGATCAATGGCATACAACTAATGGAATTTCAAATCGCTAGATACAGCAAAACACAGTATATTGAACGAATCACGAAATCACGAACGAAGATGTAAGAGTTACTGGATACAGATGTGAGATACCTGGGGGGGAGGGGGGGAAGCAGAGCGCTTAGCCCAAACACTACCGTCGGCACCAATGATGGTTGCGAAGATGAAATGGTGACCAGTACCTTCGATATCACAAATCAAATTCTCATCCAGATTGCCACGACATTTTTGAAGGAAAAACATTGAAATGCATTCAACGCTATCGTAATGGATTTGGGGATTTCGGGGTTTAAGGATCTTTTTTTTTTTTTTTTTTTTTTTTTTTTTTTGAGAGAGAGAGAGAGAGAGAGAGAGAGAGAGAGAAAGAGAGATTTCTTAAATTTTTAATTATAAAAATAGATAAAAAAAAATGAAAGAAAAATAAAAAAGAAATACCTCAAGGGTATGTTAGTCTTTTTAATTTTCCGAGGGACCAAAACTACAAGCAAACAAACTTCTAAGGACTACTGATCTAAAAGATTTTGAATTAAAACCCAAAAAAATGCATATCGCATAGATATTTTTGCAAATTTGTCTACTAATAATAAGGAACTAAATAAGTTATGTGGCCTAACTCAAAGATCAAACTCATGACCCATCCGATTGCTTGTGCATTGACTGCCACAGCAGCAGGCCATGACCGAAGGAGGAGTTGTATGTGTTTTCTTCTTTTTTATATAATTTTTTTTTTATTAACAATCAGTTGGGACCCAACAGGTGGTGATCCATAAACACACATTTTACTGAAAGAGGCCTCTCGCCCGTAGTCTCTGTTGAAAGTTTTGATTTCAATGCATTTCTTGATAAAAATAATATTAAATATTTATAATAAATAATTCCTAAATATAAACTAGACTTGACAATTTAACAAGCCTTAACAACTACAAACTGACACATCTTCTTTTAAATAAGTGTAATCCACGTTAATAAATAAAAGTTTTTTTTATCACATATCATGAATTTTGATATTTGTTGTACTTTTAAAATAAATATTATTCACTTCCTAATAAATGAAAGTTTTTTTTGACACATGTTAATTTTTGATAATTTTTTGACCATTGTGATTTTATGGTATTTTTAAAATAAATATAATTCACTTGTTAATTTTTTATTTTTTTTTAAATTAAAATAATATTTATATATGTAAAGCATTAAATATTATATATATGTTATTAAATTGCAATAAATATTTATCTTCATTTCTTATTTTAAAGTTATATATTAAAGAATATTTTCTATTTATTTTAATTTAATGATTAATTTTTTTTTTCAATAAACTCGTGTATTACACGGGTGTTACACCTAATTAATAAATAAGAAATAAATAAAATGACACTAGGTAACAAAAATTATTAGTTAACTTATAGTTAAAATGTTAATATAAAAAAAAAATTATATTACTATAGTAAAGGGTGTAGTTATTGCACAGGACAGGGTTATCAGTTCACAAATCACGGTTATTATATGATTGCAAGTTATTTTCAAGAAATTACAATTAGTCAACACGAGTTTGCTTTAACTTTACATGAAAATAGATAGCTAGCTGGAGTTTGGAATTGGAAAAGGGTAAATATGCATTAGGCAATAAGTGAGTGTGTTTCAAAACTTGGTCATCAAGAGTTTCTTGAGTTTATAGCCGCGCGCTCTGCCTGTAGCTGGAGGACAATCACTGATCTTTCCGACTAATGGCGTACGTGCTTCAGTTCTTGTTAGAACTAATTATCACCTACTTAATTGCCTGCAGCCAATCTTCTGATGATAAACCCATTTTAAAAGCTATTAAGTTCAGATTAAAATTAAAAAAAAAATAATAATAATTATTACATACAAATCTACTTCGCTAAAATACAGCCTAAAACTTTCCTTCTATTCTAACTATTTCCAATAGGGGCTGTGTGCTTGTAGGAGGCAAGTAAGCAGATGCAGACCGAAAAGAGAACAGCACGACCGATGGAATTAAAGGCATTGCTATCAAAGGGACGGGACCGTATGTGGTCAACACTTGAAATAAGCACGAACACCATCTGAAAAAAGCTGTTGCTCAAAAATAGCTAGGTTCGTTATCTTTATAAAAATAGTTGAAAATGTGTAATAAAATATTTAGATCGTTGGTAAGTGAAGAGTAGATACGAACTTGCTTCCTACCTTCCAACACAACAAACAGAAATGCTGAATTTGCAGAGAGTGAAAAAGTGATGTTGGAGAAGGGGAGCACGTGCACAAGTGTAAGTCAGTAAGTGTATGGCTTTGCACGTACCCTGCTTCTCCAACGACACCTTCTCCCCTGATGTTCTTCATTGTGTTTCTTGGTTTCTTGTTTTGAGTATGAAAGTAAAGAAGAAGCTTATATTTATAGACCGCACATCCACTACTCTCTCTCTCTCTCTCTCTCTCTCTCTCTCTCTCTCTCTCTCTCTCTCTCTCTCTCTCTCTCTCTCTCTCTCTCTCTCTCTCTCTCTCTCTCTCTCTCTCTCTCTCTCTTTATGTCTCATTAACAAGAGATTGAGTATACGAATGGACATTCTTTAATGACACCCCATCCTCCATGGGAGAAGTAAATAAGTACACATGCATTTTTAACACTCTCATCAACTTGGTAAATGAAATTATGTACTTTTATCATACGGTAAAAAAAAGTAGTCCACTCATAAACTCATTTATATGCCAGTTGGATCAAATTTCATGTATTTTGCTAATGTTAATATAATAAAAGCTAATGACACAAACTTAAGCAAGGTTTGATACTTAATGTTTGAAAATATTATTTTCAGAATATATTTGTCATGATTATCCTTTAAACCACCATTTCTTAATTAACGGATCGACATTTATTGTTGATTAATCTTATATTATCTTTGGTAACCAAATAACATGAGTAACTATAAAACCCTAGTTTGTGGTCTCATATAAATGTCTTAATAAGAAACTATTCATTCAATTATAATCCCATAATGTGGATTTCACATAACCTAGGTATAGGGTTGAAATATCATATTTGGTAAATAATCACTGTTATGAGTTGAAATTCTAACTGAATCTTCCGTTGGATTCAGAGTAGCAAACTGATTAGGATAAGGACCAACATCTTGATCAAGATTCTAAAAATTATTAACCATATTTGCTTCTTATTTGTTTCTCTTTGATCGATGTCTAGAATAAGTCAATAAAGACCTGGTCAATGTAGAATTGCTATTGAAAACGTGCAAAAAAGACTAAGTCTCCAAGATTTCTTGGATAAAAGAGACCTAATAATAAGGAAGACTAAGTCTCCAAGATTTCTTGGATAAAAGAGACCTAATAATAAGGATTTCAGATGAGATGATTATGTCGAGATTCTTGGTATTTCATTTATAGCCATTAGCAAATCTTTTGTATAAATAGGTAGTCACAATCACAAAAACATACACGATGTAACATCCCCAAATTTTCAGGTAAAAATTCTCATTTCAAATATCCAATAATCATTGTTAAAACAACCAAAAGTGTATAATAATGAAAATATTATCAGAGTACAAATCCCAAAATCAAATAATGCGGAAAAACACGGTCGTATACAGTACGATCAAGTCGGACCCTTCACTATTGAGTTGGAAGTACCTAAAACACAAACTGAAAACTGTAAGCACAAAGCTTAGTGAGCTTTCCCAAAATATCCCATACTATACATACATAACAGTCAAAGCATAATTGGGTATATTTTAACCCTTCGGTCTCTTTCAACCGGTATCGGGTATGTTTCAACTCCTTCGACCCAAGTATATACATGTATAAAAAATATTTGTCACGAAGACAGTCATCATCCTGCAAACATAATATAGTGGGTCAGCATTGGTGCCTTTGACCCACAGATATGTGAAGGAAACTCACCTTAGACTGAAGATATCAAATCACACTCGAGCTGATAAATCATGAAAACCCTTGTGCTAATCAATCAAATGAAACCCCAATCAATTATTGGGCCATAAACTATAACTGGAAATCTAGTTCATTTGTCCAACACCTAGGGTAAAAGACCATTATACCCTTTCCTTGTTTGTACCAATAACCAATACCCAACCAAGAGGCACCAAAAGCTCAATATGGCTCAAAATCAGAAAGACTAGTGGCCCAAAAGGTCCAAAACCCTAATTTTTCAAATACAAACGAAAAAAAAACTAGTGGCCTACAAGGCCCAAAACCCTAAGAGTCAAAATATGGCCCAAATCACAAAAGTCAACGAAAGTCAACTGCTACTAAGTACGCCCAACGTACTCAGACTTACGCCTTGTATATGCCACCTTTGGCCAGTATGCGCTGCGTACGAGCTGGGGGTGTCCAACGTACTCTACAAGAAGCCCAACTCACCATTAAGTGCTTAATTGGTTAAGCCAGCAAGTCCACTTCTCAGTTCTGATCTTAAATGATGTCTTAACACGTAAAGTTGGCAACTCTACTCCTTTTCATGTCTTAATGGGACCCAATACTTATTTTTTACCATAATAAGATCCTTAAATCATGTATGGTCCAATATAACACATCAAATTGAACAAGGGACCTAAAAAATGCTATGATCTATCATCCCTAGCTTCTGGAGTAGCTCATTCTCTCAATCATGACTTTAAGGACCATAAAAAGCACAAAAACAAGCCCTACCTCAATCTATCAAAATGAATCCCGAAGTTAATAACTTTATACCCTCTAAAAGCTTTCTAAATTGGTGATGATTCTAGATCCACAAGCTCCAACCACATAAATGTAACTTCAAAGAGTTTTTCTTCCTACAAAATCACCAAAAACCCTCTCAAAGATCACTTCTAAGCTCAAAACACTCGAAAGGCAATTAGGGTTTCACTATCAGGATTTGGAGAGTTCGAGGCTGGTCAAGAATGTCCAAGGTCAACTTAAGGTGTTTAAATAGGGCACAAAACCTAAAAATTGGCGTTTATCCCAGACGTTTGTACATCCAGCATATGTGGCTGCCTTCCACGATCAAGTTTGAGCCTTATACGCCCAACGTACTCCCTGTACGCTCAACATACTCGTATTAGCCAAAAATCCTTGCAACTTCAAACGTTCATAACTTCTTCATTCCAACTTCGATTTCGATGTTCTTTATATCCACAGAAAGGTAATAAAAGCTCTACAATCCTACCAACTCTCTTTTGCATTGAAACTTTACAAACTTAAATCTAAAATTCAATAAAAACCCACATCATCGCTTTAACGATATGCTCTTGGGCTCCAAAATACAAACCGAACACTCGCTACCCACAAACTACATTATCCACCAGCAAATGCGTCTAAACCTCTCATTCCGAAGGCTCGAAACCTTATAATACTTGATCCTTGGGTCAGATCCCCGAATTATGAAACGACCTGAGACAGGGTGTTACACACGAACACTCTTTTCAATTTGTATTCTGAAACTTTAATCCATTACTTATACTCATTCAATTTCTTCAATAAAATTATTAAAGGCAGCTGGATATTTCTGGCTCTTGAGGTTTTGGGTTAGTGATTTCTTTCGAGATCGATGGCTTTCCTTGTAATACTTGTGCCTTGCACCTCAGAATCTTGAATAAGATTTTGAATACAATACCAAAAACATTACTAAATTGGTTGATTGTTTCTTTGCATGTTTTTGACCAAAACAATTTGGAACCCACCGTGGGTCATGGTGTTACAGTTTTTTCATGTCCTAATTCCTTGGATCATCTCTCAAAGCCATGTCTATAGTTCCTATCATATCCTCAATTTGTATGTTGTTGCAACTCTCCAGAATGACTCTTGTATTTGCACTACTAGCTATGAATCCTTAGACTAGGATTTCAGAATCTATCTGAAGATATTCATTCTCCCCTGCAGGGAATGTTGCTCAACATCCTGATAGAGGAACTCCTCAATCAACTCATATTCTAATTTACAATGATGATATCTTCATCAACCTAAGCCAATTAATAAAGCATACGCGGAGACAATATAAGAGCAATATGAATCTATAAAGAGAGATGGACCAGTTAAGGGCCCAAATGAGGAACCCTACAAGGAATGTTTTGGTATCTGCTGCTACCAGGATTACTCCTTCGGTATCATGACACCTAAGCTTTGAATTTTTTGGGTCCTCTCCTAATCATAATTAACATTTGATCCTCATGGTAAGCATTGTAACAACATATCATGTCACATCTACCACCCGATTCCAAACTCCGACGCACTTAGATGGGATCTTCATCTATCTATTTCTAATATTGCTATCTTTAATAATAATGACATTTCTTATAATACTAACCAAAATGCACGTATTAGCCCTCTATTTGAATGATAAGTTAGGAAACTAAAACAAATCATTTCCACCATTCCCGGAGTAGTTCCGCTAATTCCCGAAGTGCCCCTAGCGAGCCACCAGATGTCATTCGATCCTAAAATCAGTGATGTGGAAATCCCTAAGAAATTTTAGACACTAAATAGGAAGATCTATGATTGGTCTACAATTATTGAGGAGCATTTCACCCACTACCAAGAAAGAATGGAGATCATTCCTATTCCGATAGAGCTTAAGGAAGTGTGCTTATGCTAGGGATTCAGATCAAAACTTATTAGTGCAACATTAAAATGGCGCTTAAATGTTCCTCCATACTTCATCACATCATTATCAACTTGTTAATATATTTAACAATCAATTTTCTTGCAACAGATCATTCAAGAAACTTACTACTAATCTTTATAGGATTTCACAAGAATCTGATGAATCTTTGAGAGATTATCTAAGTAGGTTTGAAAATGAAGCATTGAACATTCCATATCTAGAGGTGGCAAATATTGTGGAGGTCTTAAATATGGGACTAAAGAAGGACACCCCATTCTACGAGTATCTCATGATGACCCCATGCAGGAAACTTAATTAAGTAAAAAATCGGGCCTTAAGATTAATAAGGCTAGAAGAGGAAAAACTAATGCAGAAGAAGATTAGTCCTCAAGATACCTACAAGAATATTAATAGGAAATTTGAGTCATCTTCTCAAATATTCCATAAACCAAAACCTTACAACAACCAGAAGAACCATAAAGTCAATGCACTAGAAGATGAAGAAGCTATAATTAAGAATATTCTAATATTTTTTATTATTCTTTTTATGTTGACACTACAACACTAATTTTTTCCATGCAAGATTTAGGTGACAAAGCAAGATGGCTAAAGTGTAACGAAACAATAAATACTTGGAAAGATAAGTTCAAGTGTTGCACTTACCATGAAGATTCCGGCCACAAAACGGAATATTAGATTGCTCTTATGAAAGAAATAAGCTACCTAATTAGTAAGGGATACTTAAAAGAACTCTTTGGAAGAAAAAATATAAAACCCAAGGATTTTCGCCAAGATCCTATCAAGATTCGGCAGAAAGCTACCTCATCCCCCCAAGATGCCAAGTTAATAAACTTCATTTCATGATGATCGAACATTTGTTGCATAACCTATTCCGCAACAAAAGACATGCACATGAGTCAAATATGGATAAAGAAGAGGTCCCAAGAAGCAATGTATCCATCACTGACAAGAAAGAGTTCACGTTTTCTATAATGCTCGTGAATTATGGGTAGATGTTTTAAAGATTGTAAGTTATAAATATTCATTTTGTGGAACAATGAAATCCTTAAATAGGATAATCGTAAATAAATAATAATCCTTCGTACGCGATGATATTTGTATGTTGCGTACAAGTTTTATGGATCAATATTATAGGCTTATAATATTTATATAAACCTTATAATAAATTTAATGAATTATGTTAAATAAACGTTTAAAATTAAAAAATTATTTAGGATAAATAGTCTTGGCTAAAGTCGTAGCAGTCGTTTTCACAAGCCAGTGGATATAAAAAACGTCTAAATTTGGCTTCGTATGTAGAAGTAATTATTTTTCAAAGTATTGCGTTCAACCTGACACAACAATATGTGTCATAAAAAGTGAAATGGAGCTCGGTTTCTTTTTAGCCAAAAACATTGTAAAAGAGTGTTTATGTACTAAAAAATACGAATCGTTGATATAAAGAACGTCGAGAACGGAGTTCATATTAAGGAGTTATGATTTTCACAAAGTCTTTTTGCTTCCTTGTACCACAATGAAGTTCCTTGTTCCTCAAGCTTCACAAAACCATGAAAATATACTCTAAACTCAAGTATGGAGGCTAGGGTTTATAAGGGTAACATTTTCTGAGGATGGGGCTGCGAAATAAGGCAACCGTAAAGTTACAACCTTTAAATAGAGCTCAAAGGCTCGAGATTGGTTGATGTATTTCTTATAGATTGTCAAATAAAAATAGAATGTGAATTTGTAATGCCCGGGATTGTCAGGTATTTATGTTGTTTCCTATTTATGTTATATTATGCACATATTTGTATTTTATGGTATGGAGCGTACGATGGGTGTATATGGTGTACACATGGCATACACAAGTGAGGCGTAAAGCGGGAAGTCCCTATGCGTACGCTTGGTGTACCCATGTGTATGTTAGGCATACCCAATGGTACGCTGGGCGTAGACTGGTCACATGGAAACACTAAATTTTAGGGTTTGCACCATATTTAAACATCTTATATCCCTCCATACCCTTATCCTCTCAGCCTCCATTATCCTCAAAGTGTCCAAATCGAACCCTAACGCCCTTGCATGTATCTTGAGCTTACTTTGAGCATTTTGGTGTTATTTTGGTGGTTTTGAAGAAGAATGGTTTTGAAGAAGGACCAAAGAGTTGAAGAGGTCTTGTATATCCAAAAGTTTGGCATCATTTCTGACCCATTTGAGGTATAAAGCTTTAAACTTGATCATTACATGCTTAGATCTAGTTTTGGGGTGTTTATGTCACATTTTGGTCCCATACTTGAGGTCCTTTGATTCTTAGAAGATTTTGTCCAAATGAGCTGTCCTTTTTGCCTCTTAGAGGTGTTTAGAACCATAAAAATCAGATCTTGATGGTTTAGCCTCAACCATGTAAGTGCTAGATGGCCACTAAATGAGCTTATGGACTTAATGTGTGTCTTAATCCCCATCCATGCGTGCAAAAGCATAAAGTTCATAACTTTATGGTTTAGGCCGTTGTTAGGTTCATAGATTTATGTTCTGGACGTTAGGACTTTATGGATTAAGTAAAAAGAAGGATCTTAGGGTGGCTGGCAGGAATGCCGTGCGTACCCCCTAGTACGCTGCACATACCGGGTCAACTTCCCGCTTCTGGTCAAGGTCAACGTAAGTTGGGTGTACATGTTGTGTACGTCGCACATACTCGTTCAGTGAGCCAAGGGCTGTTTTATGGGCCATGTGTGTTGGGCTTTGAATTAGTGGGCTTGAAACCCACATGTGGACTGAAACCCTTGGGCCTAAGATTATGATTATTGTATTGGGCCTATTAGGCCTTAAAGCCTAATTAGTTGGACTTGGATATTTTATTATGAATGTTGGGCCTTAAGAGGTAGAGGCCCGATAGGACAAAGACTAAGGAACCTTCCCTTATGTGGTAGAATTGGGCCTTTGGAGTTATATTTGGATCCAATAACTAACTAGAAAGTTGTTGTGCTTTAGGTAGAGGAGCCCCGAGTCATCCACTGAGTACAATTCAACATTAATAGTTGAGGTGAGTCTCCCTTAGTAGAATATGTGGGTTAAAGGCACCAAGGTCGGCCAACTAGTATTGATATGGCTTAATGATTTTCTTTGTGATCATTATTAAGGTGGTATGTATTGTATGATTTTATGTGAGATATGCATGAATTTATATGGTAGTGGTTGGGGTGAGATAGACCTCGTACTCGGTTGGAATAAGACCGAAAGGTAGGTTGGGCATTGAAATATTCCTGATAAGGGTAGGTCGGGCACCCAGATGTGCCTGGCAGGGTAGGTTGAGCACCTAGATATGCGCAACAGGGTAGGTCAGGTACCCAGATATGCTTGACAATATGATATGTTGTATGTGGTATGGTGGGAGAAATTCACTAAGCCTTGTGCATACTATTTTAGCTTGTGTTTCAGGTACTTCCAGCTCAAAGGGGAAGGGGTCGGCTTGATCGCGACGCATCATTCTATGATTTTCCATTGTAGGGATTTGGGACTTATACTATGATCATGTTTTTCCACAGATTGTCTTGATTATACACTATAACTATTTTATGTTTTCGTAATTTTGGAATCAATGATGTTTTGTGTTTATGATTTGGTAAACTTAAAAATGAAAAATTTCAAGTTGTATTTTTAGGATATTACATAATTAGCCGACGAAGTCTAAATGAAAGTTTTATTACTCATCGATATGAAATCGAGGATATAGAGAACATCGAAAACAGAGCTTGTATGCAAAAGGTATGATTTTTCGAAGATTTGAGAATTTACCCGGCACAAGCGATACAACCCCACCCAAAGTATGACAATTAAGCATTTGTTGTTAACCACCATGAGGTGCATTGTGCCTACGACAGGGGCATGACACGCCCTCTCATTAGGCTCCTGAAAATTGCATGTAACTCCTCTATTTTTCCTTGCACTTTTTCATTTTGGGTTTCTCTATCTAGAAGCCCTTCATCTCTAAAAATAGACTTTTTAAGTCTTGAAGTGTTTCAAACAAGGCATTGTAGATACAAAGAGTCTGATATAAAGAAGTGTTTGATATTAATTTTTTGTCCTCAATTTTCTAAACTTTGGCTAGAAATTTCTATAAGTTAAGCTACACTACTATGTTTTAAGTGTAACTTATATTTATATTCATAGCCATTATTACGAACCTATAAACAAGATCTATCAGTAATTCCAGTCATAATATTGATCGATTTACTTATGGGAGTGATGTCTATGCTAGATCTAGTGAGTTATTTAAAATGCAATTTCCAAAAGTATACTATGTAGACTAAATGGATCCTACCTCCGATATGATATTACCTGGTTATTACTTATTTGATATAACTCAATATTTGTTGGGATTATTGAAGAATCCAAAATAATTGACTTAACCTTAAAAAATACAAACTAATACTGAGACGTAGCAATATTAGTATTTATGTCGTGTAAAAAGGGAAAGTTGAATTATTGGTCGTGAAGCTAACTTTCTTGCGAATCTTCCACCTATAATCATGTGAGTTCATAGTTACTTTCATGAAAATGATTTTAATTCAAGCATTTTTAAAGTATTAAATATTGAATATATATTGAAAGATTATATGTGAATTAAGTGCTTCATATTTGGAATATGTGTTAAATGTATCTATGATAATATATAATGTGCGAACCAGATATGGTTATATACGTGTTAAAGTGTATATATAATATTATTACATGATAATCTTAATAGAAGTATTACTACTTAAAAATATTAATGAATATTAAATAACTCATACTCTATGTTAAATATATACATTGAATTATGATAATGCTGTCTAAACACAGTTAGTATTGAAAGTTGATTTCTGGGATTGTAGTCTTGTCTAAGTTTTAAACTAAGTCATATAATGGATATTTAGTCCCAAGTAAGTTGAATAAAGATATAATCATACCCTATAGTATTGCATGATCAATAAAACTGGATTAAAAGGGAATTACAAGTATTTTATTTGGTCTAGTTATAAAATAAGGTTTATCAATGATGTTTAGATCAAAAGTAAGGTGAATGAGTGTTTAGTTATACCGTTTATTGTAATGATATTGCATCAGCGGGAAATTGGTGTTGGGGATTGATTATAGGGTTAGTAGTCTTGTGTAGTTATAAACTCATACTTGAAAGGAGTTCTTAGTTCAATTAAGTTAGACTTTGGGTAGTTTTATATGGGGGTGTGTAAGAGGTTGGAATAGATAGTAGAGCTTTGTTCTATGACAACGTTGTGTGTCCAGGTACATGTTACGTACCGGAGTACTACACGAGTATTATCCCCTCCTTTTTAGATAACCAGAAATCGTGTGTCTAGATTTGCATCCATGAATTGTGGGTCTATATCAGACAGCCATTAGATGTCTGATCATCTGCTAGAGTGGGATGAAAACCACTGACTAAGTGTCTTATTGAAATGCTATTAGGCTTATAGTATGTAAGTGTTAACAAATTATATTTATCCATCGAAAAGTTTTATATGTTCATTTGATGAACTCTATCCCCCATGGTTGTCTTTAACTTCATCAACCGCGACCATCTTTGATCTGCAATCTTTTAAGTAGTCATGATCAGCAACCACAGTTCTTTCTCATTAGCATTTTGTCTTAGTCTTTTATCTGCTTTATAAATGTACTTTCCTTTATCCAATGTGTCTTACATGCATCGTTTAACTAATAGGATCCTTCTAACTTCTGAAGCTCTATAAAAGGAGTTCTTATTTTTTGAATGAATAAACATCTTCTACGCATCTTATTTCTAATCTCTTATCTTATTCTTCTCTTACTCACCACTTTATATCGGCTTAACTTATTCGAATCTCTATTTGGAGCAAGTCGTTCTAAACTTCATCACTAATTTTCATCTAATTTATTAATTTGAATTGACTGCAATTCTTGTTACGTATTAACTTAAGTGTATACTTGATATAATACTTGTTGTCATTTACATTTCCTTATATTTCCGCATCTAACTTTCTAACCTTCTAACTCTAACTTATTATTATTGTTGAGCTTTAATGATCCTTTGAGTTAAACTTTATTTCGCATTATCACTTGTTCTAATTGTTCAAGTATGACTCAAGTTTTTCTCTCAACAATTGGTATCAGAGCCAAAGTGGTTGCCTATTGAAGAAGTAACTCTGATTTATTTAAAAAGCCTTCTATACCATTGAAGCTCACTTTTTTAAAACAAAAAAACAAGAACAAAAAATTCTTTTCTAAACAAGGAAATATGGCACAAGCATTATCTCTCAATGTTTCCAATATTGTTAGTGGTTCGAAAAGAGCACCAATACTTGTGACAAACGAATATCATCACTGGTCACAAAGAATGGAAAGGTATTTGCGAAGAGTTGGAAGAGATGTTTGGAGATCTATGTGTAACACCCCAAATTCCAGAGGTGTTGTTGAAGGGCTTAAATTGTAAATTAAGGAAAGGGACTTGACGAGTAGGCATGTTTACTCGCCAAGTTAGAGTGGGATTTGTCGTGGCTTTAAGTGGCCAACTCGCCGAGTCGGCAGCTTGTACTCGACGAGTTGGTGCTGAAGGGAGAAAACCCTAATCCTTGGGGTTGTTCCCTATATAAAGCACATTATAACCCACCCTCAGCCTCTTTGCTACCCTTTTCAGATCCAGAAGCCCTAATTTCGTTTGTGAGAAGACTTGGAAGCAAATTGGAGTGATTTGTGAAGGGATCTTGAAGATGAAGAAGCTTGGATCAAGGAGACTTGAAGAGATCTAGATTATACTTCAGTGGGAGATCATTTTGGAGGTAAGGAATTGTTATCCCTGGCCTTCTCCTTTCTAGTTCCATATTCATGGAGTTTTAGGGTTTGGTTGGAGAAATATTGATGAGATCTTGAAGCATGAGTTAGATCTGGAGTTGAAACTCGAGATCCGAGTTCTATATGGATCATTGATGCAGAAAGCATTTCTAGTTGTTATGGAAAATCCCTTCCCAAAGAGTTAAGTCCCTTTCTAGCTTGGTTTTTAGTATTATGGGGCAAGAAGCATGTAAATGTGGTAACTTTATGTTGCTAATGGACCCTAGAGACCCAAGATGTATTGTTTGGAGCAAAGGAGTAGCTCTGTGACTCGTGATTATGAGAATGCACTTATGGACTCGGTGAGTCTGGGAGATGAATCGGCGAGTCGGGTTAGAGATCAGACATTGAGTCGCATAGTAACTCGGCGAGTCGCATGGGTGACTCGGCGAGTCTTATGATGATGTGGTTGGACTCGACGAGTTGGAAGAACAACTCGGCGAGTCTATTGAAGATTTGTCATGAACTCAACGAGTCTGTTCTTGGACTCGGCGAGTCTGCTCACAGAACTTAAGCTCTTTCAGTCAAAGCCTTGGATTAGTGATTCGGTTGGGGACTCAGTGAGTTGGTCAGAATGGAACTCAGACATCGTTGGACTCGACGAGTCTTAGGGTGACTCGGCGAGTTAAGTCGTGCTATGAGAGTTTTCGGGATATGAGAACTCAACGAGTCGATGGTTTGACTCGGCGAGTAGAGTCAATTAGGAAGGTTGATTTTGACCTTGGCCCTTAGTGGTATTATGATAATTTGGATATTTATGTCAATGATTATTGATTGATGTAGGTGTTGGAGTTTGATGCGGTGCTTCTGGATTGTGCTCTTGTGAATCGGTTCGGCAGTTGCAAGGTGAGTTATCCTCACGATACTAAAGGGTCTAAGGCACCAAGGCCGACCCATTGGATATGTTATCCTAGTAATGTTTCATGTTGAGTATAAGTTTGTGTTGCATGCTAGTGGTTATGCCAGTTAGGTAGACCTGTAGGACTACCTGTGATGTTCTATGATTATTGCATGCTCAATAGTTAAGTTATATGCTATGTGGGTTGGGTTGAGGTTGTACTGCTCCATGCGGTAGCCAACAAACCCTAGAGTATTCCAGATATGAGCTGAGGGCCCGGTAGGCATTCCAGACTCATACTGAGGACTCGGGAGTATGCCATATTTGAGCTGAGGGCCCGGTAGGCATTCCAGACTCAACTGAGGACTCAGGAGTATGGCGGATATGAGCTAAGGGCCCGGTAGGCATTCTAGAGTCATACTGAGGACTCGAGAGTATGCCAGATATGAGCTGAGGGCCCGGTAGGCATTCGAGACTCATACTGAGGACTCTAGAGCATTCCAGATACGAGTTGAGGGCCCGATAGGCATTCCAAACTCATACTAAGGGCTCGATGGCATTCCAGATACGAGTTGAGGGCCCAGTAGGCATTCCAGACTTGCACTGAGGGCCCAGGGGTAGTCCAGCTTGTTAAGCTGTAGACCCAGTATATGCTGTTTTGTTTTATTGATATTCTATGCTAATTTTGATATTGCTATGTGGATTGTATGTGTATCCATATTTTGGGGGTAACTCACTAAGCTTTCGGGCTTACAGATTCAGCTTATTGTTTCAGGTACATTAGAGGATCGCGACAAGGCGAAGGCGTGATCGTATAGATCCTCCTATTATGTTTATGTTTCCTGGAAAAACTCTGATAATCAATATATTTTGAACACAAAGTTGTAATGTTTTGATGAACTTGATATGTTTTAATAGTTTAAATTGGTTCGAAATTTTGGATGTTACAAGTTGCTATTAGAGCCTTGGTTTGAGTGAATTGGAGGAACATTCGTGTGAATCCAGTCTCAAATTAAGGTAAGATTTTCAAAATGTTTTTTTAAATGGTTTTCAATATAAATAAAAGAGGATGCGAAGTGTACGATCAACCGGAGCTAGTAAGTAGACCCCAAAATACCATACAGTTATTTGATTATGTGATATGTTAGAACAACATGCTAGTACTAGGCTAGGGATCTTCAGGAATTGCATGGTAGAATTGCCTGATTACATGATGCCTGCTAGCCTAGGGTTTCTCTTATATGAAATTGACATCATTACTGTAGTTATCTAGTGTAGGCATCACGATTATACATAAGTAAGATCTTATAGCCTGAGAATGTTTGATTTGGCCTTATATTATGTTCTTGTTTGATTGGGAGCTTAGGGTAGGATTGGATATTCAAAAGTCTATAGGGTCCAGCATTATGTATGGCTAGCATACACTAGTGCTGTAGGGTTAGGTGGAAGGTTCATGGATAGGTGGGTTGTGAGAGGCCGGGAGGCCAGTTATGAGATATCCAACATTCCTCTCGGAGTGAGGATTGAGCGCTCGCTATGTTTACGTATATTGTCAGGGTGTTGTGGTGATACTTGAGACAAATATGGGTAGTTGTGGAAGGTAGTAGGGGCCCATACGACTGAAATCACAGGACCCATACGCGTAGCAAGGAAGTGACAACCCCTAGGGTTGGTTGGGAGTTGGTTCCCTTTCAGCATATGGGTTATTCGAGATCTTTCTTGTGTATTGCAAGAATGGTGATTACAAGGCATTTTGAGACTGAATCCATGTTACGATCGAGAGTTGTCAGTCAGGATATGTCAGTATTGTCAGAGGATTGTGTTAGTGAGATCATCCTGGAGGGGGTGATCGAGATAGTTCAGGGAAAATTGCCGGAGATGTTTGGGCCTATCAAGACCGTCATGGTTGAGTATTTCAATGAGCGCTATGTAGCCATTGTAGGGATGGTCGCTGCGGTGGCTACAACAGATGTAACTACGGTAGAAGGAAGGAGCTGGTCGAGCTTGCAGTACCAAGACTTGTCACTAGGACACATTTTGGTGAGCAGTGGGCTGCAATTACTTGGGATTTGGGAAATGTTCCATATCGATGCACTCCACGGGTTAAGCGGGAGATGTTTGTATATTGGTTTCCTAGTTTGAGGCTTCAGGGATATTATTGTAATAATATGAGAACTCGACGAGTCGACGGTTTGACTCGGCGAGTGGAGTCAATCAGGAAGGTTGACTTTGACCTTGACCTTCAAGGGTATTATGGTAATTTGGATATTTATGTCAAGGATTATTGATGGATGTAGGTGTTGGAGTTTAAGGCGGTGCTTCTAGATTGTGCTCTTGTGATTCGGTTCAGCAGTTGCAAGGTGAGTTATCCTCACGATACTAAGGGGTCTAAGGCACTAAGGCTGACCCATTGGATATGTTATCCTAGTAGTGTTTCATGTTGAGTATGAGTTTGTGTTGCATGCTAGTGGTTATGCCAGTTAGGTAGACGTGTAGGACTACCTATGATGTTATATGATTATTGCATGCTCAGTAGTTACGTTATATGTTATGTGGGTTGGGTTGAGGTTGTACTGCTCCAACCAGTAGCCAACAAACCCTAAAGTATTCCAGATATGAGATGAGGGCCCGGTAGGAATTCTAGACTCATACTGAGGAGTTAGGAGTATGCCAAATATGAGCTGAGGGGCCGGTAGGCATTTCAGAATCATACTGAGGACTTGGGAGTATGCTAGATATGAGCTGAGGGCCCGGTAGGCATTCCAGACTCATACTGAGGACTCAGGAGTATGCCAGATATGAGTTGAGGGCCCGGTAGGCATTCCAGACTCATACTGAGGACTCGGAAGCATTCCAGATATGAGCTGAGGGCCCGATAGGCATTCGAGACTCATACTGAGGAATCGGAAGCATTCTAGATACAAGCTGAGGGCCCGGCAGGCATTCCAAACTCGTACTGAGGGCCCAGGGGTAGTCCATCATGTTATGCTATAGACCCAGTATATGATGTTCTGTTTTATTGATATTCTATGCTAATGTTGATATTGCTATGGACTGTATGTGTATCGGTATTTTGGGAGTAACTTACTAAGCTTTCGGGCTTACAGTTTCAACTTATTGTTTCAGGTACATCAGAGGATCGCGGCAAGGCAAAGGTGTGATCGTATAGCTCCTCCTATTATGTTTATGTTTCTGGGAAAAACTCTGATAATCAATATATTTTGAAAAAAACGTTGTAATGTTTTGATGAACTTGATATGTTTTAAAAGTTTAAATTGGTTCGAAATTTTAGAAGTTACACTATGGAAGAAGGACCTCGTGTCCCTGTTCTCATACCAGTTCAAACCGACAATGCCACATTCAGACTTGGAGGTGGTCAACCAACCATGAATCTTCCCACAATGGATGATCTCGATAAAATGGAAAATGATGCGATTGCCTTTTATGAGATATCATGCAGAGTTGCTCCTGATAACTTCGATATCATCATAAATTGCAAGTCAGCTAAAGATATCTGGGATGTTCAAAAAAAATTATATGAGGGAACTGAACAAGCTTAAGATAAGAAGCTTACAACCACACTTAATGAATTGAACAACTTCAAAGCATATGCTGGTGAAAGTTTGGAAGACTCCTTTAACAGGTTCAATCTGATTGTCACGAAACTATCAAATGCAGGAACCATCCGAAGCAACCACGAGACAAATCTTTAGTTTCCCAATGGTTTGGGCAGACATTGGACTACTGCTAAGATGATAGTCCAAGGAGACAGAACAATTCGTTCCTTATCTTTATATAAGCTCTACAGTGAACTGCAGGCTCAAGAATCAACCATGCTCAAAGACTGTGTTGACTTTAGAGACCTCTTTCCCTTGTAGCACAAGCACCACATACTTAATCTTACTCTCCCTCATATGGAAATCCTCTGCAGTCATACGAAGCTGACTCAGAGTGTGATGATGAAGAACAATTCTAGAATGCAATTGCTTTAGTTACTCAACAATTTAATAGGCTACCACCTCCATTGTTCTGCAAGAATCCATAGTTTTCTAAAGCTCCCTTTAACTGCAACTTCAACTCTCAAAATAATCACTCTCAATTTCCAAAAAAATCCCACCCATCACCGCAACCTTAGAACATTCAACTCAAAGAGGCCCCACAACCTATCAAAAATGACTCCGGTACCTCAAATGAATACAAATCAGAAGTCATAATCTATCACAAGTGTAAAAAGGAGAATCATTTTTCCAAGGACTGCAAACCCAATGTGGTAAAAGATCGAGCATTCTACCTTAGAATGGCTCAAGAAATTGAAGAAAAGGATAAGGCTAGAGCATATGTAGCCCAAGTCAGGAGATACCATCAAGTGTGGTCATCCGAAGATGAAGATAAGAATGACAACATCAAGGGAAAAGTGAAAATTTGCATGATGACAACTTCGGATGAAGATGGATCCACCAAACTTGAGAAGAATTACTGCTACAAGACCAAGGATGGGACTCTAAGCATCGTTGAGCAAGTAAAACTCATGATCCAAACTCTTCATTATAGCATGCATGATTGACAACCATTCATAGACAACTTAAATGACACATGTTATGCCATCCTTTTAGACTATAACAAAGCTCTAGATGAGAAGAATATTGCATCCCAAGAGATGTTTCACGTGAGACGATGACTCGATAACAAAAGACTCAAAACGGCTATGTTAGAAAAGGACTTAGAGTTAGAGAAAGATGCTAGGATGTTGAGTGAAACACAGTAAGAGATAGCTTTGAATCAAAGAAATTTAGCTCAGAGTGAAATTCTACGCCTAAATCTTTTAATTGATAAACTTTTTAATGAAAGTGAAGCTATTGAGAATCTTGTAAATAATGGAACCATTTACAACACTTATAATCGGGGTTGGTCCAATGGGTACAATACCACAAAGCACTTGTCGCCTCGGTTTAACAAGGATCGTCCCTATGTCCCTCCGAACTGAGAATTCCATTACCGTTTCAATGATAAAATCTTCCCTGAGGACATCAAAGCACACTTCAGTTGCCTTCATGATCTCATCAATAATTGTGTCATTGAGGAAATTCTTCCTGAATCCTCAGATCACACCTGTGATAAAGAACCTGTTTTTGATGCAATTAATCCCAACTCTCAGACGTCATCTGTTTGTGATGAGGAAATTCTTGTGGAAGATCAAGTGGACTTCACAAACTTTCCTTCAATACCTTCGCATCGTAGTATTGCCAACTGCAGTACTAAACCGTAGTCTGACCAAAAGCCACTTTTGAAGTGTCCTACAACTCATTCTTACTCTACAGTAGTTCAATCATCCTTACCGCGATTGCCTATCAAAAGCTCAGTAACTCTTCAGATAATTCATCATGAACTGCGCATAGAAAATTTCAAATAGAGTCAATGTTCCCAGAATCCTGAATCATCCAGCTCGGATGAATCTAGTCCTCACTTTCAAAAACATTCTAAGGATTCAAAGAGACCGTAGTTGAATCTCACTGACTGTGGTACACCAAAATCTTTGGAAAAAATGGCTTTCAAAAGGGATCAGAAAAAACAAGTTGATGTTTCAAATTCCAAGAGACTAGAAAAACCAGTCTTTTCAAACTATCTTTCTAAAATGTCAACTGTCAGAAAAACAAGCAAAAAGGAATGTACAGTTCCTCAAACATTTTCAAAGAAATCGGCCAAAAGCCAAAAGCAAGTAAAGTAATTTTGAAGCAATGGGTTTCTCATTTATTCCTTAGACAACCCAAAATGGAAAGGAATCTTGCTCACACCAACCCATCTCAAATCACGTCAATGTCCTATAATGATAGATCCTAGGAAACAGTCATGTGCACATATTGTAACTAGGCATTCCGACTCACAATGAAAAGACAAAAATGTCAGATCTCATCCTCAGAACGGTCCTAAACATTATCCCACTTCCTTTGGACCGTTGACCAAAACCAATGTCAGGACTAGTGCTAACAAAATGCTCATCTAGTTTTCATCAAAAGGGGTTTCCTCGAGCCCAACCTCATATTTTTCAAAAAACCTCCAGTGTCCAATGAACCTGTACTTGTCAGAACTCACATACTTTTCATAAAAGTCGTACCAATCACAGATCTCGTAACTTTTCAAAAATCACACATGACCCCAAAAACTCACAAGTACCTAGGTCTAGGACTGAAAGTTGACGCTAAACCTATCCCTGCAACCTCGACTCATGCATCCATTAAAAATTCATCTGTAGCCCCAGGCTCCAAACTTGCTTCAAAGCCCAAACTAACCGTGTAACTCTCAGGCTTTATGCAAGTAGGAAAAAGAAGAGGAGTGGTTAATTGATAGTGCCTGCTCCTTGCACATGACCAGAAGGTTATAATACCTTCGAGACTTCAGGCCAATTAGCAATAGTGGAAATGTCACCTTCGGTAACAATGCAAATGGGATCATCCGAGGTTATGGAGTTCTTACTACGAGAAACTTCTCTATTCATAAGGTTGCTTATGTGGAAGGCCTTAAACACAATCTCATCAGTGTAGGCCATCTATGTAAACCAGGCCACATATTTGAATTTGACAATGCCTACTGCTACATTATGACAAGTGATATGAGCACCTGTTTTATCAAATCCAAATCCAAAGGGACCATGTTCCCTTTGGATGTCTCTCTAATCATAGTTGTGCTTTCTTTCAAAAGCAGTAACCAAAGTCAGCTGACTTTGGCACCGCAAGCTAGCTCATCTCAATTTCAGATATATCAACAATCTGGTCATTGAAGAACTCGTCCAAGGTCTCCTAATTCTCAAATTCAGTAATGATACACTCTGTCCTGCCTGAGAATGTGGCAAACAATCCAAAGCAAGTCACCCAATGGTGCTTGACTCTTCAATATATGAACCCTAGAGCTCCTACATGTCACACCCCAAACCAAATTGGCGGAAACATTCGGGGGTAGAGCATGTCATGTACAATATCACAAAAATGCATAATAGTAAGCAAGCAACAACATCATCCATTGCATTAATAATATAATTTAATACAAGTGTGTTCTGCATAAAAGTAAGACACCAAAAATGAATGATCAAAATAAAGATGAGTCTTGAAAGCTCCGTCTTCTCAAAACCTAGCATCAGTAACTATCTACTAACGATCTGAGAATACAAGTTATTTTGAAAGAGAGGATCAACATTAAAGTTGGTAAGTTCATAAGTGTTTTAGTGTCAATATTGTAAGTTTTGAAGAAAATGTTTGTAAATGTTTGTATATGTTGTAAACATTTGTTACACCTAGAAAATCCTATATTTTCTTCTAAAAGTAGCCTTCTACCAAGGCCCAAATGTTCTACGTGTTGTTTGTTTGTAAAAGTGTGTATTTTCCCCAAATGTGACTATCATTACCAAAAATATAGTTTTAAATTACCATTTATGTGAGAAGATCACAATGTGAATACAATGGGAAATTAATAAAGAACTGTAGTGTTGTATATAATAACTACCATTGTACTAACTACCTTAAACCAATTTTTAATTAAGGTAAAATGTGATATTATTGTAACCATACTTGATCGACTAGTAAAACACGACGCTCGATGACGTCGAAATGGTATGACATTCGTCACTCATAGACCTGCAGGTCCCACTGTAGCTAGAAACAAGGTGTAGGACGGTTAGTCTTGTATAGATCTATACACAAATTCACACTCTCCCTCTAGGAGACTCTGGTTACAAAAGATGACACCACAGTAGATTGCGATGCCATGAAGTAGTGGCTCACATTAATGTTATAGTATTCTAGTGTTTGTATAGTATGTTCTAGTGTATTGTATTTTTTAGTGTATTGTATGCTCTCTCTATACTAGTGTATAGTATGTACACTTGTATAGTATAGTGTATGTTCTCTCAGTTTCTCATCATAGTATATTCTTTTTGTTTCTCATAATAGTAAGTTTGTATTGACTCATGGGTGAACTCTCTCTTATATGTTTCATTGTACTAGAAATAGTGATAAGTAATCTCATAAACTATACCTATTATAGTTTACTAGTAATATTGTTTGAACGACTGAGTATGTTGAACTAAGATAAAAGCTGTTATATCTATATACATATACATACTATATAACTAAGGTTCAAATGACACTCGGACAAACAACTGGATACTCTAACTCCACAGCCAAACAAGGAACATGAGTTAAAGCGAGTTATCAGTCCTAAGTCCTTTCAACCCTACTTATATAACTATATCTATATAGATGTGATATTGACAATACATAAGTTTTAAAGAGTTTAATGAAAGAGTTGACATAAAAGGAGTTTTAATCATTTAAAATAATAGATGAGTTGATGTCAGTTTATCAAATGTTTTAAAGAGTTTTTTTGGTAAACAATTTTGAAGTATTTGAAATCCACTTGTTTGTTAGTTGTTAATCGCATGTGATTGATATCATAACTATAATGTTTTCAACTTGTATTCCCAATATAAAAGCATTTAAAATCATTTAAAAGGTAGATTAAGGGGTATGAAATCACATGCAGTGAGTGATACAATGAAAGATCGGTTTGTAGGATGCTAAGTGTCAATTGAAGACTTGAGCACAATGGGTCCTAATACGCATATAATGACACATATATGTATATAATTTGTGTTTAAACAACTAAAAATGCAAGGAAAAACACCATGGGACATAGGAAACACTTAGATTGAAGTGCTAGAAGTACCAAGGGTTGGATATCATGGGTGTATGGCCACACATTCTACATGCGTTTATGGCCATAGGATTTGTGGGCCTATGAGTTTACGACCATAAACTCATAATGTTTTGTGCCAATGATGTGTTTTAATGTCTTACAAACAACAATGGAGTGTTGTAGACTTGAATCCAAGACTTAGGGAGGGTTTAAGGTCACAATTGCACCCTTAACAAGGGTTTACGGACAAGGGAGATAATCTTGGCCGTAAGCTCTTATTGATTCAGTGGAATAGTTGTTTTCAAGGTGATAATCAAGTGTTTCAACTAGATAACAAGTATAGGGAAGTGATACTTACGATATAGAAGCTAAAAAGGGGTGATTTCGGCCCAAAACACAAGAGTGTTCTTGGTGTTCTTGAAGATATTGAAGAGCTAACACCAAAAGATGAAGTTAATGGATGAAATCAAAGGGTGATGCTAGTTAAGAAGGTGTATCAACTAATCAAGGATTGAAACACTTACATTTTTGAAGAATAAAATGAAGATCCTTATGATACTTGAGAGAGAAATCGGGTTCTTGACTTGGAGTGCTAAAGAATGAGGGAAAAGTGAAGGTAAAACATGTTTAAGGCCATGAGTTTATGGCCACCGTAAGTTTACAGCCGTAACTCATGTCTCCTGGACGTAAACTCCTCATGAAGGAGTTTATCGCTTGCTTGATGGTTTTGAACTTTATCAAACACTTCCTAACACTCATTCCTTAGATGTAATAGGCTTATAACACTATAAAAGACTCTAAACCATGCTAAACAAATAGCAGAACAAGTCTGACCTTTGATTGAGTTGAATGTCTATACAAGATAGAAATTGCGGGTTATCACATCATCCCCATGTTAGAGAGAATTTCGTCCCGAAATTAGAGTTTAAGGAATTAAGTAGATACAAATAACTAAACGAAAAGATGAGGATATTTTAGTTTCATTTGATCCTCGTGTTTCCAAGTGAACTCAGGTCCTCGCTTGGCATTCCAGCGGACCTTCACTATCAGGATACAGCTTTGCTTGTTTGTTTGACCTCTTGGTCCATGATCTCTCCACGTTCTTCCACGAAGTTGAGGCTCTCGTTGATCTCGATTTCGTCGAGTGGTATTACAAGAGTCTCGTTGGATAGACACCTTTTCAAGTTCGAGACATGGAAAATAGAATGTACGTTACAGAGTTCGCGAGGTAGATTGAGTTTGTAAGCTATAGGGCCGATTCTAGCGAGAATCTCAAAAGGCCCTATCTATCTTGGATTTAGCTTTCCACGCTTTCCAAAGAGTATCAAGTCCTTCCAGGGTGAGACCTTCAATAGAACACGGTCGCCCACCTGGAATTCCAACGGTTTCCTTCTCTTGTCTCCATAGCTTTTATGTCGGTCTCCAGAGGCTTTCAATTGTTCACGAATTTGAATGATTTTCTCTGTCATTTCCCATATGATTTCTGGACCTGTGAGAGTGCTGTCAGGGCTCGCCCTTTAGCTAACTGGGTGTCACCTACCTCAGTCCAGCACAGAGGGGATCTGGACTTTCGGCCATAGAGGGCCTCAAATGGAGCAACCTTTATGCTTGTGTGATAACTGTTGTTGTAGGAAAACTCAACAATGGGTAAACGACTATCCCATGTCTTCCCAAAGTCGATCATATAGGCTCGCAACATATCTTCCAAGGTTTGAATGGTTCTCTCACTTTGTCTATCGGTATGTGGATGGTAGGCTGTACGCATGTCCAGCCTCGTTCCTAGGGAACTTTGTAGTGACTGCCAGAAAGTTGAAGTGAATCTACTATCTCTATCGGAGATAATGGATATAGGAACACCATGCAGTCGTACGATCTCCGTAATGTATGTTCTTGTAAGTTTCTCCAACTTGTCAGTCTCCTTGATGGGAATGAAGTGTGCGGACTTTGTTAACCGGTCTACGATCACCCATATGGTATCGAGACCACCCATTGTCTTAGGAAACTTGGTTATGAAGTCCATTGTGATCCGCTCCCACTTCCATTCAGGTATCTCCGGTTGCTGAAGTAAACCTAATGGTTTCTGGTATTCTACCTTAACCTTGGCGCAAGTAAGGCATTTACTCACGAATGTAGCAATCTTTACTTTCATGTTAGGCCACCAGTATAACTTTTTAAGATCAAGATACATCTTATCTGAACCTGGGTGGACGGAATATTGAGTGTTGCGCGCTTCTTTCATGACCAAGTCTATGAAACCACCGTGTTTCGGTGTTTAGATCCGATCTTTGAGATATAAAGCTCCGCAACCGTTGACTCTACGACCATAACATTCTTTACGACTTAGGGCGTCAGCTACTACGTTGGATTTACCGGGATGATAATGAATTTCCCATTCGTAATCACTGAGTAGCTCGACCCATCATCTCATGTTGACCTCCTTCTGGTTGAATATGTGTTGTAGGCTTTTGTGGTCTGTAAAGATAGTACTATTTGTACCATACAGGTAGTGTCTCCAGATCTTTAGAGAAAACACTACTGGTCCTAACTCAAGATCATGTGTGGTGTAGTTGACCTCGTGTGTCTTTAGCAGTCTTGAGGAATAGGCGATGACCTTACCTCGTGGCATCAGAATATTACCAAGCCCCTGGTTGGATGCATCGGAATAAACCACAAAGCCTTCTATCCCTTCTCGGAGGGATAATGTTGGTGAGGTGCATAAGGCTCGCTTCAGCGTTTGGAACGCTTTTTCTTGCTTCTCTTCCCAGTCAAAGGACACGCCCTTCTGGGTCAATGTTGTAAGCAGTTTCACAATCAGCGAGAAGTTCTATATGAATATGTGATAGTAGGCAGCGAGGCCTAGAAATTGATGAATTTTTGTAGGCGTCTTCGGTGATGATTGGTTCTCAATGGCTTTTATTTTAGAAGGGTCCATGTGTATTCCCTCTTCACTAACCACATGCCCTAAGAATTGAATCTTTGGATTAAAAATTTTCATTTTGAGAACTTCACATAAAGCTTCTCTGATCGCAGTGTTTCTATGACCTGATGCAGATGATGACTATGCTCCTCCTTACTTTGAGAGTTGATAAGTACTTCATCGATGAAGATGATCACAAACTGATCCAAGTAAGGATGGCACACCTTATTCATTAAGTCCATGAATACTATAGACGCATTGGTCAATTCGAATGACATCACTACAAACTCATAGTGTCCATAACGAGTTCGGAAGGCTGTCTTCAAAACATCCTCCCCAAGCACTCATAACTGGTGATACCCGGACCTCATGTCTATTTTTGAAAAGAAGTTCTCTTCTTGAAGTTGGTCAAACAAATCGTTAGTGTGAGGCGGAGGGTAACGATTTTTGATAGTTAGATTGTTGAGTTGTCTCTAGTCGATACACATACGGAATGATCCGTCTTTCTTCTTCACAAACAAGACCGATGCTCCCCAAGGTGAGAAGCTTGGTCTTTTAAAGCCCTTGCTGAGCAGTTCGTTAAGTTGACTAGATATTTCCTGCATCTTACCTAGTGCTAGGTGATAGGGTGATTTGGCTATGGGGGTAAGTCGATTATGAACTCGACTTGACGTTGCAAAGGTAATTCTGGAAGTTCTTATAGCAAGATGTCGGGAAAATCGCGTACTATTGGAATGTTCTTTAGGTATTTTATCTCTTGGCTTATATCGACAACATGAGCAAGGAATGCGTGACATTCCTTTCATAAAAATTTATAGGCTTGAGTACTCGAGATGATATGTAGGTTCATGTCGGGTTTGTTTCCGTAGATAATAAGGGTTTCGCTAGACGGAAGATTAAGAGGAACAACTTTTTCGTAACACATGATGTCGGCACGATGAAGACTCAACCAATCCATGCCGATTATGATATCCAAAATTTTAATTGAGACTGGCATGAGGTCAATTGGAAAGGAATGGTTATCTAGAGTTAGAGTACATGCTATGTATATAATGCTAGGGTTCTCAGTTTTCCCATTAGCCATTTCTACGGTGAACGGTTCTTTAAGTGCATGAGACTTATGTTTAAGAAATTGAGCAAATTTCTGGTTCATGAAACTCCTCCGCTCTACTATTGAACAGAATTCATGCATAAGAGTTATCGAGGAGAAACGTACCAGTGACCACTGTAGGGTTGGGAACTGCTTACTCGTGGCCCATCTTGCCAAAAGCTTATCAAGACTAGCCCACACCAGCACCGGGGACCTGGGTGATTGGCCTTGCCGGAGCTTTGCAAAAATGGGCAGTGGGACCATTCCTGTTGCAGTTAGAGCACTGCATTTCCTGGAAAAGTTTGTTGCGGTGGAAGCTGCATTTGTTGCACTTCAACAAGTTTCCAGCATACTGCTTCATCGGCGTAGTAGTAGTACGTGCTATCGCAACGCGTATTGCTACGACCTGCTGCTTTTTGGCAACTTTCTGTGTAACGTTCTTCTTCTTGTCATCCTAGAATTTCCGCTTCTTATTGATGGATTTTGATCATTCTAACACCCCTAAGTGTACATGCAACCCTAGAAAACCTTGGATCTATGTTTGTCTAAAATACATGCAAAATATGATTTCCAAGGTTCATAATCCTATCTAGCATACATGGGGAACTTTTAATCTTAAAAATGGCTAGAATTACATACCTTGTAGTTGATTTGATACCCTGAAAACCTTGAGAGCCTAGCACCCCAAGTGTGATGCCTCAAATGCTTCACACAACACCAAATGCTTTGGAATGACTTTGAGAGAATGCAAACACTTGTAAAAATTGGCCTAGCCCTCTTCTAACTTCATGTAGCCGATTTTGGTGAGTATGATGTCCTTTATATAGTGTGTCACATCTAGGGTTACACCATGTAAACCCTAATGTGACATGACTCTTTATTTCCATGACCCATGGGTTTGTAACTCCCATGGAGCATCTTATGGATTTAACCCAACTTGATAATCCATGGAGCCTTTTAGCCCACTATATTAGTTATGGATGATTTACATAATCAACCCCTATATTTAATTAGTCATCTTTTGATCACTTAATTAATTACAAATTTATTCTTGATCAATACTAATTAAATAATACTATTAATATATTAGAACTTATAATATATTAATAAACCACAAGTGTTATTTCTCTCATTTAGTCTATCCAAATGCATGATGCCATGCAACCTAAATGGACCATGCTGGTTCGGGTCAAGTACATACCAAATAGAGTTATGGACTTAGACACCTTATCCAACAGTCTCCCACTTGGATAAGTCTAATAACTCTATCTGCAAGTATGACTTCAGGAACTGATCAGCAATCGTAGGTCTTTCAAGGTCTCTCGGAACTGAGAAGATGATGATACGCCATTTAAAATAAGTGATCATACAATCCTCTGTTCTAGATATCAACCCGCAAAATACATGGAACAATGTATTATTGTCTAGAAATTTGTTTCCCTATTTCCTATTTGTTTGATATACAACTAAATTGAACACATCAATTCGGTTCTGACCGGGCCCAGTACATAGGTCAAAAGAAAATCATCGAGGGGACTTGATATCGCTTCTAATCCAAGAAGGAATAGATAAACTTCGACTCATATGCTTATTCTACTACTTGTTGGATCACACACAAAAGTACGTTTTATAAGATTGAGTTACAAATGTGGTTTCGTACGAACAATGCATAACCAACTCTTAGGCAACAAGTTATATCTCTAGGTTGAAGACTTATATGATATTACTATCTCACGATCACTCGAGATAAATTCCATGAAGTGATACCAACGAGCGTGGGTTGAGTCCAATGCTCAAAACTTATGAGCACTCATGAATGTTGTAGCCATGTCCAATAACTTAGACCTCTACAATCAACTCATGACAGTCTTGATTCATACCTACTTCAACATATGACCGACTTTGGAGAATTCAAATAATATGATATACCAAACATAATTATTCTGGAAGTCAAAACATGCAAAATAAATATAGTAAACGATTGACAAAAGATAGCAACACTTTACTCATAAATAAACACAACTTCTATTCATCATCAAATGTCAATTACAATTTACAAATTTCAAAATTATCTAACTACTAAAACTAATATCATCCTTCAGCCCTATGCTCCGAGCATGTTGGAGATGCTTAACCCGACTCAGTCCCTTCATGAGGGGATCTGTTGGGTTCTCATCCGATGATACCCTCTTTGCCACAAGGAGTCCTTCTATTCGATGTCTGATGAAATGGTATTTTCTGTCGATGTTTCTGGATCTCGCATGATCCCTTTGTTCCTTGGCTAAGGCAACTACACTTTCACTATCACAGAAAATTTTCATTGGCTCCTTTATAGCTGGTACAACTCCAAGGTCTCCAATGAAGTTCTTCAGCCATATTGCCTCTTTTGCTGCCTCACTTATTGCTATATACCCTGATTCACAAGTGGTATAAGCCACTGTCTTCTGCTTGGATTTCTTCCAAGTAATTGCTCCTTTGTTTAAGGTAAAGACCCAGCCTGACTGAGAGCGTAAATTATCCCTATCAATCTGAAAGCTAGCATCACTATACCCTACAACTCTCAAGTCATCACTCCCATCGAGGGTAAGGACCCAATCCTTAGTCCTCCGCAGGTACTTGAGGATATTCTTTAGCGCAGTCCAGTGAGCCTTGTTAGGGTTCCCTAGATATCTACTAACCATGCTAAAGGAAAATGCTACATCAGGACGAGTACAAGTCATAATATACATGATCGAGTCTACTGTAGAAGGATAAAGTACTCGACTCATTTATGCTATCTTAGCCTCAGTACTCGGGCTATGAGTTTTACTCAGTCTAGCGTTACACTGGATAGGTAACTCTCCTTTCTTGGAGTCTTGCATGCTGAACCTCTTCAGCACCTTATCCAAGTAGGTACTCTGACTACCTCTAATTAGTCTTTTACTCTGGTCTCTCAGAATCCTTATTCCGAGAATATAGGCAGCTTCTCCTACATCTTTCATTGAGAAAAACTTCCCAAGCCAGGACTTCACTTCCTGCAAGGTTGGGATGTCATTTCCTATGAGTAGTATGTCATCCACATACACTACCAAAAAGCTAACTATACTCCCACTAGCCTTGACATAGACACAAGATTCATCTTCACTCCTCGAAAAGGCTAACTCTTTGACTTTGTGATCGAAGCAAAGATTCCATCTGTGAGGTGCCTCTTTCAATACATAATTGGATTTCTCAAGCTTACACACTCTATTAGGGTATTCTGTACATACAAAACCCTATGGCTGACACATGTAAACATCTTCATCCAAAATTCCATTAAGGAAGGTGTTTTTGACATCCTTTTTCCATATTTCATAATCATGAAATGCAACGATGCCTAATAGAACCCTAATGGACTTAATCTTTGCTTCGAGTGAAAAGGTCTCATCATAATCAACTCCTGGAGTTTGAGAAAAGCCCTTTGCAACTAGTCGCGCCTTATATGTGTGTAGATTACCATCCATGTAGGTCTTATTCTTGAAGATCCATTTGCACCCAACTGTCTTATGACCTGGTACATTGTCAACCAAGTTCCCAACTTGATTTTCATGGACTGTATCTCGCTGTCCATTGCCTCTTTCCATTTGGTAGACTCGGAGCCTTCCATGGCTTTCGCGTAGCTATTAGGTTCATCTAGATTTACCAGTGTCTCATCACTGATAAGTGTCTCACCTTCCGCAGTAATATGGAAACCATAGTAGTGCTTTGGTGCATTCCTAACTCTTGTGGAACGCCTCATATATACATACCTGTAAATTGGCTCAACATGAGTTTCCTCCTCAGGTTGAGTGCTAGGGTTTGATGTTCCCTCACCACTTGACTCTTGAATTTCTTCAAGGTCAATCTGCCTCCCAGTATTTCCTTGGCTTATGAACTCTCTCTCAAAAGACACCCCTCCTTCTACAATGACTACATTGTCAGTAGGTTTGTAGAAGAGGTAACAAAGGATTTCTATGGGTAGCCGATGAATATACACCTTTCACTTTGAGGAACTCTGTACTAAGATACTCACCACCATGATTAGATCGAAGCATCTTAGTGTTCCTCCCCAATTGATTCTCGACTTCCTGTTTAAACTCTTTAAACCTTTCAAAAGTCTCTAACTTATGCTTGATTAAATAGACATGTCTTTATCTACTATAATCATCAGTAAAAGTCAAATAATAACAATTAGAATCCCTTCTGGCATATTTGAAGGGTCCATACACATCTGTGTGCACTAGATCCAACAAAACTTCACCCCTAGCACAAGAACCAGTGAAGGGTGACTTTGTCATTTTTCCAAGTAAGCATGATTCACAACTATCATTTGACTTTAGGTCAAATGAGTCCAAGACTGTGACAACCCGAAATTTGCATTCGGTCAAACCCTAAAAGTCAACCACTTCGTATCATAAGTCAATGTCAATATTTCTTATTTTTAGGAAATATAAAGTTTGTTTGAATATTTTAATATTATTTTTAAACGAACGGGTGAAAGAAAGTGTCGTCTCGGGTTTTTATTTTTGAAAACCGCAAACCCTTTGCGTATTAGAATCATCCGACCAAACTTTTATGTTTTGGGTTAGGAATCACCCAAAAACCGTAAACTCATGCCTATGTATGAGTTTACTCCCCAAGAAACTAGTCAGTGTGTTTACTCCCCAAATAGTCAAAAGAGTAAACTCCAAAAAATCTCTCACCTATCATCCAACATTTAATTCCAAATCTTCGATCTTGTAAGTGTTCTAACCATTTCAAGTTAGTAAAACACATAATCTAGTGTTTGTGCATCTATTCATCCATTCATTTATGTATTTTGTTTAGATTTTCCAAAACACCAAGAACACCAAGAACACACACTAAGTGTTCTTGGCCTTTTTAGCTCAAATCAAGCCTTCTAATAGTAAGTGCTTCCATCCTTGAGTGATTTTAAGCTAGTATTACATTTGAATATCAAGAAATAATGTCAAGAACACAAGGTTGGAGATGTTCATGGTCCAAGAATGTTCTTGGGCCGTAAACACCATAAAGTGCACCAAAGTGTGCCTAAGTCCAAATCTAAGCCCTAGTTTGATGTTTAAGCCTTCCATGAATTGATTGAACCTTAGTTTGATGTATCTAAGCCTTTACAAACACCAAAATCCAACATTTTTAGGTGTTTACGGTTTGGGGATCTCCCAAAACCGTAAACACCCTAAAGGGTGTCCAAATGGGTTATTTTCCTACCTTAGGCTTAGAATCTAGCACATATAATTACCTAATTGTGTTAGGGACTTGAAAACATGGCTATACACTCCTCCATATGGGTTTACGGTTTTGAACCCAAAGGAAAATGCTATTAGGCTGTAAACTCCTCAAAGGAGGTGTTTTGTGGCCCTAGTCCCTTCCAAAGGCCAAACCACTTAGTAGAATTGCTCCAAGAGGCTTGCTAAACCACCAAACAACACCTAGTCATTAGGAATAGAGTTTAAGACCGTAAACTCTAGAGTTTACTACCTAAACTCTTTGTGTCATGACCATCAAAACCGTAAACTCCAAGGGAGTTTACCCTTGGACCCCAAACACACTAGCCTTTCCCTACAACACTTAGATGCAACCCTTGAGACGTATAACACTTGTATAAAGTGTTTAGCATGTCCTAGACTGTCTTAACTTTGTTTATTAGTTGTTTAAAGACTAATTGTGTATATACATATATCCTTATATGTTATTAGGATCTTTGTGTGTGTCTAAGTCTTCACTTGACACCAAGCACTTATCCGGCACTTCCTTCTGATCCACTTACTACAGGTGAGTTCATACCCCTTAATCAATGTTCTAACCATTTTTAAATGTTTTATGGGGGGGGGGATACAAGTAGAATCATGCTAGTTACTATATCATTCAAATGTGATTAGTAAGCAACATTCAAATGATTGGCTATTCATTAGTCGTTTTACCAAATAGTTTCCTTCAAATGTTTTTCATAAACACTTTATGTGTTTACAACTCTTTATTACACTGTACATTTTACTCTATATATTACATTTCAAACCTATTTACAATTGTGTTTCAAACAAATGTTTCTTTATACTAAACTTTTTTATCAAACCCATGCCTTCAAATTGTTTTATAGATTGACATCAAGTCGATCTTTTCTTAAGATAATAATTATGTTCAAAGGTTTTACAAAACTTAGTTTATGCTTTCATATTATAAATTGCATGCCTATATATGTATATTTATATGAGTAATGTTTAAAAGACTCAGGAAGGCTATCCACCCTATTTCCTTTTCGCACTTGAGATGTGGTCTGGTGGGATATCGGGTACCCGTCCGAAGGTCGTTTAAATATTAGTTATATATCATGTGTACATATGTAGTCATAAAGGTTCTTCCAGTTCAATAAATACCCTTGGGTAGCAAGGGTATACATCCATGTCCATACATATCAGTTAGATTACTAGTAAACTACCATAGGGGTAGTTTAGGAAGATACTAGAACTATTACTAGAACACGGTATCATACTATGAGTACGTTCATTCATGAGTCAATACTTACTACTATGAGAACATATACAACAATACTAGAGAGGAACATGTACGACAATACTAGAGAGGAACATATACGACTATACTAGAGAAGAACATATACAACTACACTAGAGAAGAACATATACAACGATACTAGAACGAGTACATTACTATACATGCTAGATAGAGAGAGATCACACTTTACAACTAGCACACGTGGAACATTACAGTACATTACTATACTATTACATAGATATGTTTACATGATCACATGTACATGAGTACACTTACAGGAATTACTTGTACATTTTATATGTATAGATTCTGTTATATAATCCTCATTCTTATCTTTACCTTGTGATTCAATCACACAATCGACGAGATAGATTGGGATTAATATCCTAGTACCCAAGGATACATTGTGGGACTGACCATTCCTAGAATCTCTGTTAGCTACAGAGGTAAAAGCACATCCACGGATGTCAACGGTTGATACCATTATAGGTATACTTTTGGGGACTTACAATTCCTATACCCAGCTGTTAGCAACAGAGGTAAATGTACATCTACGGATGTCTTCAATTAACATTGTTATTTTCCCTAGTACCAAAGGGTGATACTATTACAGTTAGGTCTTGGTAGAAGACTACATTTAGAACAGTTAGGTCTTGGTAGAAGACTACATTCAAAACAGTTAGGTCTTGGTAGAAGACTACATGAGAACAGTTAATTCTTGGTAGAAGAGTCCTTTTGTTACTAATAGGAATCATAAGGATTTCTAGGGTTTTCAAACGTTTACAATTGTTTTACAAACATGTTCATACTTACAATTCATATACATTTTCATACTTACAGTTCATTTACATTTTCAATACTTACAATTCGTATACATACACATACTTACATTTCAAATACATACAAGTATTTACATACAAATTAAGACACTAAAATACTTATGATCTCACCAGATTTAAAGTTGATACTCACTTTCAAAATTACTTGTATCCTCAGGTCATCATAGACAGGTACCAATGCAAGGACTAGGGAAGATGGAGCTCATTGAAGATTCATCTTTCATTTTGATTTATGCTTTAGTGTTTATCAAAATTTGACAGAACACACTTGTATAATAATTCTATTATTAATGTAATGGATGATGTTGTTGCTTGTTTGCTACTTTTCATTATTGTGATACTGTACATGACATCCTCCGCCCCAGAACGTTTCCGCCGTTTCTGGTTTTGGGGTGTGACAGATTGGTATCAGAGGATTGTTTATAGTGAATTAAGTATATCAACCCATAAAAGATATACTAACTATAAATACATAAGGGATTAAAAATACTCTGACCAAGAGTTTATACTTTAAATATTAAAATATTTAAGTAAGTTAATGTGTTGCATTCATACTAAAATCAGTGTCACTAGGATAGTACAAAAGAATTACAATTATTGGGCAACACAAGTGGGCTTAGAGACATATGGTCAAAACTAGGAAGACATAGCCTGATCACCTATATTATCCGAGGGTTGACTAGCATGTGCCTAAGATTAATTGTGTGGTTGCAACAATGCTAAAATCTTACCAACCCTACCACAATGAGAACAATAGAACATAACATTAAAAATTTAAAATACTATAGGAGTATTTGGTGTTACTATAAGTACTTTATACTTGAGAATTAAAACGGGATCTTCATTACTAAGTTGATAGTTGCTAAGTGGATACACTAAGGCTATATGTAATTAGGATGTTATAGATTAGAATATGTGAAAATTTTTCCTTACCCCTATTTTGTGGGAATTTGGAATTAAGGCCACTTATTCGAAGGTCTATCCTGTTTAGATTACATATAACTGGTATGCACTTCACAAATAGCGATATAACTGATGATGATTTTCTAACTAATTATCTAGATAGTCCGTCTAATAATTAGTTTCTTACCCCAAATCTCGCGTAGATAACATGGCTGGACTCCATCCCCACGACAACTTGTTCCTTCCGAACGAAGTTATTGCTGGATCGTTTGAAGAAGAGCTAGAAAATGATCATCCTATCCCTGTGAATGATCAGCATGATGAAGACCTTTCGGATGATGCTAATTCCGAACCCGAGGTTGAAGATCTACCGCAGGCAGCTCCCGTTCAAATTCCTAACCCTCGTCCGACATTTCATGGCCCGACGCCTCCATGGGTGGAATGTTTGGAAACATGGAGCCAAGGACAAGATCAGCCCATGCCATTTGATGGTGATCGAAACTTTTATGACCTGAGCAATGGGGGCTCGGCAGACAGAAGCTTGCCAATCCTGGTCCGCAGAGTGGCCCGAAATGAGATTCAAGGCAGGACATCCCTACATCAGATCACTGAAGTTGTCACCAATGCGAGAATGCATACCCTCCGCACCATTCATCTAGAAGATGCTCGTGAGAGATCTGAGAGAAACCATGAAACCCTGCTACAGGCACTAGCTGAATCCCGAGCCGAAGTCATAGAACTCTGAGTATGACAGAGGGTGTACGAAAGACACCTACTCGATGTAGAACGTCAACTGGCTGAACTAAGAGTTCACCAGAGGAATTACCGTTGTCAGTAATAAATGTTTTACTTTATTTTCCTTGTTATAAAGGAATGTTTTTCTGTCTATGCCTGATGTGGCATTTTCTATGAAATTATCTTGTACCGTAAGTACTTTAGTTAGGTCTTTACGCTGTCAAGGGCTATCTTCTCTGTGGATATGATGTAAGACCTTTACAAGGTCATTTCTCCAAATCTTTACATCGTGAATATCAAAGATATTGATAGCTGGCTAACTTCTGTGTCATCCTTCATTCAAGTACTCTTATCATACTTTCATTGGAGCCTATCTGAAACATGCTTTAGTCAAGTCATTGGACTATAGTGATTTATCTCCGGAGACATTTCCAAGTCTCTTTCAGTGGTTGGATCTTGTTATTCACCAACCCACGATACCTCGGTTCGAACGTCAAACGTCTTGAGACCATTCTACAAACTTACTTTCACTCATCATTAGGACTGCATCATAGGGATGTAGGTCAACCCTTCATAAACACACCTCCACTCAGTACTAAGACTACACCATAGAGATGTAGGTTAAACCTTCACGAACATACTTCCATTCCGTACTAGGACTGCATCATAGGGATGTAGGTCAAACTTACAAGAACATAGTCGTACTCTTTACACGAACAATCTAAGTACATCAAGGGTCAACCAGAATCGCTCACAAAATTCTTATCTCTCATGTTACAGAATCATGTCGTTATTCGGAAGCAATCAGTCGAACGACGAAACCTCCACCTTTCCTATGAACGCCACTACCTTTCAAATAGCAGTTATAGCTGCCGTGGTGGCTGCCGTAACCACGATCCTTGCGCACCGTAGCGCTATCAGCACAGACAATGCTGCTGATGGGAATGAAGTTGCCAATCGTGGTATCCATCCAGGGAGTCGCCAAACATTAATAGTCATAGGCTCGCAAAGCCGAAAAGCAGAGAACAAGAAACGAAAGCGTCAAGCCCGAAAAGAACGTAAGAGATCCCAAAAGCTGCCTATACAACAGCAGCAAGTGGAAACCCCTTCCGTTCCCATACCGAGCAGGCCATACGAGGGAAAACTCCCGAAGTGTGATAAGTTTAGTTTCCATCATCATGGGGCTTGCCATGAGATGCAATGTTGCAATTGCCTAAACATAGGGCACCATGCTCGTGGCTGTGGAGTACCGGCACTAACCATCACTCAAGTCCCTTTCATCGGGACTAACCCTACACACAAGAGTAGTTATAAAGCCGAATGATTTAGGAAGTAATTCTCAAAGTGGAGTAATGAGGAAGGCACTCGTGTCCACATAACACTGGCTAAACACCGCAATCCCGTCAACAAAGCTAGTACTAGCTACTCATGCCACCAATGCGGTGAGATAGGGCACTTCAAGAAGGATTGCCCCATAGCAAAGAACTCTGGTTCAGATGGGAGAATTCTCAGGATCACAGCTGCAGGAGAGCCTACTCCGGAACCCCTCGTTATGTAATTTAGCAGTGTTGTTGTAACAGACCTCTAAACTATCCAGAACTAGTGCAACTAGAGTCTTACTTTTTGCGAGATTCTGTCAGTATAGAGATCCTCGTGCTGCATATACTTGTCTTTTGTAGTATACCTTATTCGCAACAATGGTCTTGTTGTAAGTCTAAAGTACTGTAACTCTGTTCATGGTTACACGGTTGTGTTTTGTCTGTAAACGTATTATGTTCAAATCTAATGTCTTTAAGTTCCAGTGTGATTTCAACATTATCATACGAATCGATTCAATTTGATCCTCATGAAAACAACTTCATACGTACATCTCTTTCTTCTAGATCACTTTTCCAACAAAGCCGTCATATCAGAACACCGAAGTACTCATGCCTAGAGTACCCCATAGTTCTTTTCTTTTCTGAAGAAATCCCCGAAGTACCACTCGTGCAGTACGTCAAGTTCAATCCAAGGATTCATGCGATCGATGTATCACTAAGGAATGTATACATAAGAGTGATATATAATCAAGGTTCTATAGGTTTAGAATTGATGGTTCCACTTTAACTTCTTTTTCCTTGAAAGGATGTGAGCTTAAAGAAGAATCAGTTATTCGACTACCTTTTCAATATTAATTATATACGACTCGTATACACGAAATTGTGATTGTGAAGCCATGTATGAATTCTAATATGAACTTCAGGACGGAGAACTACTCAAGACTACGAGTAATCACATCGTCATGTGAACAAACTTAGAACCTAGTACGACTCATGTAAACAGATTTCCCTATAGCCTAAACACCTACGGAGATACAAGAACAACCCAGACAACTTAACGAACTACAAAGAAATAGAATTAGAAGACTAGGCTTCTCACCCTGGAGAAATCCGGTCTTATTCTTCCAGATATCGAAGGATTGCATCGTATGTACCTCAGATATCGAGGACTCCGTCAAGATTTTTCATTAGAAATCGTTATCTTTGCCTGGCATAGATGAGTTGGTTGAGCAAACACCAGGAAATAATTACTTTCAGAAATGGGTCTCAGATCCGAATATCACCAATTCGAGTATTAGGGAAGGATGTCCAGAAGACTATCTTCCAAACTCGATGCAGACACTTTGAGTCCGTAGTGATACCTTTCGAATAGGACCAATACGCCCATAATATTCATGAGTTTAATAAATAGGGTTCGTCTTTCTTACTTGGATCAGTTTTTCATTCCTCCATGAAATGACTTACTTATCTACTCTTGTAGTAAGAAGAAACCCATGGAAACATTTCCTTCAAAGGTACTGTTCGCGAAGTTCTCTAAGAACAAGTTTTGAAATTTAAGAGTCGAATTTCTATGACACACTGTAAGTGATGTGGGAAATTTTGAGTACTCTTACAATTTGTCAAAAATGTTGAGAATTTGTCGACACTAGAGACGCCGACAGACATTCGCCAAATTCTAGGTCTTACAGACCTACTGTCATAGTTCATCCAGAACCCCTCGCAAATCACCGGAAACCGTACGACCTTGACCCAGCAAGGAGTGATCCTTGACTGGGAAGTTAAACAAGAAAAGGAAACCTTGGAGATTCCAAGTGAGAGACCAAGTTCTTTAGGAAGTCTCACTCTGGGAACAGCTTAATACACTTCATTAAGCATGGAAAGCTAAATCCAAGATAGATAGGACCTCCAGGATTCTTACCAGAATCGGTCCTATACTTCGCACAAACTAGACCTACTCCGCGAACTCGGTAACGTACATTTTACTTTTCACGTCTCGACCTGGAAACCGTACCTTTCTGTTAGGACTCTTGTAAGTCCACTCGTCGAGATCCTCACCTTCGTATTAGAACCGTAGTGACCCTCGACCGAGAGGTCAAGCGGACGAAGCAACACCGTCGCTAGTTAGTGAAGGTTCGTTGGGATACCAACTGAGGACCCGATTTCACTTAGAGGTGCTAGAACCAATCGATTTGGAAGTTTCCTCCTCTCGACTCAATCATTCATAGCTACTTCCTTATCTAAATTCTAATTTCGGGACGAAATTCCCTTTAACAGGGGGATGATGTGACAACCCGAAATTTCCATTCGGTCAACCCCAAAAAGTCAACCACTTCGTATCATAATTCAATGTCAATATTTCTTATTTTTAGGAAATATAAAGTTCATTTGAATATTTTAATATTATTTTTAAACGAACGGGTGAAAGAAAGTGTCGTCTCGGGTTTTTATTTTTGAAAACTACAAACACTTTGCGTATTAGAATCATCCGACCAAACTTTTATGTTTTGGGTTAGGAATCACCAAAAAACCGTAAACTCATGCCTATGTATGAGTTTACTCCCCAAGAAACTAGTCAGTGTGTTTACACCCCAAATAGTCAAAAGAGTAAACTCCAAAAACTCTCTCAACTATCATCCAACATTTAATTCCAAATCTTCGATCTTGTAAGTGTTCTAACCATTTCAAGTTAGTAAAACACTTAATCTAGTGTTTTTGCATCTATTCATCCATTCATTTATGTATTTTGTTTAGATTTTCCAAAACACCAAGAACACCAAGAACACACACTAAGTGTTCTTGGCCTTTTTAGCTCAAATCAAGCCTTCTAATAGTAAGTCCTTTCATCCTTGAGTGATATTAAGCTAGTATTACATTTGAATATCAAGAAATAATGTCAAGAACACAAGGTTGGAGGTGTTCACGGTCCAAGAATGTTCTTGGGCCGTAAACACCATAAAGTGCACCAAAGTGTGACAAAGTCCAAATCTAAGCCCTAGTTTGATGTTTAAGCCTTCAATGAATTGATTGAACCTTAGTTTGATGTATCTAAGCCTTGACAAACACCAAAATCCAACATTTTTAGGTGTTTACGGTTTGGGGATCTCCCAAAACCGTAAGCACCCTAAAGGGTGTCCAAATGGGTTATTTTCCTTCCTTAGGCTTAGAATCTAGCACATATAATTACCTAATTGTGTTAGGGACTTGAAAACATGGCTATACACTCCTCCATATAGGTTTACTGTTTTGAACCCAAAGGAAAATGCTATTAGGCCGTAAACTCCTCAAAGGAGGTGTTTTGTTGCCCTAGTCCCTTCCAAAGGCCAAACCACTTAGTAGAATTGCTCCAAGAGGCTTGCTAAACCACCAAACAACACCTAGTCATAAGGACTAGAGTTTAAGACCGTAAACTCTAGAGTTTACTACCGTAAACTCTTTGTGTCATGACCATCCAAACCGTAAACTCCAAGGGAGTTTACCCTTGGACCCCAAACATACTAGCCTTTCCCTACAACACTTAGATGCAACCCTTGAGACGTATAACACTTGTATAAAGTGTTTAGCATGTCCTAGACTATCTTAACTTTGTTTATTAGTTGTTTAAAGACTAATTGTGTATATACATATATCCTTATATGTTATTAGGATATTTGTGCGTGTCTAAGTCTTCACTTGACACCAAGCACTTATCCGACACTTCCTTCCGATCCACTTACTACAGGTGAGTTCATACCCCTTGGTCAATGTTTTAACCATTTTAAAATGTTTTATGGGGGGGGGGGGATACAAGTAGAATCATGCTAGTTACTATATCATTCACATGTGATTAGTAAGCAGATTTCAAATGATTGGCTATTCATTAGCCGTTTTACCAAACAGTTTCCTTCAAATGTTTTTCGTAAACACTTTATGTGTTTACAACTCTTTATTACACTGTACATTTTACTCTGTATATTACATTTCAAACTTATTTACAATTGTGTTTCAAACAAATGTTTCTTTATACTAAACTGTTTTATCAAACCCATGCCTTCAAATTGTTTTACAGATTGACATCAAGTCGATCTTTTCTTAAGATAATATTTATGTTCAAAGGTTTTACAAAACTTAGTTTATGCTTTCATATTATAAATTGCATGCCTATATGTGTATATTTATATGAGTAATGTTTAAAAGACTCAGGAAGGCTATCCACCCTATTTCCTTTTCGCGCTTGAGATGTGGTCTGGTGGGATATCGGGTACCCGTCCGAAGGTCGTTTAAATATTAGTTATATATCATGTGTACATATGTAGTCATAAAGGTTCTTCCAGTTCAATCAATACCCTTGGGTAGCAAGGGTATACATCCATGTCCATACATATCAGTTAGATTACTAGTAAACTACCGTATGGGTAGTTTAGGAAGATACTAGAACTATTACTAGAACACGATATCATACTATGAGTCAGTTCATTCATGAGTCAATACTTTCTACTATGGGAACATATACAACAATACTACAGAGGAACATATACGAAAATACTAGAGAGGAACATATACGACTATACTAGAGAAGAACATATACAACTATACTAGAGAAGAACATATACAACGATACTAGAACGAGTACATTACTATACATGCTAGATAGAGAGAGATCACACTTTATAGCTAGCACACATGGAACATTACAGTACATTACTATACTATTACATAGATATGTTTACATGATCACATGTACATGAGTACACTTACAGGAATTACTAGTACATTTTATATGTATAGATTCTGTTATATAATCCTCATTCTTATCTTTACCTTGTGATTCAATCACACAATCAATGAGATAGATTGGGATTAATATCCTAGTACCCAAGGATACATTGTGGGACTGACCATTCCTAGAATCTCTGTTAGCTACAGAGGTAAAAGCACATCCATGGATGTCAACGGTTGATACCATTATAGGTATACTTTTGGGGACTTACAATTCCTATACCCAGCTATTAGCAACAGAGGTAAATGTACATCTACGGATGTCTTCAGTTAACATTGTTATTTTCCCTAGTACCAAAGGGTGATACTATTACAGTTAGGTCTTGGTAGAAGACTACATTTAGAACAGTTAGGTCTTGGTAGAAGACTACATTCAAAACAGTTAGGTCTTGGTAGAAGACTACATGAGAACGGTTAATTCTTGGTAGAAGATCCCTTTTGTTACTAATAGGAATCATAGGGATTTCTAGGGTTTTCAAACGTTTACAATTGTTTTACAAACATGTTCATACTTACAATTCATATACATTTTCATACTTACAGTTCATTTACATTTTCAATACTTACAATTCGTATACATACAAATACTTACATTTCAAATACATACAAATTAAGACACTAAAATACTTATGATCTCACCAGCTTTAAAGTTGATAGTCACTTTCAAAATTACTTGTATCCTCAGGTCATCATAGACAGGTACCGATGCAAGGACTAGGGAAGATGGAGCTCGTTGAAGTATTCATCTTTCATTTTCATTTATGCTTTAGTGTTTATCAAAATTTGACAGAACACACTTGTATAATAATTCTATTATTAATGTAATGGATGATGTTGTTGTTTGTTTGCTGCTTTTCATTGTTTTGATACTGTACATGATGTCCTCCGCCCTAGAACGTTTCTGCCGTTCCTGGTTTTGGGGTGTGACAAAGACTCCATCCTTTTGGAGTTGGCCTATGCGTTTCTTGCTCACATGTCTAAGACGACAATGCCATAATGATGCTTTATCGAAGTTATTATTACTCGAAGAATCAATACACAACACATTATTTCCTAGATTATCTACAACATACATAGCATCATACACACCATCTGTGACAACCTGAAATTTTCCATTCTAATCAAACCAATTCAATCCAATAGAAGTAGAGCAGTTACAGTAAAAATTCAGACTTAGAATATAAGTTTGGCAGTTTCAGGGTTTTACACTTAAAAGGGATATTAGGAGAGTGGTTGCACTAGGATTTTGTGCAACACTGAAATTCCATTACCCTAGATCATTGGAATCCATTCCGAGAATAGAAATATTTTCTGCCAAAAATCTCAGGACTATAAATAGAATTCTGAACCAAATTGGTTCATTAGTTGAATTCCATTTAGAGAAAAGACAATTTCTCTCTCACGGATCTTCGGGTTTTCATCCCAGATTGTGAGTCTACTTCCATAGATGTGTTTTAATACTTGTTATATGCTTAATAACATTATTTACATGTCCAAAACACAAGATCCGGGAGCTTACGACCCAAGAACATTCTTGGGGTGTAAACTCCAAAACAAGGCCTAAAGGCCACCTAGTCCCATTTCCTTGTTAGACAACTAGTTAAGGACTTATTGTAGGATGTTTTGAGGCTAGAAACCATCAAAGAACATAAAGCTTTTGGAGTTTACGGCCCAAGAGTTTCATGGACCGTAAACACCATTTCCAAGGGCCAAAGTGTGCCCTAAATGACCCCTAAGGATTAAGGCATTTATCCTCTAATGCTTGTAGCTAATTTGGACACCAAAACACTTCAAAATCATAAAGTTCTAGGAGTTTACGGACAAGAAAAGCTCTTGGGCCGTAAACCCCTTTTTCAAGGGCTAAAAGTGCCCTAATCACCCCCAAAGGCTTGGACTCTATTTTTTGCAAAAACCTTAATGTGTTTAGGACCTAGGAAACATAGGAAAAGCACAAGTATTGAAGAGTTTACAGCCAAGAGTGGTTCTTGGGCCGTAAACTCCCATAGAAGGGTCAAAGGACACCCTAAACACTTCCTTAGGCGAAGGGACAATTTGGACAAGTACCTAGATGAGTTATGGACTATCTAAAACATTTAGAACCCCATGTGTGAGGGAGTTTACGGCCCAAGATGTTCTATGGCTGTAAACTCCAAGAAATGGTACCAAATGGTGCCATAAACCCTCCTAAAGCCAAGTACTAAAGCCTAGACTTGTTCCTAGAAATTTTTGAGACTTGAAAGCACCATAATCACCCTCCCAAGGGAGTTTACGGCCGTAAACTCCAAGGGAAAAGGGTCTTTGGGCTGTAAACTCCCCAAAGGAGTCAATATGGTGCCCAAACACTTGTATAGGCCTTGAAACAATTCCCACTAAGGTTGTAGTAATTGAAAGTACCATCCCAAGCCTTGGTAGGGAGTTTACGGCCAGGAGCTTACTCTCTTGGGCCGTAAACTCCAATGAATATGGTCATTAGACATTAAACTCACATTAGGGGCATTGCACTCCTTTGTTGCAACCCTTTAGCCTCCTAGCACTTGACCAAAAGTGTTATCCTCGCTCTTAAATGTTATTACTTGTATAATTAGTGCTAAAATCACTAATTATTTATATACATATGTTTTCATATGTAATTAGGATCATTGTGTGTGTCCAAGTCTCCACTTGACACCAAGCACTTGTCCGATCCTTCCGTACGATAACAGTCCGTTCAATTCCCATCACTTACTGCAGGTGAGTTAATACCCCTTAACTAATGTTTTAAACTCTTTTTAAATGTTTTATGTGGGGGGGGGATACAAGTAGAATGATGCTACTTATTATGTTAATCACATGTGATTAGTAAGTAGGACTATATTACTTATTACATCAATCACATGTGATTAATATACAGCATTCAAATGATTCGGCTACTCATTGGCCGTTTTACCAAACAGTTTTCTTCAAATGACTTTTTATAAACATTTATATGTTTTAAACTCCTTTTTACACTGTACAGCTTACTCCGTACATTAGCTTTCAAACTTATTTACAACTGTGTTTCAAACAAATGTTCCCTTATACATAAACTGTTTTATTAAACTTATGCCTTCAAATTGTTTTATAGATTGACATCTAGTCGATCTTTTCTTAAAATAATACTTATATTTCAAATGTTTTACAAAAATTATTTATGCTTTTATATTATAAATTGCATGCCTCTATATGTATAGTTATATAAGAAATGTTTAAAAGACTTAGGAAGGCTATCCACCATATTTCCTTTTCGCGCCATGAGATGTGGTCTGAGGGGATCTTGGGTATTCGTCTGAAAGTCGTTTAAATATTAGTTATATATCATGTGTACATGTATAGTCATAAAAGGTCTTTCCAGTTCAACATATTCCCTTGGGTAGCAAGGGTATACATCCATGTCCATACGTACCACTTAAGTTACTAGAAAGCTACCATATGGGTAGCTCAGGAAGATACTAGAACCATTACTAGAACGCGATATCATACAATGAGTCAATACTTTCTAGAACATTTCAGTACAGTACATATACAAGTATACTAGGACGAGAACATATACAACTATACTAGAACGATTACATTACTATACTTGCTACGTAGAGAGCACGTACATTACAGCTAGAACAGTTCAGTACATTACAACTAGAACAGTTCATTACATTACAGATAGAACAGTTCATTAAAGTACATATATAAGAATACTTTAATTATTGTGATTTAAATCGGAGCATAACTTAAATGTCATGGCTCGAGTTGTAGCCAAAATTCTCTTGGAGGGAGAGCGTGAGTTTGCGTATAGATTCTATAATGGACTGTCTATCCTACACCTTGCTGCTCACTACAGCAGGACCTACAGGTCTGCGGGTGCCAAACGTCATACATTAATTTCGACCATTCTTATGTCGATGTAACCAATCTATAGTATGAGTTTGTGTATAGATCTATACTGGATTGACTATCCTACACCTTACTGCTAGCTATAGTGGGATCTGCAGATCTGCGCATGCCAAACGTCATTCCGTTATTACGACCATTCATTATGTCTTTGTTACTAGTAGATAGTATGGTGCAATTTATCACATAATGCCTTAATATAAAATCCGTTTTAAGGTAATTAGTACGGCAGTAGTTCTTACAGCACTACACCATAGTACTATTTCATTTTCCCATTACATTCACTTCGTGAACATTCACACGACGCACATTAATGTAGAAACTATATTTTTGGACAATGATAGTTATACTTGGGAAAATACATACTCTTACAAGAAACATACATTCAGAATAGTTAGGTCTTGGTAGAAGACTACATTCAGAACAGTTAGGTCTTGGTAGAAGACACCTTCATATACTAGTAGGAATCATAGGGATTCTAGGGTTTTTCAAACACTTACAGTTCATATACACTTTCAATACTTACAATACATGTACTTACATATTCTTACATACAAATTAAGACACTAAATACTTATGATCTCACCAGCTTTAAAGCTGATACTCGCTTTCAAAATTACTTGTATCCTCAGGTCATCATAGACAGGTACCGATGCAAGGAGAAAGGAAGATGGAGCTTGTTCAAGACTTATCTTTCATTTTGATTTATGCTTTAGTGTTTATCAAAATTTGACAGAACACATTTGTATAATAATTATATTATTAATGCAATGGATGATGTTGTTGCTTGTTTACTACTTTACATTGTTGTTGATATTATACATGACGTCCTCCGCCCCAGAACGTTTCCGCCGTTCCTGGTTTTGGGGTGTGACACCATCACAAGATAATACTTTAAAATAAAGAACATTATTAAAGAAAGAATTCATTCAACGTTCCATTTTCATTATCGAAAGAAAAGTTAAACCCTTGTATGTACAAAGCATGAAAGGAAGTAATATTTCTTGACATTTCTGGCGAATAACAACATTTATTCAAATATAAAGTAAACCCACTACTTAGCAACAAAGAGTAAACTCCAATCTTGGTGACATGTGAAGCTTTCCTATTCCCCATGATCAAGTTTATCTTTCCATCCTCCACATTCTCACTTCTTCTTAGTCCCTGCAAATCAGAATATATATGAATACCACAACCAGTATCATGGACCCAAGAGTAAGAATAGGGTGAGTTATTAGATAGAATAGTGTAAATACCTACATGGTTGAGTTTAACTTCCCATCCTTCACATCTTGCTGGTACTTTGGGCAGTTCCGCTTCCAATGCGACTTTTCATGATATAGAAGCATTCAACCTCTTTTAGGTCAGAAGAAGGAGTGATGAAACCTTTCTTGGTTCCACTTGAAGAAGACCCATCAAGGGTCCTAGCCTTGGTACCCTTCAAAGAGATCTTCCTCTTCTTCCCGATTGCCAAGACAGGGGCGGAGTTTAGACTAGGAGTAGGAGTGTTAACAACCGACTTACCTTTAAGAGCTATTTCTACGGTCTTTAAGAGTCCTTCAAGTTTGCTGAGTGTGACTTCTTCCTTATTCATGTGGTATGTTATGCGGAATTGATCATAACACAAGGGTAAGGAGTGCAAAATGATATCTATTGCAAGCTCCTCAGGGAAGTTCACATTAAGCTTCAGAAAACGATCCACATACCTTTGCATTTTCTGCATGTGGTTCGTGACGGATTGTCCATCCTTCATCCTGGTTGTTATCATGGAGGTAATTATTTCATACCACTCTTGACGAGCGCTCTGATCGTATCTTTCCATAATATCTTGGTGCATCTCAAAAGGGTAGTAGTCCTCATCGGGCTTCTGGAGTTCACCTGTCATGGTGGCCATCATGATGCATGCTGCTTTGATGGCATCTTTTTCAAGAGTCTGAAAGTCAGCGATCTCCTGGGGAGTAGCAGTGGACTCATCAATCTCCTTAGGTCCTTATCGAGGACATATTCCTTTTCCTTGTAACGAGTCACCATCCTGATTTTCCAGATGCAATCCATAAAGTTAGAACCATCGATGATGACCCTCCCACATAGGTTAATGAGGGAAAAGGAGCCAATAGGGTTTTAGGCAGAAGTAGTGTTGTTGGAAGACATCTGAAAAGAAGAGAACAAATTTAGTTTAGATATAAAGATTATCCTTAATAAAACACGCAAATGTAATATTAAGGCTAGAATCCAATCATTATATATCATAACTTAGAAGAGGTATGCTGTAATTTAAGCTATAACATATTTGAAAGGTAGGTGAATGACGATTCATCAATTTCTACCAAAAACCAAAATATAAAGTATTAGGTTTTAATTGGTTCTTAGAAATTCCTAGATTCTTCTGATATTCAATGAACTTTTCAAAGGCATGTTCAATATCGAGTGTGCCCTCCAAGTTTTGTGATTGGGATATCGAGGATCACAAAACGAGGTGTGAAGTAACCATGCAAATTACTTGGTACCCTTAAATTTCAACACTCAATCGATGTGCTGGTTAAGCACATACGCTCCACCGATATTTTGACAAACCTTAAGTCACCCTTTACCTACCTTGTTAAGTCCAAGTTAGTGTGCCGGTTAACCACACACACTCCACCAACGACTTAAACAAAGTGTAAAGTGTAATTTCATGGATTAGCACCTTATTTACATTTCCTAAAGTGACTAAGATTGGGAATTTAATAAAACATTTAGTTACTTTATAATATTCATCATACTTTTATTGAGAATTTATAAGTCCTTGTCCTACCCGTTCGGCTAATGATCCTCCACCGATCAAGGAAGCGGTGGGTGAGAGTGGACACCCATTAAGCTGTCATTTTATAGGCAGCAACCTTATACCTCCTTTATAAACCGACTTCGTGAATGAGGTCTACTATTGGTAAGACGACTTGCTCTTATATATATATATATATATATATATACACACACACACAAACACACACACACACATACACACACACACACACACACATATATATATATATATATATATATATATATATATATATACAGATATGTATATTGTTAACTTATAATATTATAATGTATAAGGGTTGATTTTTAATTTTTAAAAATATAGGGGTTGGAACTAAATATTGTTAAGTGACTTTACATGTTCCGAAACTTGAGGGAAAGTTTTGTAACTTTAGAAAACCTTTCAAATTCATAACTTATGAGTTATTAAAATGAAGACTCTTCATTTTATAACTTCTATGTTCTTTTAATGGTTTTTAACACAAAGAGACTTTTGGTTATCCATAACTTGAGGACAAGTTATGGACTCCACTAAAACACATAATGATCATGAATTAAACATTTAAACAAGTAATTCCTATGATCTATCAAAAACTCATAAGAACATGAATATTCATATCAAAGTTTCGAGAACATATGAACACATAAGATCACAGAAATTTGATATTAGCCATTGTAAATGTATTAGAACAACCAATACTCCATCTAAAACTAGTTTTATAACACCAAAATAGTTTAGTGTAATGTTTCTAGTCCATTTCCAGCAGCAAAAATCGAAATTCTGCACTCTGACTAGCCAACTCGTCGAGTACATGAACTGACTCGTCGACTCCCATGTGCAGAAAACTCAAAAATTCGATTGTTTCAATATTTTGGGATCAAGTATTAACAAACAAGCCTAGGCTGTGATACCACTGACGAATGTGACAACCGTCAATTTCCGATCAAGTTAAAGTCAACCGGTCAAACCGGTCAACTCATCTAACCCTTGTATATTAGGGCTTACACTATGTACTATTGTGAAACTCACTATTTTAATAAGAAATTATCACTTGGAAAGCTTATTCATTTAGAAATGTCAAGCCATAATCAGGGTAAGTGATGAAACTAGTCGATAAAACGTTATTTCATATCCCTCGGGGGCATAAAACCATCATAACTAAGCTTAACAGGTGTACAAACCTTGCAATGCAAAGATAAAAGCCCAAAAAGGTCACAACCAAAGTCTCTCTCAATCTCTCCCAAATCTCTCTACATATGTGAAATCTCTCCTAAATCTCTCTATGTATGTGAAATCTCTCCCAAATCTCTCTATGTATGTGAAATCTCTCCTAGATCTCTCTATGTATGTGAAATCTCTCCCAAATCTCTCTAAATATGTTTAATCTCTCCCAAATATCTCTATGTATGTGAAATCTCTCCTACATCTCTCTATGTATGTGAAATCTCTCCCAAAACTCTCTATGTATGTGAAATCTCTCTCAAAATCTCTCTCAACTTTTTATAGTCATTAGAGTCATCCCGACCCTTATCTGAGCCAAAAACTATGCGAAACGGAGAGTTAACATGAAAATCAGCCTCTTAAGGAGCCAAGCCCTCCTAAGGAGCCGAAGCCTCCCACAAAACCGAAACCTCCTGCCGGAGCCGAAACTCGCATCAGCCAAAACCCTGGGAATAGAGTCGAGCTTGTCAGAGTCGATGATGTCAGAACCGAACCTCACCTTCACTTCCTTGTTTTCGAGTTCAGTTCCTCGCCTGCGAATTTACCCAACCGAACCTCGCTCTCGGTTCTCACCTCCCAGCCAAACCTCTCTCTCGGTTCCTCTCCTATGACCGAGCCCTCCCCTCGGCTCCCTCCTACTTTCGGTTCTAATCATAAGGGACCGAACCTCCGGCCATGATCTTGGATTTTCACATATTTTCGTAGTTTTTGACCATTTTCACGTTTTAAGCCCGTTTTTCGTGATTTTAATGCAGGAGTTTCACCCAAACTTATATTTTGACATATAAGACCCCATATTTCCATAATCTAAGAACATTTTTATGGAAATATTTATTTAAGAATAAAATATGGTGGGTAAGTTATTTAGGTGGAGTGTTGACTTACCCTTTGTACAAGAACACAACCAACCTCCTACACTCACTCCAAGGCTATACCCAACCACTATTCCCCCATACCGGGTCAATCATTATATTTTTTCCCACCATTATTCTAGCTATACTCTTGAATAAAAGCTGGAAACCCTCATCTTTCTTCCCACTTCACTCCTCCTCCACCAAGGAACATACTCCATTCTCTCTCACTTCTCTCTCTAAAGATTTCGTGATTTCAAGGCTCATTTTCAAGTTCTTCATCTACCTTTGGTAATTAAAATCACCCATCATATGATAATTCCACCTCTTTCTACTTCATTCATAGATTTCTTACACAAAATTCATCATATATATGTTAGAACTTCGAATCTTCAAGCAATCTTCAAAGTGTTCTTGAGTTGAACATTTCCATTCTTCTACATCCATCCAATGAAATCACTCAAGGTGAGTTCATACCCCCACATTTCCATGTTTTCTTCAAGTTTTAGGGGGGGGGGGGGGGGGAATACAAGTTAAAACACCAACAATGTAACTAAACTCAAACAACAGCTTTCAACACAAAACTTAATGTTCATTCACAAACTGTTTTGAACATCTTAAACTTTTTAGTTTTCAAAACTATATTAGGTAAAAATAGTTTAGGTTTATACCTTTAAAATGACTACTTGCACATGGTGATATGATTTTTCTACAATTTATGGTGATTTTTACAAAGCTGCCTATTACTGTAGCTACGAATTTGGACTAGTCTGTGAATATGAACAATTTCACACCAGTTATGGACTTCTAAAAATCATAATAAAATTTGTGAACAAACTTGGCACATTTTCTAAACTCTCAGAGTTTACGGATCTAGATTTTGATCTCATATGAATTTTCTATCATTTTTCTAAATCGGTGCAGAAATGGTAAAAACAAGTTCACAGATTTCAACATTATTAACACTTTGTAACATGTTGAGCAAAGTGTAAAACCATGATGTTTTCATATTTTGCAAGAGTTTTCGATTTGGATACAATTATGTTACAGAAAAATGTTCACTAAATTGTATGAATTCTTTATCATTACAGTTAACGCATTATGAAGCACGGTAAACCTATAATCGTTTTGCTATATACATTATACTTACATAGATATTGAATACTACACACTACAAACAATTGGATAAACTATAATAGGTATAGTTTATATTACATAAACAATACAAAAGAATACATTACTACAAAAGGGATATTCACTACTACACTACGTAAATCGGTTATTGAATTAATTTATGAGACATTCACTTCACGTTACTTCCAAGTAAAGCAACAAAAGTCCTTTAATTATAACCAAAATCACTTGTAGGGAGAAAGTGATAGTTGTGTATAGATCTATATTAGGATTGACAAACCCACACCTTAGCTGCATGCAACAGCTAGACCAGCAGGTCTGGGGTGACAAATGTCATTAACATTTTCGACGCCCGAATATCGTCGTATATAAGCCAACAAAGTCATAGTATAGTTATAATAACTCACATGGGGTATTAAAAACATAATATTTACAGGATTTTCATTTAAGCTAACAAGTTAATGCCGATTTAAACTTGCATGATTTCAAAATTTAGATCGAAACATACTAGTACACTATTAGTCTTGGCATTTGAGACTACAATACATTTTAGAAAGAAAATATGGGATTTTCTGGAACAAACACTACTTTTACAAGAAAGGATCTCAATAATTCATTATAAAAGATTATGAACTCACCAACTTAATTGTTGAAACTTTTTCAAAACTACTTGTAGTCTCAAGAAATCCGTAAAACAAGACAACTGCGACTTTTGAGGATGGAACGCTAAGGCGTTAAATATTGTATTTTTTGTCAGCATAATGTAATTGATTTGGATACATGTAAATTCATACTATGATGTAACCTTTTCAATTATATTTATGTTGGTTGTTTGTACTTGGAGCACTATTATACTTGTTGTTGTGATACTATACGTGAAGTCCTTCACCCGCGTACGTTTCCGTTATCCACCCGCGTACATTTCCGGGGTTGACTCCACGTTGAGTATCAAATCCAATGCACATAGTAAGCAAAGTAAAACAACCATTACATTACATAAGAAAGTTTTACAGTTGTTTCAAAAGTAAAGTTTGCACAGTTGTGATACATAGTATATATAAACAAAATGAAACGGATCTTCATGTACTCCGTCTTCTGATCAAAAAGTAATCTTCGGGTACCTGTTCTAATACTGACGTGAGAACACAAGCGATTTGAAAATCAGCATAAAGCTGGTGAGTTCATAAGCGGTTTTTGTTTGTGAAAATGTTTCGAGTTTCCTTTCTGTTTCTGAAATGTTATATGCACCAAGAAAATCCCATATTTTCTTAATAGTTGGTTATTGTTTCACAATTGTAAAGTATAATAAGTTTGTACATTGAAAACATGTTTATTCATGTGAAAATGTATAGTTGGTTATCTGACTGGTTAAATTGTTCTGTTTACTTATCATGTGTTACCAGGAAAGTCCCATACTTTCCTTATTGTATGTTACAAATTGTAAAAGATGTAATGTTATCCAGTTTGTTACTCTTTCTAGTTATGTAAGTGTTACCCAGGAAAGCCCCATGCTTTCCTGCATGTAGGTTTCTAATGTAAACGATGTTAAAGATGTAAAAGATGTAATCGTGATTAGGTTCCATGCTTTCCCTAGGAAAGTCCCGTACTTTCCTGATTGTTAATTACAAAACGTGAAAGATGTAAAAGATGTAAAAGATGTATAAAGTGGTTTATTATTACTGTAAGTAAATCTCTGTTATTCTAATTGCGAGTTCCATAACCATACAATAGACTAAAACCTGCGGCAATAAGTAGTCCACATGTGGCAATAAGTCGTCCACATACTTATGACTTTTGTCACCCTTGAACCATTTCGGTTCGGCTGTAGCTAGCAGCCAGGTGTGGGGTAGTCAGCCCCGTATAGATCTATACACTCAAGTCACGCTCTCTAAATACCAGAGATTCTGGTTATGGGTGTAGTCCTCCACTCGCGTATCTCGGTGGAGTGTTCTCCGAGGACGTGTCTCCAATCATACAGGAATAATAAATTTACTAGTAATAATATGATAGTCCTCCACTCGTGTATGTGTGTGGAGTGTTACCGAGGATAAAGCAATGTATAGGTATTATGTTCAAATGTTTTAATGTCATGCTTTTAACTGATAAAATGTGGAAAGCCATTTGTGAAATATATGTAAAACATACTAGTTTAAAGACCTATTTCACAAATATATGTTACGTGATCTGTATGTTCAATCTGTTATCAGTTGTAGTAATCAGTTATAAAAGCATATGAAATATAAAACACACATTTGAAAACATGTTTTGAGTACAATAATTTCCTTGTACTTTGCTTGTGTTCCCCCTGAAAACAGTGAAAATAGTGAAAAAGGGTAGGGGTATGAACTCACCGGACTCGGAAACGTGTCGGTTTTGAATGCTAGACGTTGGTTCGGGGTTTGATTACTCGCGAAGTCCCTATGTAAAATGAAATAATGTCCATATATATACAATTAGGGATACATTCACTAATCATATGGAACATTACACTTCAATGAGGTTAAATACCTCAAAACGAGCGTTTGGAGTGACCCGGGTGACATCTTTGGACGTGAAATGGTACTAGGGACATGGGACTTGAGTTTACTCCCCAAGAGTAAACATTTTAAAGAGTTTACAACTATTGAACACACACATACATGAGTTTACGGCCGTAAACTCATGTGGGTGTGGTTTTGATGGCTTAAGGGCTCAAATGGACATAGGGATTGCTAGAATGGATTATCTAAAATGCCTTGGAACACTTGGAATGAATTTACATCATTTAAAACATGAGTTCACGGCCACACTCATAGATTTTATGGCCATAAACTCACCCATGGCTAAGAATGGTTAATTTGAACTATATAGGACAATCACATGTGATTCTAACTAATTTTCTAAGCATTGTTATGAATTTAGGTTACCATTTTACAAACTTTTAGGAGTTTACAGCCTAGGAGGAGTTCTTTGGCCGTAAACTCACATATGTAGGGCATATGTTGTGTTTAAAGTCTCCAAATCATTTTTAGATGAATCTAGGATTTACCAAAAGGCCATTGGTTGAGTTTGAAAGCATTTTGACATGTTTTAAGGCACTAAATCACCATTTAAGAGGAGTTTACAGCCCAAGAGTATGTCTTGGCCGTAAACTAACTTTTATTACCCAAAAATCAAGTTTAAAGTGTTCCAAGTCTAGATTAGCAAGCCCAAAGGTCATATCTAAGTCCCAACTATGATTTGGAAGGGTTAATTGGCTCAAAAACCCTTTGAATATGAGTTTACGGCCCAAGAATGTGTCTTGGCCGTAAACTCACTTTTGTCCCTCTAAATCAATGTTTTACATGTTATAAGTCCTTTCCATTAAGCCATTAAGTCATATCTAATGTCCAACAATGCTAAGGAAGGGTTTTAGGGCTTAAAAACCCTTGATATATGAGTTTACGGCCCATGAAGGTTCCATGGCCGTAAACTCATGAATGTAGTCCTAAATCATGCTTTGAACTCGAATTTGAAGGCTAAGAAGGTTACAATACAAGCTAGGAGAAGTACCTTAGAGATTTGAAGCCTTAATTTTGAGTTTTGATCCCTTAAACTTGGATGAGGAGAGAGGTTGGTATTGTTTAATGGTAAATTGACCAAAGGCTTCAAATGGAGTCTTAAACACGTTTATATAGTGTTTAAGTTTTGGACACGGTGGAATTCTACCCGATACCGACGTTAGACGAGGTTTTTGGTCGTACCCGATTGAGTTACCGTAACCCGATACGGTAATTTCTAGAAATATTCCGATCACTAAAGTTGGGTGTTAAAATGATTTCTAAATGTATTAAGACACCCATTAAGTCATTTTAAATGTGTACCAGATAATGACTTAATTAAACGGAAGATCGGAAATCGAAATTGGAAACGACGATTGGTTGCGCGAATTGTACTACGAAAGAGTTACAATAAGTGATACGGAAATTTCGGGTTTTTACACCTTAGGACCTGTTCCTTGTTTGGTTTTGGTCTTAGGGCAAATTCCTTAGGATCAACAGTTTATCAAAACTTAATTTCATCCGACCAAGTACATCGAGTGAATTTTAGGAGTGGAACAAGAGCCACTAGGGTTAGGTTATTGACTTAAGGCTCGTAGTCAGAATCCTCCGAAAAGTTCTCCAGGAAGTCATCATCTAATGGGATTGCAGGCTCTTCTTCCTATTGAACATCAAGCCATCCAACATTTCCTTGATTTGGGAAGTACGAGTCATCGGGAAGATGGAATCCAGCTATGATATCTACGCGAGAATAGGGTAAAAAAAATACTTAATAGACGTACTAATTAAGATAATTATAGGATGATCTTTACCAGTTACTTCAATACTTGCGTAGTGCATACCAGTCATATGTAACCAAAACAGAATAGACCTTCGAATAAGTGACCCTAACTCCAAATCCACAACCAAACATGGAACATTAAGTAAAGAAAACATCACATATTCTAAGTCTATGACACCTTAGTCACATATAACCTTAACGTATCCACCAAGAAATTATTGATCTGCTAATAAAGATCTTTAGTTCTCAAACGAGTAATTATAGTAACACAAAATACCCCTATAGTATTTTAGGTTTATGTTATGTTCTAATGTTTTCATTGTAGTAGTGTTGGTAAGTTTTAAGACTTATAGCAAAACCACAACCATTCTTAGGCACATGCTAGTCACTCCTCAGAAAATATAGTTGATCAGGCTATATCACTCCCAGATCCGATTATATATCTCTAAGCTTAATTGTGTTGCTCAAAAATCATAATACTTTTGTTCTGTCCTAGTGACACTGATTTTAGTATGAATGCAAGTATGTATACTTAGTTAAATACTTTATTATTTAAAAGTATAAACTCGTGGGCAGAGTATTTTAATGTTGTTGTGTTTATAGTTTGTATATATTTTATGGGTTGATATACTCGATTCACTATAAATAATGCTCTAATACCAATCTGTCACACCACCAAACCGAATTGGCAGAAACATTTGGGGGCGGAGGACTTCATGTACAGTATCACAACAACCCATAATAGTAAGCAAGAAACAACATCATTCATTTCATTAACAATATAATTTAATACAAGTGTGTTCTGTATAAAAGTAAGACGCCAAAAATGAATGATCAAAATAAAGACGAGTCTTGAAAGCTCCGTCTTCTGAAAACCTGGCATTGGTACCTGTCTACTGATGACCTGAGAATATAGGTTATTTTGACAGAGAGGATCAACATTTAAGCTGGTGAGTTCATAAGTGTTTTAGTGTCAATATTGTAAGTGTGAAGAAAATGTTTGTAAATATTTGTAGATGTTTGTATATGTTTGTATATGTTGTAAATGTTTGTTACACCTAGAAAATCCTATATTTTCTACTAAAAGTGGCCTTCTACCAAAGCCCAAATGTTCTACGTGTTGTTTGTTTGTAAAAGTGTGTATTTTTCCCAAATGTGACTATCATTACCAAAAATATAGTCTTACATTATCGTTTATGTGAGAAGATCACAATGTGAATGCAATGGCAAATTAATAAAGTACTGTAGTGTTGTATATAACAACTACTGTTATAGTAACTACCTTAAAACAATTGCTAATTAAGGTAAAATGTGAAATGTTTTTAACCATACTTGATCGACTAGTAAAACATGACACTCGATGACGTCAAAATGGTATGACATTTGTCACCCGTAGACCTGCAGGTCCCACTGTAGCTAGCAGCAAGGTGTAGGACGGTCAGTCCCATATAGATCCATACACAGTCTCATGCTCTCCCTGAAAAAGACTTTGGTTACAAAATGTGACACAATAGTAGATTGTGATGCCATGAATTAGTGGCTCACATTAATGTGATAGTATTATAGTGTTTGTATAGTATGTTCTAGTATATTATATGTTCTAGTGTATTGTATGTTCTCTCTGTACTAGTGTATAGTATGTACTACTGTATAGTATAATGTATGTTCTCTTAGTTTCTCATCATAGTATATTCTTTTTGTTTCTCGTAATAGTAAGTTGTTATTGACTCATGAGTGAACTGACTCTTGTATGTTTCATTGTACTATAAATAGTGATTAGTAATCTCCTAAACTATACCTATTATAGTTTATTAGTAATGTTGTTTGAACGACTGAGTATGTTGAACTAAGATAAAATCTGTTATATCTATATACATATACATAATATATAACTAAGATTCGAACGAAACTCGGACAAAAAACCGGGAACTCTAAGTCCACAACCAAACAAGGAACAGGAAATAAAGCGAGTTATCAGCTCTAAGTCCTTTCAACCGTACTTATATAACTCTATCTATATAGACATGATATTGATATTATATATGTTTAAAAGAGTTTAATGAAACAGTTGACATAAAAGGAATTTTAATCATTTAAAATAATAGATGAATTGATGTCACTTTATGAAATATTTTAAAGAGCTTGTTTGGTAAATAGTTTATGAAATGTTTAAAAGAGCTTGTTAGTTATTAATTGCATGTGATTGATATCATAACTATAATGTTTTCAACTTGCATTCCCCCCATAAAAGCATTTACAATCATTTAAAAGGTAGATTAAGAGGTATGAACTCACCTACAATGAGTGATACGAATGAAAGATCGGTTTGTAGGATGCTAAGTGTCAAGTGAAGACTTGAGCACAAGGGGTCCTAATAAGCATATAATGACACATATATGTATATAATTAGTGTTTAAACCACTATTCATGCAAGGAAAAACACCCTAGGACATAGGAAACACTTAGGTTGAAGTGCTAGAAGTACCAAGGGTTGGATATAATGGGTGTATGACCACACATTGGGTTTTCGGCCAAGGGTTCACGGCTACATGAGTTTACAACTATAGGGTTTGTGGCCCTATGAGTTTACGGCCGTAAGATCATAATGTTTTTGTGCCAAAGATGTGTTTTAAGGTCTTACAAACAACAAGGGAGTGTTGTAGACTCAAATCCAAGACATAGGGAGGATTTAAGGTCACAATTGCACCCTTAACAATGGTTTACGGCCAAGGGAGATGATCTTGGCCGTAAACTCTTATTGATCTAGTGGAATGGTTGTGTTCAAGGTGATAATCAAGTGTTTGAACTAGATAACATGTATAGGGAAGTGATACTTACGATATAGAAGCTAAAAAGGAGTGATTTCGGCCAAAAATACAAGAGTGTTATTGGTGTTCTTGAAGATCTTGAAGATCTAACCCCAAAAGATGAAGTTAATGGATGATATTAAAGGGTGATGCTAGTTAGGAAGGTGTATCAACTATTCAAGGATTGAAACACTTACATTTTTGAAGAATAAAATGAAGATCTATTTGATACTTGAGAAGGAAATCGGGTTCTTGACTTGGAGTGGTGAAGAATGAGGGAAAAGTGAAGGGAAAACATGTTTAAGGCCATGAGTTTATGGCTATAAACTCATGTCTCCTAGCCGTAAACTCCTCGTAAAGGAGTTTATGGCTTGCTTGACGGTTTTGAACTTTAGCAGACACTTCCTAACACTCATTCCTTAGATGTAATAGGCTTAGAACACTCAAACAGACTATGAACAATGATAAACAGATATCATAACAAGTCTGGCCTCTGATTGAGTTGAATGGTTGTACAAGATAGAAATTTCGGGTTGTCACACTACGTATCGATCTTTGCGGTCCATCTACCGTAGCCAATCTCCATCACAAGAAGTACATAATGGTTATAGTAGATGACCTCACTCACTTCACATGGGTCTTCTTCTTGAGACTCAACTCAAAAACATAGCAGCAACTGATAAATTTATCAAGGAAATTGAACTTCAGATCAAGTTACCAGTGCACCGCATCCATGGTGACAATGGAATCGATTTTACCAATCATCTCTTGAAATATTTTTTGGTTTCAAAGGGGATTAGTGACAATTTATCATCTCTTTACACAACACAATCGAATGTAGTTGTAGAGAGACGAAATCGAACTTTGGTAAAAGCAGCAGATAATTCCTCAATTTTGCCAATCTTCCTCCCTAGTTCTGGGCCGAAGCAGTTTCCATAGAGAGAAGAAATCGAACTCTGGTAAAAGCAGCTAAATAATATGCAAGCGTCTCAATAAAACTTAATATGAAGACCTTAACAAACGCAAACCAAATGTCCGATTCTTTCATATCTTTGGGTGTAGATGTATTGTGATCAACAACAAGGATCACTTAAACAAGTTTGCACCAGAATCTGATGAAGGCCCTTTTCTTGGCTACTCAACAAACAAAGTAGCCTATAGGGTACTCATACGACGTACAAGATTAATAGTCGAAAGCTTCAATGTGAAATTTGATGACTATTACGTCCGCACCACCACTCTATCCAATGAAACTAATGCCATTATGGAATGTGATATTCCATCCTCTTCGGTTCCCCTCAATATAGTTGAAGTCAAATACGATGTTCTCTTTGACCCCATTGAGACCGCTCAACTATCCGAAGTTCTGGTGTCTCCTGAAGCTCAAGAACAAAATGATGAAGTGTCAGGTCCTACGTAATCTGCCGAAGCTTCACTCAACACTTGCACACTACCAACTGAAGGAGAAAGCTCAACTCTGGATGAAGGAACAACAAGTGAAGTTGCAATACTTGAGGACATCATTCCTTTCTCACCCCGCAGAGGATCACTGCCTTCAAATGTATCCTCAGACTCTGACGATGACAACATAGAGACAATTGACACTCGAACGGATTCAAGAATTTCTCAACTACCATCATCCCAGGGGGAACCTTTTCAAGTTAAGGGGGAACTCGCATCAAGAATTTAGGAGGAACTTCCATCCGCAATCCAGGAGGAACCTCACTCATCTGCTCAAGAGAATGCGGATTCTATTCCCTTAGCTCAAGACAATTCTGCAGGCTGTTATGAAGTCCATGGGGAATTGCAGTCCCCAACGGAAGTATCCTCTAATATTAAAGACATTCCCTCTACTGCAGTCTCCGACCATCTGCAACAGCATCTTCATGTCTAGACAACGGATCACCCACCTGATCAAATCATCGGTAACCCATCTGCAGGTATCCAGACTCGATCCTCAAAGGGTTTGTTTGATCATTGTCACTATGCAGCGTTCATGTCATCCATCGAGCCTCGAACAGTAAATGGAGCTTTGCTCGAACCTGACTGGACGCAATACAAGAACTAGAAGAGTTCAAAAGAAACAAAGTGTGGCAACTCGTTCCAAAGACAAAGGGTCACACTATTGTTGGAACACGATGGGTCTACAAGAATAAACTGGATGACTCAGGTGTGGTCATCAGAAACAAAGCAAGACTAGTTGCAAGGGGTATAGTCAACTTGAAGGTATTGACTATGATGAAACGTATGCCCTTGTAGCATGAATGGAAGCCATCCACATCTTCTTAGCATACGCAACTCACAAGAACATTAAAGTTCATCAAATGGATATGAAGAGTGATTTTCTCAATGGTGAATTAAAACTGGAGGTTTGTCTTCAACAACTTCTTGGCTTTGAATGTCTTGAATTTCCAGATCATTTCTATAAACTAGAAAAGGCCGTCTATGGTCTAAAGCAAGCTCTAAGTGCATGGTATGCGACCTTCTTAGAATTTATTTTCTCATCCGGATACAAAAGAGGAGTGATTGATCCCACTTTCTTTAGAAAAGCAAATAGTAATCACCTTATGCTTGTATAAATCTATATGGATGATATCAGCTTCAGATCTACAAATTAGGGGATGGTGGATGAATTTGCGAAGCTCATCACCAACAAATTTCAAATGAGCATGAATAGAGAGATTAATTTCTTTCTATGTCTTCAACTCTGAACTACTGTCAAAATACTCAATGGACAATTGTTCCTCACTAAAGGTCCCAATAGCCTTCAGATATAAGATCTCAGCTGATCCTACTGGCGAATCTATAGATCACAAAATGTATCGAGGAATGATTGGTTCATTGATGTACCTCACCGCAAGTCGACCAAACATAGTCTTCTCCACTGGCTGATGTGCAAGATATCAAGCTGATCCAAAAATGTCTCACCTGACCGCAGTTAAACAAATTCTCAGATACTTAAAAGGCAGCAAAGCCCTCGGTCTACAGTAACACACAGTAAACAATTTATGTCTTCAGTTATTCACTTATGCTGATCATGTTGGATGCATATAGGATCAAACGAGCACTTTAGGTGGATGAAAATTTCTAGGTGGGAGGCTCGTCAGCTGGTCATCAAGCAAGCAAAGTTGTGTATCATTATCTACCACGAAAGCTGAATTTTTAGCCGTAGCCAGTTGTTGCTCACAAGTCCTGTGGATGACAGCACAACTTATGGACTACGGACACATGATGCTGCGGATACCAAATTACTGTGATTCTGAGAGTGCAATAGCGATTTCTCACAATCCTATTCATCACTCTATGATGAAGCACATTGAGCTACAGTATCACTTCATCAAAGACAACATCATCAAAGGTAATATTCAACTAATTTTTGTAAACACTAATGAAGAAATTGCTGATGTATTCACAAAAGCACTTGACTATACAAAACTCACCAACTTCTTACAAAATGTTAGGAATGATGAATCCGGACTCACAATTCTTTTTGAATTGTTAGGTACCGCAGACCTTCTCTGGTCATCATTGCGGTTGTAGCCACATGTAAGTATCATACATAGTTGCCATATATATATATATATATATATATATATATATATATATATATATATATATATATATATATATATACTGTATATACCGCAACCATATATCATAGCTATATGACAAGGTCCTTATTTTATTTGTTTTCTAACTTTGATTTAAGTGCTCTCCTCAGCTATTTCTACCATCTACCATATACCGCAGTGATGCATCCATCCGCAACTGTGTCTTACATTGCAATCCGTTAACGATCCTCAATCCAGATGAATAAACCTTTATTTCTTTCATAAATTCTCTTTGTCATGATGTGTGTTATTTAATGATTCTTCATTAAATAAGAAAATCATTCTATACACAAAATCACTTCAGTTCCTTTCTCAAATGAACTTTTGTCAGACCTATTTTTTGTATGACGCCAAAATAAATCAGTTTCCATCAAAAGAAATATTTTAGAAATATTTTTACTAAACTGTCTTTTCTCCCCTAACCGAAGATGTCACATCCGTTCCATATTCCCCTTTATTCAACAGTTTTCTCTCCCCCACACCACACATTTTGAGAACGTGTGAAATAGTTTCCGACATCTCATCTAGTGTTACTTAAAAAAAAAATTAAACAAGATAACTGATCATTATTTTTTTTGTGGCTCATAATGATCATTTTTACCAAAAGAACTCAAGGGTTTTTACCCTTAATTAGGGTAAAAACAATCTTTTTTAAAATCCGCCACTATATAAACATTTTCTCTTCTCAAAGAAAGCCTTACGCTTTCTGATCCCTCAAACGGCGAACAAACTTCTCTTCTTCCTCCTTGCATCTCACAGTTTTTCTGCAAGTTCTTCAAGCTTTCAAAAATGGTGAAATCAACAATCTCAAGAAACAATCAAAAGCATCAACCTCTGTTCAACCGACTGGTTCCGACTCTGCTACACGGAACCAATCGCCTTCAATCGCATCAAGCGACTTTAGGGCAATTTTCGATGATCTATCCTTCTACAATGACTCGATTCGCCTCATGATTAAGTTCATATCCAACCACCCACTTTCAGGACATTTAGACGCCTTCACTGATGTGGTTCCCATCTCCACATTGTTTAAGTGTGCCTTTTCTGCATATCACCCACTCTCAAATCTGCAAGAGGCTAATCTAAACTTGATGAACGATTCTTTGGTCATCTTGACCAAGGAGAAGTTTCTTTCTGCGATTAATATTCTGGTGCATCCTTGAACCAAATTCTTCTCACCAAGTTTCACTGACATCACCACTACTCTGTATCAAATGGTATACCAAAAGAGTATCAAGGACATTGGAGAATTCAAGAAGAACCAGCACCATGCAGTATGGCAGTTTGTATGCCATTTTGTGATCCGCAGTCTATTTGGACGGACATGAGGCATGGCTAACATGGGCCTCAAGCTACTCGAGATTGTATGGAGTATTTTACAGGGCATGATATGATCTATGGTTAAATTCTATGGGATGATTTTCTTCAATACAACCCTAAGGAAGCTCCAAAGGAAAACCCATCCGAGCTTAATTTTGCAAGCTTTTGGGCCCTCTGCATCTCAGATCTTCACCAAGATGCCAACCTCAATAGGGGCGAAAACATCAATTTCTTTATCACTCGCGAGCTCAAAAGGGAGTCTCCCTCTAAAGATCAATCTCTTTTCGGACCAATCAGACGTTAACCAATCACATCTTGACTACGGTTAGACTTGAGACCCAATTAGTCACTGATCATATAGATGCTACGGAAGGTATTGGCCCATACCTTTCTACCCCGCATCTCCCAAGTCAAAACATACTAGCCTCACTCGCCCCCAATCCTCCAGAGCGATCTACAGATCCCTCCTTTACCACATTATCAAATCTTCCTTTAGCCTCCAGGCTAAAACAATTAGTTTCACCCAAGAAAGGTCCCCACAGTAAAGGAAGACAAAATTGCTCAGGTGAAACTCACAAAAACTGGAAAAAATTGAAGAAAACCAAAGCTCCTAAGGAAGCTGAACGCTTGAAGAAGTGAAAGCTCAGACACGTTGTGTCTTCTGATAATGACTCCAAATTCAATCAATCCTCTGATGATTATGATCTAGACTCTGCTCCCATTGCAATCCTCAAGAAACGGAGAATAGACCCAACCATTGGCCAAATGCGTGACAAATCTGATACCGAAGCCTCTCTACAAGCTCTGTTAGTCCTTAGTGTTCCCGTAAACCCATTTTCTAATACCTTTTCAGCTACTCAAGCATAGCAATTGTGCTTATTTCATATCAACATGGAGACTCACCCTTAACTAGATCCCAAGAGGATTTAATTGGTTATTCTCGCCTTAAGGTATCCAGGGCTTCCAGACTTCATTTCTCTCAAGTGACAGAGTTGCGCTCCATTCTAGACCTTGTCATCAAAACACTTGATACATCTTCCCCCCGCATGGCAATTCTTCAGCTAATGCAAGAATGGAGCTGAGGCCAAACTTGACCACGGTTCATGGAGACCAATGACACTGCAAAAATCCTACTCTGTTTCCAGGTGGTTTAGGCACAATGAGCACAAATTTGCAACGATCTGTGATCCCGAGGGACACCTCGGTGTGATTCCAAGGAATTGACGATACAGAATCTAATAATTCATGGGATCACTACCAATCTAACTCTAAAACTGAAGCCAGGAAGTATGCTAACTTTAGTAGGGTGTTTCAAGCCAGAAAAGATCAACAGATGAAGCAACTTCAGTAACAACAACAAAAAATTCAATGTGTGGCTAGGTACTGCGCCGACGCCATCAACAATGTCAGTATGGTGGCTACAATTCTCAATGTCCAATATGGATGGACGAAATGGCCAAAATAGTCCACAATGCTCAATCTACTCAACACATTGCAGGTCCATCCAAGCCTCCTCCACTGCAGGATTCTCAAGAGGATGGTACCGCAATTGAGGTTAGTTCAGCACCCATTTTTGGTTTTGATGATATCTATCTCAATGAAGTCAACCAACCTGAAAATTCAGATGATGTAATGACGAGTTTCGATGAGGATGAATCGAGTGGCTCCCATCACTCAACTTCTAAGCCCAAAGATAAGAAGAAGAAAAGAAAGGTTTCTATTTCAAGAAAAGAGTTTCTCTCCCTGCAAGACAAAGTCGATCAGATTCTTGCTGCGCTGAAATCTAGCCAACCGCAATTTGAAGAGCTACCTGGCCCGCAGTACCTCATAGAATGGATTGAAAGACTTGAAGCACGAGAATGTCTTGCCTCAAAATGTATCTCTCTAAAGGTAGAAATAGGCATCTGGGCCCTGGATACCACTTGAAAGACTGATCACCAACAATTAATCTCCACAGCCAAAAAATTCATCAACGAACTCTCCACCATCAAGTCTGAACTTCAATCCATCATCACAGATCAATCTGCTCAGTCCCAGAAGTTGTTTGAAGAAACGCACAATGTGTATGAATTGACTATTTTCATACTGCAATCAACTATCAACAACTTACGCAGATCATTATCCTCCAACTTTCATAGTCAAGAGATTCTCAACTTTACCAAGGACATCCACAACCAACTCTTTAGCACTGCAATTCCCAATAACCAACAGCTTGGGCATGTCCTCAAGGCTGAATTCAACAATTTCTACAACCAAATAGATGGCTTGAGGCAATGGCTTGAAGAGGCACCCACGATTCCTTCCTCAAGAGGGGAAGTGAAGAACATGCTTCAGATTGCATCTCCAAACAACACTCTCATCAGGAGCCAATAATTCAAGAAAAAGGTACGACTCCTCCTCTCTCACCTCAAAAGAGTCCAAGTCATTAATCTCCTCCACAACAATACCGGTGACTCCTCCCTACTTCAAATCCTCAGCCTCTCACATGTCATCAGAGCATTCCAGTGATTCCTCCATAACCAAACAAAAGAAAGCTGACTGGAAAGCAGCTAAATTTATCGAAATGGTTTGGAGGGCTAATGATTTTGACACCATTATGGATGAGTTCCTCATTAACTCCTGAATCAATTCACACCGAAGGCTACTTGATGATGACTACAAACCGTATCTCATTTTTGCTAAACCCCCAGAGGATGGTTATTGGGATATTCCTATCACCCCCAACGCAAGGTACTTCATAGTTTTTGAATCATTTGACCATAGTCTTCTGGATGATAAGAAGCTGCCCTTAGAGTTTGAAAGATTCAACAGGTTTCATGGTAAGCACGGAACATCAATTGAGAAAATATGGTCGAATGCCAGGCCCTCTGCAGTCAAGAAATTCAAACATAGAAAATTTATGAAAGCATACTTCATTCAGTACACTCTCATCAGAAGGAATATTGACTACATTTGAAACCATGCGAACTTACCCTATATGAATCCAGAGGAAATTGTCCCAACTGCGCGGGTGTTTTAGAACAAATCAGAGAAAAATCCCAAAATGAAGATTGCTTTTGGGAGGGCCAGCACATTTCTGAGAGAAACTGTGTGTGATTTTGAAAAGATTGATGTGGAGATTCATCATGTTGTTGCCTTAAAGTTTAACCTTCCACCTCTTGATCCTGCCCCTATGCTGACTGAACGATTTCAAGAAAGATCACTTGGCGCAACAAACTTTCCAGATCTTGGAGTCATCTTCAAATGCAAAAATGACAAAATCAAATATTTCATTCCTATGAATGCCACGCATCACCTCACCAGGAAGCAACTTGAACTGACTCAAACCGTAGTTAAAAAGTCGAAACATAAAACTACAAAAGTTAGGTTCAAAATTACAAGGAGGATCACCTGGCTTACTAAAGTGAGAAAGATCTGGTGGATTCTCATCAAGTTTCTTAATCTTGACAAGTGAAGGAAGGTTTAAGAGGTCACTTAGGGGGAAATTGTTAGAGCATTAAAGTGACCCTCTTTAACTTTATTAACCGCAACCATCTTTGATCCGCAATCTTTTAAGCAGTCAAGACTCATGTGCAGCTCTGATCAACCACAATAGTTCGTTCTCATCAACATTTTGTCTTAGTCATTTATCTGTTTTATAAATGTACTTTAGTTTATCCAATGTTCCTTACATGGCATCGTTTAATAGATAGATCCTTTTCACTTCTAAAACTCTATAAAAGGAGTTCTCATTTTCTGAATGAATACACATCTTCTAAGCGTCTTATTTCTAATCTCTTATCTTATTCTTCTCTTACTCACCACTTAATATCGGCTTAACTGATTCAAATCTCGCTTCGGAGCAAGTGATTCTAGACTTCATCACTAAGTTTGACCTTATTTATTAACTTGAATTGACTACAATTCTTGTTACATATTAGCTTAAGTTTATACTTGACATAATACTTGTTGTCATTTACATTTTCTTATATTTCAGCATCTAACTTTCTAACCTTCTAACTTTAACTTATTATTATTGTTGAGCTTTAATGATCCTTTGAGTTAAACTTTATTTTGCATTATCCCTTGTTCTAATCTTTTTTCAAGTATAACTCAAGTTTTTGTCTCAACAAGTTCCTCCAAGATGCTTCCAGTTGGTCTAAGATGGTTAACAATTGGCTTTTAAAACTTTTGATCTTTTCGTTCTTCACTATATATGAGAATGCACCATGAACCAAAACAAGTACATATGCTTTTCTTGAATAGGATGGTCCATTTGTCATAAGATGCTCCACTTGGCTAAGAATGTTCCATGATCAATTAAGTGATATTCTCTTTCTAACTTAGCTGCTTTACCTAGATTCTAAGGCATGATTTAAACAGAAAGTATGAAAATGCAAACACTAAACAATCTATCTTTTATGGTGATATGTATGCATGTTAAAAGAGAATCTGAGAAGGAAATGATAAAATGCAATGAAGTGTGTGCATGTGAATAGAGAATCTGAGAAGGAAATAGTAAAATGCGTTAAAGTGTGTGCATGCGAATAGAGAATCTTAGAAGGAAATAGTAAAATGTAGAGAAGTGTGTGCATGTGGAATAAATAATCTTAAGTAAACATTAAAGCTTAGAAGGATGCCTGATTTAGAAGCATTGTGGATTATCTTGTGGTCATTTACAAATTTATCAAGCAACTAAAATATGTGTACGATCCTTCACTTTGCATTTTAAAGAATTTCCTTTGTTTATTATTAATTTTGAACTCATTAACATCACACACAATAACACGATTTGTACTCACCAATTATGTCTCACTAAAATGCATATATTTGTGTCTAAGGCTTAGTTACTTCCCAAACCCTAAATACTGAAAATCCTCATAAACGTTCCCCACTTATTTTGAACACTATTCATATTTTGCATTCCTACCACGTATAACCTTTTATTTACCCCCTTTTTTTTCAAAATGTATCGCCAAATACCAAGTAACACGACTTTAAAGGAAAAATAGTATATATAATAATTGACCTAAGAATACTACTACACATTTTCTTTTCTTTTCTTTTCTTTTTCTATTATTTTTATTTTTTTTAATCATTTCTTATACCTCTAACTTTAACAAAGTAGACAAGCATATAATTCTAAGCATTATTTCTAGTTCTACTTTAGTTCATGACTATCTAAGAAATTCATGGAGTGCTCGGAACCGCTTAGATCACTAATGGAGTCCATGGCATTTTATGAAACCTTTTATATGCTATTTCTTCCCATCTATCTAAGCTTTTATAATTAGGTGGATAGATATAAATATATCTGGGGGGAATACTCATCAAGTCCTAAATGTCACAGGTTGACTCACCTCCTGAACTATAACTTATTGAATATATAACTAGACTCAAAGTACGTAAATTAAATAGATAAACTAGGAACTTGACTCACTTCAGTTTAACGAAGAATCTTTTTATTTGGTATAGATATGTAAAAATAAAAAAAAAATTATGTCCCTCAAACTACACAAGTTCATGTTTTTGGCTCATGAGTTCACTATGAGAGGGAAGCCACAAATATACTATAACACACTAGCTTAACTAAACCTTGGAGTTTACCTCAAATTATCACACATAACGTTAGTACTTGATGTATGTTATGATGGGTTTTGAGCAATACATACAATCCTATGTGTGCATGCAACCCTAATTGAAGATCTACGTTTTCTCTAATTGAACATACAATAATGAATACCAAAGTATAAACCGTAGATCCCTAGTGTATAATCAAAATTCACATAATATTGGGTTATGAACATACCTTTTATATTGTTATTGTAAACAATCTTGAATCCTTGCTTGAAAGACCCATGGTAGCAAGCTCCACAAGTGTCACGCCTCTAATTGTTTACAAACAAACTCAAGCTACCAAGGAATATTACAAAGAGAGAAAGAAGGGAAGAAGAATTTCGGCTCTAAGCCTTTTTGAGGAGTGCATGAACGAAATATAACCCTAAGGAGGGTTTATATAAGTGTTAGGAAGATATTGGATAAGGCAGATATAACCCTAATCCATTTATGACCTTCTTGAGGCATCCAAAGCACCCTTAGAACCCAAGGAAACCCTAGGAGCATCTAGAATACCTTCACCCTACTATAGGGAGGTTCTAGAATTTCCCTATGCTCAATTATTAAATAATTTCACCTTTAGTCCTTATAGTTTTAAGGAATACCTTTAATCCCAAAATTAATTCCAAATAAATTTCTATTTAAATATTAATTAAACAATATGATTTCTAATTAATATATTAAATTCATAATACATTAATAAATCATTTATTTTGATTTCTAATTAATTTATTATCCAAGCAATATATTAATAAATCATTCTTCTCTCTCTAACAGTTATCCTATTCAATTGCCAAGTTTGAAGGCAACCCAAAAGGACTGTGCTACTATCAATTCAAGTATATGACAATTATAGTTATGGACTTAGACACCTAATATAATAGTCTCCCACTTGGATATGTCTAATAACTATAACTTCTAGTATAACTACCATACCAAAAGCCGTTGTCGAACTCTGACCTAGTCAGTAACATGTTCTTAGATAAGTGATCAAATATTCCTCCGTTCTACAAGATATCGTATAGACATGAGACATGGATTATAATTATTCTCTCTGTCCAAGATTTGTTTCCCAATTAATGATTTATGATGATTGAAATCAGACTACAAATTGAACAAATCAATTTAGTCCAGGCTTGGCCAAGCGCTTTAATTGTCATCATCAAATCATCGAGAGGCCCACATATATCGCTTTTTCCCGTTACGGCAAAAGGAACAGATAAACTTCAACTTATATGCTTACACTATTAACTCATCAAATCACGCACAACAATACTTTTTATCACATCAAGTTATTAATGTGTTTACATATTATCAATGCCCAACAAACTCATAAACAAAAACTCATATATCGACGTTTCAAGAATATAAGATATTATCGTCTAAAAATTACTTGTGATAAAATCCATGAAGTAATTGTCTGAGCGTTGGTTAATCCAATATTTAAATCCCAATTTCATATGTACTCATGAATATTGCAGCAAAACTCTTGCTATGTCTAAGCCCTTAGACAATCTACAATCCAATTCATGATAGTCTTAATTCGCTACATACTTCTACAAGTATGATCGACTGTGGATGTTTGAATTATCCAATTATTAGGAAAGTTAAACATGCAAAGTGAAATACAATAATAACCTAATTAACTATGGTCTCAAAACTATTGAATATAAATAAACTACTTATTATTTAATCACTATATTAATTAGACTTTATTAATTGTATAATGTTTAGATTAATCAACTAAACAGTTGAATTAAACATCAGTCATGCAATACATACTATGAAACTTTATGGTCCTTCCTTTATGAACAGATCAATCGGATATAATTCCAATGTTTCTTATTTCACAATTCCAAACCCTTATTACAAGTGTAAGAATTCCAAATTCTTATCACCACTAAATGTGTTAGATTCTAACCTTGCATGCAATATCCTTTTGTGATGATGTGGCGTAAAAGTCACCAAGACTTAGCCAACGATGTTACAAAATGGTCCATTCAAACTTTGTTCCTAAAACAATATCATGGTGATGAAGTAGGAAATTCAAGGTATCTCCTTGAACACCTTCCTTACGTTAAGGTTTCTAACTCACATGCATATTCTAATTATCAACTCCCATTATGGAAACATTTCCATATTCCCATATGACAATCAATTTTGAACAAGAGTCCCCTTCAATTAGAATTATGTCGATATGGTCCGTTCAAATTAATTATATACTTCTAACTATCCACACGCAATAAATCTTCGATAAACCTCAAAATGATAGTTGTTTAACAACTTTAGTCACTCCTTTTTCTAGTCCTTTTCCCTCTCAATGCCTTAGGCATTTTGAAAATCTGAACAAGTGAATTTTATACCATATGTAATCATTCCTATATACGAAGCATATTGTCAAAGCCCTAAAACAAGATGACAGAAACACTTGGGGGTGGAGAACATCATGTACAGTATCAAAACAATACACAACAGTATATTAAGCAATAACATCAATTAATACATGTGTGTTCTTTGTATAGTAGTATGACCCCAAAAATGTAAAGCAAAATAAAAATGAGTTTGAACATGCTCCGTCTTCTCAAAAACGTATGCTCGTGTACCTGTCCTACTGGTTCCCTGAGAACACAAGTTATTTTGAATGACAATATCAATATTTAAGTTGGTGAGTTCGTAAGTATTTTAGTGTCAAGAGTTTGCGTTTGTTCCATGAAAATGTTTGTATTTTTCTAGTGAAAATGTTTGTATACTTCCTAGAAAATTCTATATTTTCTGCTCAAATGAGAAGTAGTCGTCTATCCAAGAGCAGACGACTTTTATGTTCTATGCTCTTGAAAATAGAATAAAAATGTATGTTTGTACTTGAAATAGTGTCAGATATATGTTATCCATATTTGTAAACCATCTTTTCTAGAAAAATAGTATGCATTTCTCAAGTGAGAAATCATTGTAGGTATGTAATAGAAAATGAGGATTTATAGTGGTTTTGTATGAAATACACTACTTATGCATTAACTACTTTGAAAACCAAAATGGTTAATTCAAGTTAAAATGTGATTAAGGATATAACCATGCTTTATTGACTAGTGTTAAACACGACGTTCTTCAGGTGTCAAAAAAGTTATGACATTTGTCACCCGTAGGCCCGCCGGTCCCAACTGTAGCTAACAACCAAGTTGCGGGATTGTCAGTCCCGTATAGATCTATACACAAACCCATGCTCTCCCTCCAGGAGACTCTGGTTATATGTTTCTCAGTTCTAGAAAATAGTATGTATTGATCCTCTAAACTATACCTATTATATTTTACTAGTATGTATGTTAGAACTATAACTGATTTGGAGAAAAAAAACTCATTTTCTCAACATATGCAACTGATTTAAGTATGTTCTTGAAAATGGGGTTTTAATATACATGTATATTTTTAGCAAGTAAAACTATGATTTAGCTGATAGATGGATTAGTGATCCTGCCCTGAGCCCACAACCAAACAAGGAACATTAGTTATGGTATTTAGCAATAGTTATAAGTCTGTTAAAGCATACTTATACATAAATATATAAATGAATATTATTTTGATATAGACAGAATTCTAACGTAGTTTAAAAATGGTTTTCTAAAATGATTTTGACAATTAATTAAACATAAGAAATCTTTTTGTTTATTTCCACATGTAAATGATTAACAGAATTAAATTGTGTCCTACTTGTATTCTCCCCCTAAATGCATATAAACAGAGTAAATTGAAGGGGGTATGAACTCACCTTATGTGAGTGATTCGTTTGGAAGGTTCAATATATGACGATTGTTTCCACAAACTAGCTCCTGGGACAAAACCAAGTCCTAAATAGCAATTCACGCGATATATTGGATCAAATTAGTGAATATAACCTTAAAGGCGCTATGGAAACAACCTAGGATGTAAGAATTACTTACAAAAGAAATGTTAGAAGCGAAATCAAGGAACTGCTTGGAGTTCACGCCTGGCCTTCGGTGCTTACGGCCGCATACAGTTCACAACTACTTGAAGATTCAAGTGTCTTCGGCTGTAAACCCAGAAAGGAAGGGTGATTGATCAATGAAGGGAAGAACATTAGATGTTCTTAATAAGATCAGAAGGTGAATCAAATGATCTTCGATGATGGTTGAGAGAAAAAGCATGAGTTTTCGGCTAGAAGTGTAGAAGTGAGGAATATTCTGGTCAAACATATATATATATATATATATATATATATATATATATATATATATATATATATATATATTTCTGGTCAAACATATATATGTATCTATATATATATATATATATATATATATATATATATATATACACATATACAGGGTAGAGTTTTTTTGTGAAGGAGTTCACGGACGCAAACCGAAGGTTTACGGTCAGAAGCGAGTTCACAGCCGAGAACAAGGTTCTCGGTTGCGAGACATTTACAGTTGTGAGGGGGTATACGGTTCTGATGAAGGTTCCCAGTTCCAAAAGATTTCCCTCCAAAAACCATAAAAACAATGAATACAAGGTTCACACGCCTATGACTCATTAATCTTACTATATTCAGACAATTACACAAAATAAGTTTGACCTTTTTTTGATATGTTTGAGTTTTATTGACTAAGAATGACTTTTATATGACTGAAATTGAGGCTCTCATTGATATCGATTTCATCAAGTGGTATAACAAGAGTCTCATTAGATAGATGCTTCTTTAGGTTCGACACGTGGAAAGTATGGTGTATGTTTCTATGTTCTTGAGGTAGTTTCAGCTTGTAAGCTACGGGCTGATTCGTGCGAGAATCTCGAAAGGCCCAATGTACCTTGGATTCAATTTCCCATGCTTTCCAAAGCGTATCATGCCCTTCCAGGGTGAGATCTTCAATAGGACATGGTAACCAACCTGGAATTCCAAGGGTTTTCATCGTTTATATGCATAGCTTTTCTGTCTGTCTCGTGAGGCTTTTAATCGCTCCCTACTTTGTAAGATCTTCTTTGTAATTTCACGAATGATTTCTGGACTGACGCGAGTGCTATCAAGGACTTGCCCTTTAGCTAACTGAGTATCACCCACTTCAGCCCAGCATAAAGGTGATCTGCACTTGCGGCCATAGATGGCTTAGTATGGAGCAACCTTTATGCTAGTGTGATAACTGTTATTATAATAGAACTCGACAAGGGTTAAATGAGTATCCCATGCCTTTCCAAATTCTATCACATAGGCTCGCAACATATCTTCTAGAGTTTAAACAGTCCTCTCAATCTATCCTTCAGTTTGCGGATGGTAGGTTGTACTCATATCCAAACTAGTTCCTAGTGCCTTCTATAGTGACTGCTAGAGCCTTGAGGTGAATCTACTATCTCTATCAAAGATAACAGATATAGGCACACCATGTAGTCATACTATCTCTCTAAGGTAGGTTTTTGTCAGTTTCTCAAAATTTTCAATTTCCTTAACTGGTAGGAAGTGCACGGATTTGGTTAACCGGTCCATGATCATCAAATGGTATCGAGACCACCCTTTATCTTAGGCAGCTTGGTTATGAAGTCCATTGTAATCCGCTCCCACTTTCACTCAAGTATCTCTGGTTGTTGTAGTAAACCTAAGGGCTATTGAGATTCTAACTTAACTTTGGCACGAGTAAGACACTTACCCATGAAGGTAGCAATCTCTGCTTTCGTGTTAGGCCATCAATATAACTTTTTGAGATCTAAATGCATCTTTTCTGTATCTAGATGAGCGGTGTATCAAGTATTGTTCACTTCGTTCATGACCACGTCTTTGAGTGCACCGAGTTTTGGTGTTCAGATCCGATCCATTAGGTATAAGGCTCTGTCACCCTTGACTTCTATGTTATTATCCATCCCTCTCAAGGATTCACCTGCCACAATATTAGGTTTGAAGGCTTCTTGATGATCCTCCTAAATTTGTATGGATAGATGTGAATAGATTGTCAAAATCAATGCCTTGAGTCTACGACTTGAGTACCATTTCCGACATAGGGCGTCAGGTACTACGTTGGCTTTACTGGGATGATAACAAATTTCGCATTCGTAGTCATTTAGTAGCTCAAACTACCATCGCTGTCTCATGTTGAGCTCCTTCTGATCGAATATATGTTGAATGCTTTTGTGGTCTGTAAAGATAGTTGTTTTCATACCATACAGTTAGTGTCTCTAGATCTTTAGAGAAAATACCACTACTCCTAACTTAAGATCATGTGTAGTGTTGTTGATTTTATGTGTCTTAAGCTGTCTCGAGGAATAGGCAATGAACTTTCCCCATTTCATAGGAACATAGCCAAGCCCTTGCTTGGATGCATCACAGTATACTAAAAAACTTCTATCCCTTCTGGGAGGGATAATATCAGTGCGCTTCATAAGGATTGCTTCAACATTTGGATTGCCTTTTGTTTCTTGTCCTCCCAGTCAAAGGTCACACCTTTTTGGGTCAAAGTGGTAAGTGGTTTCACAATCATTGAGAATTTTTGAATAAATCAGTGATAGTAGCCAGTGAGGCCTAAGGATTTACGGATTTACATAGGTGTCCTCGGTGCTGACCCGTTCTCGATGGCCTTGATTTTGGAAGGGTCCATGCAAATTCTCTCTTCGCAGACCACATAACCCAAGCATTCGACTCTTCAAATGCAAAATTCGCATTTAGAGAACTTTGGATAAAGCTTCTCTGCGCGTAGTGTTTCCAAAGTCATAAGTGTTTAATATGCTCCTCCTTACTGCGTGAGTAGATATTTATGTCACCGGTGAATACTATCACATAATTATCTAAGTAAGGACGACACAACTGGTTCATCAAGTCCATACTAGATTTCGGTATTTAAGTAAGGAAAAACTCCTTGCTATTTACTTTCTTAAAATAAAGTATTTTGCCTTGGATTCGGCGAGTTGATGGGCCAACTCGCCGAGTAGGAGTGGGACAAGGTACGGGAGTTGGACTTTGGACTCGATGAGTCGGTCCTCGGACTCGGCGAGTAGGCCCTGGTTGGGTAAAAACCCTAATTCGGGTGTTTGCACCCTATTTAAACACTCTATCTTGGCCTCCTTTGTCCCTAACACTTCCAGAGAGCAGTAGAGCGAGACCCTAGCCCCCCATATTGTTCTTAAGAGTGTTTTTGGCCTTGTGAAGGAGGTTGGAGCTTAAAAGAAGAAAGAGGTGGTTGAAAAGTGCAAGGAAAGGAGTAGATCCAAACTCTACTCAGGGATAAGCTTCCATTAAGGTAGAAAAGTCTCTACCTTGATCTTTAGATCATTAGTTACCATTTTTTTCCCAAATTGGTGGTTTTCAAGCCCTAAAACACCAAACTCCATATGTGGTGCTTAATATTCTGAAAGGACTTCATATCTGGACTTATTGGATGAATTAGTAGCATAAAGTTCCTATGGTTGAAGTGATTGAGGTCCCCATTGAGTCTATGACCTCTTGAACAGTTTGGTTTTGGCCTTTTGAGCTTATAGGGCCATGCATGCACGTAAAGTTTGCAACTTTATGTGATAAGCATGCTCAAGGAACATGGCTCTATGGTTTGGAAGCATTGCATGTTTCAGAATTGGTCTGTATGGGAAATGGGTCATAGGGACTCGGTGAGACCCAAGGAGGAACGCGACGAGTTCCATAAAGATGGACTTAGACTCGACGAGTCCTATGAAGATTTCTTGGAACTCGGCCAGTTGTTCTTCAAACTCGGCGAGTCGGGTCACGAGTTGGTTCAATCGTCCCAAGTCATGAGTTAAGGGTGACTTAGTGAGTGCGAAGAAGGACTGGTTGAGTAGGACTGGGTTAGTAGGAAAAGGACTCGGCGAGTCCATGGCATGACTCGGTGAGTCCAGTCAAATGGACATTGAATTTGACCAAGGAGTTGACCTTGGGCCAAGGGAGGGTTAGTCTTTTCACCTAAGGGTATTTATGGGTGTTTAACCTATGTTTATGGTTTATAGCCGGAGGAATTGTGATCCAACAGCCAGATGCTCAGCAAGCAGACTTCAGCAGCTACTTTCGAGGTGAGTTAACTTCCAGTAGCGGTGGGTCTAAGGCCACAATGCCGGCCCACCAGTAGGAGACGTATGATAGATGATTGTCTCTGTGATATCATAGGTTTGCTACTACCTGATATGTTATATGCTACCATGATATGTTATATGTGATAGTAGTAAGAGTTCGGTCGTTAGGACCGGAGGGTAGTCAGACACCCTAGATACGTCTGACAGTATGTGATGTTATGTTTATATGCTAGCATGACCTGTTATATGAGTTAGACGTACTAGGAGGGGAGCAGTCCCCGAGTTTTGTTGTTAGGACCGAAGGCTAGGTCAGACACCCCAGATAGGTCTGATAATCTGTTACGTTAGGATATGTGATAGTAGTAGTAATAGGGGTTGAAATAGTCCCCGAGGTTTGATCGTTACGATCGAAGGGTAGTCAACACCAAAGAATGGCTTGACATGGGTAGTTAGCACCCCAGAATGGCTTGACATGGGTAGGTCAGCACCCTAGAATGGCCGTACCGGGTAGGTTGGGCACCCCAGAAATGTATGGCAATATGTATGATATGTGATTGTATGGTATGTGGTATGATGGGGAACTCACTAAGCTTCGTGGTTACAATTTTCAGTTTTTGGTTTCAGGTACCTCTTCTTTGAAGGGGAAGAAGCTGGTGCGGTAGCAGCACATTACACACACACTTTTTATTCTGCACTATGAGATCGTCCTGGGGATTTGTACTCTAACTTTGTAATGTTTTTATACACTCATTTCCCGACACACACATCTTTTATGAAATGATATGATCGGTGAATGTTTTATTTCTAATGTTTTGCTAAGTATGTGTATTTAAAAATGAAATTTTTGACTCGTATTTCTGGGATGTTACAAGTTGGTATCAGAGCCCTGGTTTGAGGGATTCGGACACACCTTCGGTGATGTTTGGACTCAAATCGAGGGATTAAATTAATTTGAAAAATAAAATGTTTTCTAAGAGTTCTTTTTAAGGAGGAACGAAGTGTGTGATGTGCACGACCGACCGAGCTCAAGTAAGTATTCCCTAATGTACCCATACCAGTTTATATATGTTTATCAATACCTATAAAACAACATGGTAGAATAGGACTAAGGATCTAGGAGTGATGCCTTATGTGCCTGCTTTATGTGCTTCAATATATGAAAATTTCATGCTAGGATTGAGTAGACAGCAGTAGGATAGCCTGTTTAGGTTATGCCTGTTAGCATGCGCTTAGCATTGTATGCTAGTACAGTTTCCCATTATGAGGATGAAATTGCTTGAGTAGCCTCTTATGTCTGAATGCTGCTTGCTTTGTGCTTTGTGGGACTCTATGTGATGGGAGTTAGCCATTAGGTGAATGCGTCATGTGACATGCGAACAGGGTTGAATAATATCAGAGTGCTATACTTGGCCCTATTGTGCAGCTCTTGTCTGAGTCTAACCCTTGTAGGGATGAGTTTTTTTACTTGAAGGATTATCTGAGCCTCGCTGCATGTGATGCTATTCAGGTGATGGCTAATTGGCATCACAAGGAGGCTTTCAGCAGCTGAGGACTGGATCGGGTATAGTTAGAGGACTCCCTAGGGAAAGCCTAGGATGGGAGTAGCAGAAATTATTATCAGTAATAGTGACTTGGTGGAGTTAAGGCAGTACTTGAGGAAAGTACGGATAGATGTCGAAGGTAGTATGGGCCTGTACTAGTGGAAGCAGAGGATCCGTACTCGAATCAAGGAAGGCTGAGATGAGACTAGGAAACTTGTGGTAGTAATGATCCCTCGAGATATATCAGTGTTCCTGAAGTTTTTATGTTGTGTTTCAGAATGGTGGTATTGCGCCCTAGACCAGCAGTTGGCAGTTCGGGAGAGGGATCGGGTTCGGGATCAGGTTCCGAGCCGGTGGATGAGGGTCTACGCGATTTCATCGCGTCAAAGATCACCACGCATCCTTGAATCGACCTCCATTATCTTCGGGTCGATCAAGGAAGGGATAGTTGAGTTGATGGAGGATCACCTCCGAGCATTCAGGAGCGACATGGCATCTGGCCAGTCGAGATCCCGCACACTGTCCTTTAAGGACTACAGGGGCAGTGGTGCGCTGGATTTTCACGGGGCGAAGGACGCCATAGCTGCCAGGCGATGGATTGCAGACATTGAGTCTGCACAAATGATTAGCTTCTGCCCTGAGGGGTCGAAGGTGAGGTTTTCGGCAAGATGTTTACAAGATCGAGCTATGGATTGGTGGGAGTCCGTGAGTGATTCGCTGGGAGCCTCGCTTGTCGAGGCTATGACCTGGTCGGACCTCACGACCAGGTTTAGGACAGAGTTTGCATCGACTATCGAGCTTCAGCAGCTGGCCAGGGAGTTCTTGGATATGAGGCAGAGGACGGAGTGTAACACCGTGATTTTCAAGGCAAAATTTTCATTGAATTAATCAAATTAATATTAAATTACTTGTTTAAAATCTCATTCATAATTGAATTACAAAACATAACTTCATTTTCACTTGAATAGAAAACCAGGATCCTCCAAAATACAACTCTTTCTCTGGTGTGTACAATCGATTCGGTGCCATCCCGCGTTACTGAAAGAACCTGAAACAACATACATAAAACACTGTAAGCACAAAGCTTAGTGAGTTCCCCAATATACACCTTACGCACATACGCCTTTCCAGGCCCTGACCTTCCGGTCTACTGCACAATGCCTTCCGGCCCATGAGATAATCGCCTTCCGGCCCATAGTACATTGCCTTCCGGCCCATAACATATTGCCTTCCGGCCCATAACACATTACCTTCCGGCCCATAACATATTGCCTTCCGGCCCATAACATATTGCCTTCCGGCCCAAAAACATATACGGCACATAATACATTTACTCTAACACATAAAGCACATATATCATATATCATACCTGACCTTTCTTTCACATAACACTTTGCCTTCCGGCCCATATAAACATGCATATCACGCGTAGCAACTAACTTTCCATTTATAGCATATATACATAACACATAACATATTCGACCTTCCGGTCACACAATCAAACCCTTCCGGGTACAGTATAGTGAGAAGACTCACCTCGTGGATGCTGGAAGTTAGCAACTCCTGAAATCACTTGCACCTGATCCGCCGAGCTACAAGCTCCCTATAACAATATATCTCTTATTAATACTTTTATCTTCCACGTTAATTGACCCTAAGAAATCACACACAGGTCAACTCTGGTCAACGGTCATCTCGACTGGACTCGGCGAGTACCCTGGCGACTCGGCGAGTCTAGTCGTCCTCACAAATTCCTGGATGTTCCCTTTCTACTCGTCGAGTATCTCTCTTGACTCGACGAGTTCCTCGTGGAAGAATCGCGGGGCCACCCCGACTCCACTCGCCGAGCCTGAAGAACAACTCGACGAGTCCCAGCTATTCTTCAAGCTACTCGCTGAGTCTGCTCATCCGACTCGGCGAGTCCATGCCATGCAGTCGATCAAACTGCTTCCTAAGATCAGAATCGTCCCGACCAACCATAGGTCTGGTCCTCCTAAGCTGGTCCATCACAAAAGGCCTTCATTTAGGTGCTCATGCTACACCCCAAGACTCATAATTCCCATGTTAACCTAAGGCATAAGGATTTCAATCCAAAACCTTCACCAATTCCCGAAATGTACAGACCTGGGATCTTCTGGACCTCCAAGGGTCCCAACACAGGGTTACAATCGTTTGGGGGACAAGGGTAACCATTAATCTAATCACAAAAGGGTTCCTTAAACCCTAATCCATGCACACATTCACATAACAGAATATAATCCGGAATGTTACCTGAATAATGCCCTCTCTGTGTCCCCAAGCCTCAGAACATGATTCCCTTGTTGTTCCTTTAGCCAAAACCTTCCCCTTCTTGAACAATAACTTCTTCAAAATCACCAATAGCGTTCAATCCTTGCTCTAGATGCCCCCAACAGATTTAGGGTTCTTCTCAGCAGCTAAAAGGGAACAACGACGGCCAACGATCCCATTTATACGTCCCCAAACCTGAACGGCTAGGGTTTACGCTAAACAGTGCAGACTCGCCGAGTCCCTATCTGGATTCGTCGAGTCCAGTCGCGAACCCGCGACCAAATCTGCGATCCTACTCGGCGAGTCAGGCTCCAACTCGCCGAGTCCCCCCTTTAAAACACCCCAAAATGTGATTTAACAATACTTTGAGATTTCGGGATGTTACAATTCTCCCCCACTAGAAACAGACTTCACGCTCGAAGTCTCACTCTGAAAATAGTTCCGGATGCTGCTCCCGCATCTCACGTTCCGGCTCCCCAGTCACTTCCGATCTCTTCCGAGGTTACCACCGAACCAATACCAGAGGTACCTCCTTGTTCCTCAGAACCTTGATCTTCCGATCCCTGATGGCCACTGACTTCTCAGCGAAACACAGGCTCGCATCCACCTAATCGTTCTTTAGTGGAACCACTGTTGACTCATCGGCTATACACTTCTTCAATTGCGACACATGAAAAGTGTCATGAATCAATCCCGATTCCGATGGCAGCTCCAAACGATAGGCCACCCGTCCTACCTTCGCACCTTCACGAAAAGGCCCAACATATCGGGGCCCCAACTTGCCCCTCTTCCTGAATCGAATCACCCCATTCCAAGGAGAGACCGTCAGAAGTACGAAGTCGCCGACCTGAAACACATGCTTGCAACGGCGTCTGTCCTCATAACTTTCCTGTCAACTCTAGACGATCATTAACCTCTGATTAACCTGCTGCATCATATAAGGGACTGAGACATGGATTATAATCATTCTCTCTATCCATTTGTTGTTTCCCGATTTCCGATTTATGATGACTGACTAATTGAACAAATCAAATCAGTCCTGGCCCGGCCGAGCACTTCTATTTGTCATCATCAAATCATCAAGGGGCCCACAGATATCGCTTTTATCCCGAAGGTAAAAGGAATGGATAAACTTCGACTGATATGGCTTGTTCTACTACTTGTTGAATCATACACAAAGGCACGTTTTATAGCACCGAGTTACCAAATGTATTTTCGTGCAATCAATGTACAACCAACTCATAGTAACAACTCATATCTCTAGGTTTGAAGAATATAAGATATTATCGTCTCATGATCACTCGTGATTAAAATCCATGAAGTGATTCCAATAAGCGCGGGTTGAATCCAATACTCAGAACCTATGAACACTCATGAGTGTTGTATCCCTTTGTCCAACACCTTAGACCTCTACAAGACAACCCATGACAGTCTTAATTCGTATCTACTTCCAACATATGACCGACTGTGGATGGTTTGAATAACTTAGTCATTCCGGAAGAATAACCTAGTTTATTCGGGAAGTCAAAACATGCAAAGTGAAACACAAGAATAATTGAATCCAATATGGTATCAAAACCTATGAGCATAATTAAACAACTTTTATTTATCACCATATGATTACACATTATTCATCGTATACTGTTTCAGCTATCAACTTTATTCTTGAATTTAAAACAATAGTTGTCCCATGCTCTAAGCATGTACACTATGTTTTTCTAAACACTAGTCATGCCTAACACCAAGTATGCATACTATGTTTGTCTATGATCTTTACTTTGTGAACTAGATCAATTGAACATAACTTCAATGATTTTCTTTTCACACTCCCAAATCCTTACTGCAAATGCAAGAATTCCAAATTCATGCCATTTACTGAAATCTGTTAGATTCTAAAGTTATATGCGTTGATCCTCTTGTAACGATTATGCACAAATTCACAAAGTATTGGCAACAATCATTACAGAGTATTCCAAAGGAGATCAACTCCTTCGAAACATCCTTCTTGCATTAAGTTTCCTTAATCTTACACAGATTGAAATTTCTGACTTTGAAACATCTCCAGATTCATTTTGACTATTACTTCTGAATAAGAGTTGCCTCCTTATAGATTATGTCAATATGGTCCTTCCAGAATTATCACTATACTTCCAACTGTCCTTGAGAAACCAATCTTTGGTAAACCTTAGATTGTCCTCGACAATTGTTTAATCCTTTTAGTCATATCCAGTTCTAAACCTTTTCCCTTCTTAATCCCCTAGGCATTTGGAAACTTTTAGAACGGATAACTATAGCACATGTAATCGATCCTATATCCGAAGCATATGGGACACGATTCATGATGTCTCAGATAAATACTAAACCAGTCTTTTGCTATAACATTTCCATTTCTATTTGCGAAGTTCTCATAATTCAGATTATGAAAAGGGATGCCGTAATCATAATCAAATTCAGAACGCAAATAATGGACACATATACAGAATTTCCTTATGTTGAGCCATTCCAACATGAAATTCATATATATCCTTGACTAAATGATTAAAACCTCATGATCTAAGCTTATAGATTTGATTTGAGGTGACGTATAATTTCCTCTCCCTTAATTATAGCAAAACAACTTTTTCCCAATTGAAACCTTTTGTTTTCTATAATTAACATTGCTAACTTGCAATCTTTATCATAATTATCATGCTCCCACTAACATGATGATTATTAGCATAACACTTATGCTCCCACTAGCTTTGACATGTACTCAGAAATCAGCTGGACTTCTAGAAATCAATACTTTATTGACTTTCTTACCAAAGTTCAGATTTCTGATACTGGATTGTTTTGATAGAACTTTATCAAAATCATACACCTTCCGTTAGATAGCACACTTGTGTGTCTAAACAATTATGAAGAGGGATGCCGTAATCATAATGGTTAGACCTTTTTGCCACTTCTCACAAGTCTAGGTTAGTGTACCAGTAAACCACACACGCTCCACTAACAACTTTGAGAATGCAAATATCACAATTGCTATCTATCTAAAATCTACTTAGTGAAAGTGTTTCCTCACCATCATTTTCATGAATCGGAGAGAAACCTTATGACACTTAGATTTAATGGTGTATGTGTTCTTATCCATGTGAATTGTCATAACCATAGTCACAAGACAAGGATAATGACAAATCCAAACTCACATGGACTGAACTCAATCTTAATTTCTTGCCACCTGGCAGCTCAAGGGCCTTCCATTGCTTCCAAGTTGTTGTGCAACAAACTGAGAACTCTAAGAACTCATATGCAAAGCCAACTTTAACTGGAATGGGCACAGATATGTCAACACGATAGGTTATAAACCTCAAGTCGTGTGCTAGTGAAGAACTTCAGGTTTCATTCTTGATTAGTTCTTGAGACTTTCAAGACCTTTAAGACTCCCACTGTCCTCTTGACCTATAATACTTTCTTGTTAGATATTCAAGAGATAGTGAGAATTCTTAATCAAGACAAACACTTCACACAATTGGCCTAAGTTGGTCTTTGTTTTTATCCAAAACATCACAACTTACCAATTTCAAATGTACAAGAGTAGGAAACTTTTACTCTTACATTTGACAAGTGTTTTATACCTTCTTTAAGACATGTCACTCAAGTTACAATCTTGGAGTATGACTCTAAGACTTTGTATTGGAACGAAGTATGACTCATCTTCTTGATTTAACCATTTCAACAATTCAAGTTCCTCTTCTTAGTCATAAGAATGCACTAAGATTTCCTTAGAGAACTAATTTTGATATGGTTTCTTAATCATTAAGATGATCACAAAACTGATACTAAAGTACTCTCCCATCTTTTCAGATTTGAGGAACTTCTATCCTTCTGCCTAATTTGATTCTTCTTATTCGCTCTGCCATGCATTGGAACCTTTTCCAATGTCTCAGAGTTACACTTAAGCTTGTAAGTATAATCATATTTACTGAGCTTTAGTAAACTATGACGAATAGCCTTATATCTTTTGTGGTGGACTTAATCAGTGCACATGACTATGTACTCGATTCCTTAGTCCATTACTTGACTCACACATCCATGTGAACAAGTAATTAGTCTTAATTTTTCCAATACTTGAAAGTTCTCATTCATCATGCTATACAACTTGCATGATTCCAAGTCCCGGTCCAATTGAGACTTTGGATGATGAGAATCTTTCCTTATTTGGTAAATTTAGACATTACCACAAATGAAAGAATCAATTTCATATTTCCACTCTTGCTCTTAATGGAATCATATAAGCAACAATTTTTCCTCAAATGCCATTGTAAGGATAATTTAAAATAAATAAAATCAAAAATTTTCTTTTATTTTAAAACTATGCGGAAAAACTTATCCTTACAATCCATATGAAAACTTGTTGTTATCTATTCCTAAGCAATATCTCATAACTCCTAAGAAGTAGCTCAAGAATCCGATCTTCAAACTACGCGATAGAAATCCATCTACGCGATCAGATTCAGCATATTCTTTCTTTAACTTTCTTCACTTTTCTTTGATTCTTAAAACATCACCATGTGACCCAGTCACATCATGTATTAACAATCTCAGAATAGAAACTTAACAGAGTTAGATAGTGGACTTTACCTGAAGTAGAGTCAAACTTATTGACTTTAACATCCTTAGGTAAGTTTGGCAGCTTCACAACTAATGACCCTTTCTTTGGCAATATAAACATATGGACCCTTTGATAATGGTACACGGGACTATCACAGACGTAGCTTTTCTCTTTACCATTTGTTCAACCGAGTTGACTATGGCCGATCCCTTTCCATTGGGAAGAGAATGATTTTATGGATTTCCTGTGTCACTATTGTCAATGTCCATCAAGTTTTAAGGAAGTTGATCTTAACAAATATATAAGATCATTAAGGGTCTTGTCATAGTCTGTTTCATAGGTGTTCCAAAAGAACTCACTATGTGACTTAGAAAGTGATTGAACCACCCACTTTCTCTAGACTTTGACACCCAACTCTCCCGGCTTGTCAATATGTGACTACATCTCCAAGATGTAACCACACCTAGACCTTTATTTGCCAATGGGGCTCGAGTGACCTTAAAATTTTCAAGAACTTGTGGGTTAGGGAGAATAATTGGAGGAGGTGAAAGAAGTATGATTTCCAAGGGACATCATCTTCATTTAGGAAAGCTTGTTTCAAGAGATTTGGGAAGATCATAAATGTCTGAACCGGACATGTTATGGTAGATATTCAAGATAGTTGATTTATAGTCCTTAATATGACACCCAATATGAAATACTACGGCTAGGACCAAACAAACTATTTTATAACTTAGAAGAGGTATGCCGTAATCCAAGCTATAAAATATTTGAAGGTAGGTGAATGACGATTCACTAATTTCCACCAAGATAAACGAAATGTATTATTAGGTTTTAATTGGATTTGAAACTCCTAGATCTTTGAGATTCATTGAACTGTTCAATGGCATGTTTCAATCTCGAGTGTGCCCTTCAGGTTTTGTGACTGGGATGCCGAGGATCACAAAACAAGGTGTGAAGTAACCATGAAAATTACTTGGTACCCTTTAGTGTTTACCCCTCAATCGATGTGCCGGTTAACCACACACGCTCCATCGATACTATGATAAACATTAAGTTACCCTTTGCCTACCTTGTTAAATACGAGTTAGTGTGCCGGTTAACCACACACGCTCCACTAACCGACTTAAACAAAGTGCAAAGTGTAATTTCATGGATTAGCACCTTATTCACATTTTCCTAAGTAACTAAGATTGGGTATTTATAAGAGTTTAGTTACTTAGTATTTGTCATTAATACTTTTAATGAAGGGAGAATTCTAGTCCTATCAAACCCGTTCGGCTAACGACCCTCCACCAGTCAAGCAAGCGGTGGGTGAGAGTGGACACCCATTAAGTTGCCATTTTATAGGCAACAACCTTATACCCACCTTATAGACCGGCTTCGTGAATGAGTCGTACTAGCGGTAAGACTGACTTTACTCTTATACATATATATATATATATATATATATATATATATATACATATATATATATATATATATATATATATATATATATATATATATATATATTATTATTAACTTATAATATTATAAAGTATAAGGGTTGAATTTTAACTTTTAAAATTCTAAGGGCTAACTTGGAATTAAAGTATTCATAAGAGAAAACTTTACAAATTCCAAAACTTGAGGGCAAGTTTTGAAACTATTCAAAACTAATTAATTCCATAACTTATGTATTTAAAGTAGTTTTAATCCAAAAACTCTTCAAGTTCCATAACTTGTGAACAAGTTATGGAAGACTTTAAACTAATAAAAGAATTAACTTTTTCTTTATTTTATAACTTATGGAATTAATTATGGTTACACTTTTTTTTATATTTTTTTTTATTTAATGAAGAGACTCTTGGTCCTCCATAACTTGAGGACAAATTATGGAGTCATAAGTCCAATTAATTAGAACTAGACTCTTCATTTTTGTAACCTTTGCCAACTTTTATGAGTTTTATGAAACTTAAATGTGACTTTTCATATAACTTGAGGACATGTTACAAAAACACATTTTAGAATCAACTCATAGATTAATTTGGATTGAAAACAACTATTTCACCCAACTTTTCTATTAATCTAAGCAACTCATAAGAACAAGATAATTCAAATCAAACTTTTTCATGTAATTAGTCTAAACCTTAAACTAACACAAAACATGAATCTATTGACAATTATCTTTGAAATTGGATTAGCATGAACATTACCACTTCAAAAAACAAGTTTATAAGTTCAAAAACAACTTAGGGTAATGTTCCTAGTCCATTTCTAGCCAAAAACCTCGAAAATATGTTGTCTGGGGGTCCAACTCGTCGAGTGCATGAACCAACTCGGCGATTTGGATCGATTTGATCACTTTTTAGGCATGGACTCGCCGAGTCCCTTGATGGACTCGCCGAGTCTGATGATCAGACAGCAACAATTTCGATTTTTTAAGCAGTTTTGCAAGTATAAGAAGAAAACAAGCCTAAGCTCTGATACCACTGTTGGGTTATGAGCATTCTAACACTCCTAAGTGTACATGCAACCCTAAATACCTTGGATCTATGTTTTCTCTATTATATATGCAAATATGAACATCCAAGGTATTATCCTAATCTAGCATACAAAACTATCAACATAACTTGATAGAATACATACCTCTTTGATGTAGAATGTCTTCATGAAGCTTGAGTGCCTAGTGCCCCAAGTGTGACACCTCAAATGGTTCACACAACACCAAATACACTTGGAATAACTTGAGAAAATTCTACACTTCATGAAAATCGGCTAGCCCTCTCTAGAATCATACTAGTGGCCGATTTTGTCAAGAATAATATCTTTATATAGTGTTACAATTAAGGCAAACCCTAATTGTCATGACTTTCCATTTCCTTGGATCCATGGGTTCAAATACACCATGGAGTATCCATGGAGCATCATATAGGTTTTGGCCCAACTTGATAATCCATGGAGCATTAGCCCACTATACAAGTATGGATGATTTACACAATCAACCCATATATTTAATTAGTCTTCTTTTGATCACTTAATTAATCCTAGATTAATTCTTGATCAATACTAATTAAATAATCTTATTATTCTTATTAAAAATATACTAGAACTTATAATATATTAATAACCATAAGTGTCTTATTTCTCTCATTATAGTCTATCCAAGTGCATGATGCCATGCAACCCAAATGGACCATGCCGGGTCGGGTCAAGTCTTACCAATTATAGTTATGGACTTAGACATTAATCCAACACTATGAAGATTCCATGGAACTCGGCGAGTCGGGTCACGAGTCGGTTCAATCGTCCCAAGTCATGAGTTAAGGGTGACTCAGTGAGTGGGAAGAAGGGCTGGTTGAGTAGGACCAGGTTAGTAGGAAAAGGACTCGGTGAGTCCATGCCATGACTCGGCGAGTCCAATCAAATGGACATTGACTTTGACCAAGGAGTTGACCTTGGGCCAAGGGAGGGTCAGTCTTTTGACATAAGGGTATTTATGGGTGTCTAACCTATGTTTATGGTTTATAGCCAGAGGATTTGCAATCCAGCAGTCAGATGCTCACCAAGCATACTTTAGCAGCTACTTTCAAGGTGAGTTACGTTCCAGTAGCGGCGGGTCTAAGGCCACAATCTCGGCCCACCAGTAGGAGACGTATGATATATGATTGTCTCTGTGATATTGTAACGTCATAAAATTTCCAACCAAAAAAATTTCATTTTTACAACCATTAAGACATGAGCAATTAATTTAGATTTCCAAAATAACGTTGTAGTCTCCAACGATTACATAACAAAAGATAAAGTAGTTTTCCCCGAGTGTGTGTACGATCACGCTGGCGCCTTCCCACGGTCCTCACTCGCACCTGAAACACATAAGCAACAACTGTAAGCATAAAGCTTAGTGAGTTCCCAAAATACAACATACGCACATACGCCTTTCCAGGCCTTGACCTTCCGGTCCATGTATTTCAGGGGACTTCCGTCCCGACTGGGTAAACCTTCCGGTCCTACCCACATCAACCTTCACAATCCATATGACCACGCCTTCCGGCCCATATCAAACATATCATACATGTCACATATAGCAAATAACTTAACACACATAAAGCATATATTCCGTATCATAATCGACCTTCCGGTCACATAGTCAAAACCCTTCCGGTTACAGTATAGTGAGAAGACTCACCTCGTATGCCTTGCTAAGCTGCTACCCGTAAATCCTGGAATCACTCGGGCTCGAACCCTCGAGCTGAAATCCTCCTACGATATATATATAAATCTATAATTATTACTTGTACCACTAAGGTGGACCATTCAACTCAAGTCAACACCGGTTGACCCGGTCAGCAGTCTTTAGTTAATTTGGACTAGACTCGGCGAGTGCACAATAGTGACTCGGCGAGTCTACGCGTTTTTACCAACTCTCAAGAATTTTCCCTTTGACTCGTCGAGTACTCCCCTGACTCGACGAGTTCCACCTGGGCCTGAATCGCAGGGTAACCGCGACTCAACTCGCCGAGTCTAAGGCCAACTCGGCGAGTCCCATCCTGACTCGGTCCACCTGTCAAAACCTTTCCAACCCTCTGCGACTCACTGAGTCGCTCACAACTCGGTCCAGTCTACACACAAGATGGTCTCAAGGACAATCTTCAAGTGACTCGTCGAGTCTGTTCTTCAGACTCGGCGAGTCCATGCCATGCACCAGCTAAAACTGGCTCTTGCGGTCAGATCCGTTCCATAAATACATAGATCTGGCCTTCCCAAGCTTATTTGTCACGTAAAGTCTCAGTCTTGGTTGCCATGCAACGCATACAAGGCTTATTTTGAAGAAACAACCTTCAATATGGCAAGTATAGCTTCTAACTCAAATGGATGGGCATAAAGCTTGTCATAAGGGGTCTCCTGGACCTGCTAAAGTCCAGATCTAGGTTCCATGTCTCCATGGGACCTCTCATACTTCTTATTCAAGCCAAGAAAGGCAAGAAGAAACCCTAGATTTGGCTCATCAACACAAAACACGAAGATTGGCTCAGAAAGTTACCTCAAGAAGACCCCCTTGATGAAATGGCAACAGATCTAAGCTCCCCAACACTTCAAGCTTGCTCCTCTCCCTCCTTTCCTTGCACCAACACACAAAATGAAGAACAAGAGGCCTTCAAACACACACACAAGGGCTTACAGACGTATGGAGGCTCTTAGGGTTCGAGGTGGCCGCATATGAGGGCCATAAGGTCCTTTAAATAGAGCTTAGGGCCGGGGAATTAGGGTTTCATTAAACAGCACGGACTCGTCGAGTCCGGACGCGAACCCCCGCTAAAAACCGCGACCCGACTCGACGAGTTCAACCACTAACTCGCCGAGTCCCCTCACAGAATGCCAAAAAATATAAGGAAATGGAGATACCTGGGGATCCGGGCTGTTACAAATCTCCCCCACTAGAATAAGACTTCGCCCTCGAAGTCCCGCTTAGTCAAAAAGCTCCGGATGCTGCTCCCGCATCTCCCGCTCCGGCTCCCAAGTCATCTCTGATCCCTTCCGATGCTGCCACTGAACCAATACCAGGGGCACCTCCTTGTTTCTCAAAACCTTGGTCTTCCGATCTTTGATGGCTACAGGTCTTTCTGCATAATTCAGACTTGCATCCACCTGGATATCTCCTAACGGAACCACCGCTGATTCGTCGGCTATACATTTCCGCAGCTGCGACACATGGAAAGTGTCGTGAATCTGTCCCAACTCTGCTGGCAAGTCTAAACGGTAGGCTACCCGTCCCACCCTTGCAATCACACGAAAAGGACCAATATACCGGGGCCCCAACTTGCCCCTCTTCCTGAATCGAATCACTCCTTTCCAAGGAGAGACCTTCAGGAGCACGAGATCACCAACCTGGAACTCAAGCTCGGACCGTCGCCTGTCTGCATAACTTTTCTGCCGGCTCTGAGCGGTCAGCAACCTCTGCCTGACCATCTGAATTTGCTCGGTCGTCTGAAGCACGATCTCCGTGCTACCCATAACCTGCTGTCCCACCTCACCCCAACAGATGGGGGTGCGACACCTCCGCCCATACAACAGCTCAAAGGGCGGCATACCAATGCTCGAATGATGGCTGTTGTTATACGAGAACTCTGCTAGAGGTAGATAGGTATCCCAGCACCCTCCGAAATCCAACACACACGCCCGAAGCATGTCCTCGAGCATCTGAATGGTCCGCTCACTCTGGCCGTCTGTCTGAGGATGATATGCCGTACTGAAATGCAGCCTAGTACCCAACTCTTCATGGAATTTCTTCCAGAACCTGGAAGTGAAACGCACGTCGCGGTCCGAAATAATCGAGATTGGCACCCCGTGCCGAGATACTACTTCCTTCACATATAACTCGGCCAACTTCTCCGCAGAAGAGCTCTCACTAATAGCTAGGAAATGAGCGCTCTTTGTTAGTCGATCCACAATTACCCAAATCGCATCGACTCCTCTCGCCGTTCGCGGTAACTTGGTAATGAAATCCATAGAGATTTGTTCCCACTTCCATTCGGGAATCTCTAGCGGTTGCAGCTTACCGTGCGGTCGCTGGTGTTCGGCCTTGACCTGCCGACAAGTCAAGCACCTCTCGACGAACCAAGTGACATCCCTTTTCATACATGGCCACCAGTACTCCTTCTTGAGATCCAAATACATTTTCGTAGCACCAGGATGAATCGAGAATTTCGATCGATGTGCCTCCTCCATCAAAGTAGTGCGCGCACCTCCCACAAACGGCACCCAAATCCGCCCCTGAAAAGTCATAAGCCCCCGACCATCCGTAACAAATCCTGGTACCTGACCCACCACCCGTTCCTTCTTCTGGTGTTCCGGCTTTGCAGCCTCCATCTGAGCCCCTCGAATAATGTCCAGAATCGGGGTCAAAACCGTCAACCTCATACAAATGTCTCGGATCGGGGCGCTATCCGCCCTACGGCTCAAAGCGTCGGCTACCACATTAGCCTTGCCCGGGTGGTACAGGATCTCACAATCGTAATCCTTCACCACATCCAACCACCTCCTCTGACGCATATTCAGATTTGGCTGATCCATCAAGTATTTCAAGCTCTTATGGTCCGTGTAAATCGTACACCGAACCCCGTACAAGTAGTGTCGCCAGATTTTGAGGGCAAACACCACCGCCCCCAATTCCAGGTCGTGCGTGGGATATCTCGACTCATGAGGCTTCAACTGCCTCGAAGCGTACGCTATCACATGACCCCTCTGCATAAGTACCGCCCCCAAACCCGATATAGAGGCATCACAATATACCACAAAGTCCTCCATCCGTTCCGGGAGTGCAAGCACTGGAGCCTCGCACAACTTCTGACGAAGCGTCTCAAACGAAGACTGCTGCTCCGGTCCCCATGAAAACGCAACACCCTTCCGGGTCATCCTAGTAAGTGGCACAGCGATCTTGGAGAAATCCTTGATAAATCTGCGGTAATAACCAGCCAAACCCAGAAAACTCCTGATTTCGGTGGGCGATCTCGGCACCTCCCACCTCAGCACCGCCTCAATCTTGGCCGGGTCGACCAATATCCCTTTCTGGTTCACAAGATGCCCGAGGAATTGGACCTCTCGCAACCAGAAATCACACTTGGAGAACTTGGCATACAGCCTCTCCGATCTCAAAACCCGAAGAATCTCCTGCAAATGCTCCTCATGCTGGTCCCTAGTCTTCGAATATACCAAGATATCATCGATGAATACGATCACCGACTGATCCAGCATCGGTCGGCACACCCTGTTCATGAGATCCATGAATGCAGCCGGGGCATTGGTGAGCCCAAAAGGCATCACTACAAACTCATAATGCCCATAACGAGTCCTGAAGGCAGTCTTTTGGATATCCTCCTCGCGAACCCTCATCTGATGATATCCCGACCTCAAGTCAATCTTGGAAAACCAAGATGCCCCCTGCAACTGATCGAATAGATCGTCGATCCTAGGTAACGGGTACCGGTTCTTAATCGTCAACTTGTTTAACTCCCGATAATCGATACACATCCGATGTGAACCATCCTTCTTTTTGACGAACAAAATCGGCGCTCCCCGAGGCGAGCTACTGGGTCGAATGAATCCCTTCCCCAACAGCTCCTGAAGCTGCGAGGATAATTCCAGCATTTCTGGTGGAGCGAGACGGTAAGGCGCCTTGGCGATGGGCGCCGCCCCCGGAACCAAATCGATACGAAACTCCACCTGCCTCTCTGGAGGCACGCCTGGTAACTCCTCGGGGAACACATCCGCAAACTCGCGTACAACCGGAACGTCATCAATCGAATTGGGCCTCTCCGCGGTCACACGAGTATCCATCACATAGGCTATGAATCCATCACAGCCCTGCTGCAAACTCTGCCTTGCCCTGGCCGCCGAACAAAATGCTGACCCACCCCGGGTCCCTTCGCCATAAACCGTGAGCACTCCCCCACTAGGGTCTCTAATCATCACCAGCTGTCTTTCGCAGTCAATGACAGCTCCAAACTTACTCAACCAATCCATGCCCACGATAATGCAAACATCCCCCATAGCTATAGGGACTAAGTCTATAGGAAACTCGACCCCAAAAATCTCGAGTACGCATCCTCGAATCACCTCGGTGGCGTATACTGCTCTCTCGTTTGCTATAGCAACTCGCAGGGGACGACTCATCGTCTCCCGATCGATATCGATGTACTGGCTAAAGGCCAGCGAAACAAAGGACCGACTCGCACCTGAGTCGAACAATACCAAAGCAGGCACATGATTCACAAGAAAAGTACCTACGCATATAGGAATATAAGCATAATGTCTCAGCATAAATGTAAATACATGAAAGAATACATACCAGCCACTACATCAGGCGCCGCGTGGACCTCTTCCGCAGTCAACTGGAAAGCTCTCCCACGAGCCTTCGGGGCCTCGGTCTTCACTGGCTGAACCTCAGGAACCCTGACAGCAGGCGAAGATCCCTGGCGAAGCTGGGGGCACTCGGCCTTCCGATGGCCAGTCTGGTTGCAATGGAAACAGACCATAAATCCCTTGGGGCAATCCCTCGCAATGTGCCCCTCCTTGCCACACTTGTAGCAAGCACCCAATCGACACGCCCCCTCATGACCCTTGCCGCACTTCCCACAGGTACGGCTCTTCTGTCCTCCGGATCTCAAATCAGCGGACTTGGTCCGCTTAGCTGCCGGCTGCGACTGCGTCGGCCGCCGATCCATCCGCTGAGACTCGGCCTCCTCCCTGGCCTGGGTCTCCAACTCGATCTCCCGCTTCTTGGCATTCGCCTGAAGCTCAGCAAAAGTCTGATATGATGAGTTCGATACGAACTCCCGGATGTCTCTTCTCAGCACTCCCAAATACCGGCTCATCCGAGCCTGCTCCGTGGACACCTGCTCGGGGCAGAACATCGCCCTCTCATGAAACTTTCGCGTGATCACTGCAACCGAATCATTACCCTGCTTGAGGGTCAAGAACTCCTGAACCAACCGTTCCCTCTCTACCGGGGGAACATACTCGTCTCTGAACATAGTAGTAAATCTCTCCCAAGTCAAGGCTGAAACCTCCGCGAGAGTGAAGTTCGCCGTCACGAACTTCCACCAATCCTTCGCTCCCAGGCGGAGCTGGTTCAGGGCGAACCGCACCCTCAGATGCTCCGGACATGAACAAGTATAGAAGCATCCCTCAATATCGGCAATCCACCTCATTGCAGCAATCGGATCCTGAGTCCCGTCAAACTCTGGTGGCTTCGTGTTGCTGAACTCTCGGAACAGCAACGAGTCACCCCCCTGTGGCCTGGCAGCAGCCACAGCTGCGGTAGCTGCAGCAGCGGCAGCCTCAGACAACGTGGCATACCGCTCATCAAACGTCTCCATCAGCGTGGTCTTGATAGACCCAAACATTTCCGGAATCTCGGCCCGGATCGCTGCAGCTACCTCCTCATGGATCATCTGACGGAGCTCCTCGTCAGTCACCCCACTCGTGCCAGGTCTGTGTCGTGGTCCAACCATGATGTCTCTGAAATACAATAAAAGAATATCAGAGACCCTATCGAGCAAAAATCGCACTCGATAACGCAGCCCTGCTCAGTTTTCGATACTCAGGGGTTCCCACTTGGCTGCCTACTGACCCGGTGTCCTTGGCAGTACGGGCCCAATACTGCCAGTTACACCGCGTCGGTATTCACCCAAGTCATCCTCCCCAACCTCGAATCCTGAGCACTCTATTCTTTTCATACTCTTGTTACTCACTCGCTCTCGAGCACCCTAAAGAAGCAAGTTTTCCCTAGACTAAGGCATCACAAAATCAGGCCACTTTAGCCCTAATATGTTTACCTAGTCTGCTAGCATGCGTATCATATCATATCATAAATCGTAACACATATAATAAGAGTATTTTGGGGATTTTTACCGTTCGGGCGCTAGCTGACCGTACACACTTTTTCTTCTTCGGTTGTCTCACATTTCAAAATTTAAATTTTGATTATTTAAATTAAATTTTTTGTAAAAACAATTTTCTCCAATCCCCGGTTTGAGTCCAGTTACACCCGAAGGTGTACCTGAATCCCTCAAACCAAGGCTCTGATACCAACTTGTAACGTCATAAAATTTCCAACCAAAAAAATTTCATTTTTACAACCATTAAGACATGAGCAATTAATTTAGATTTCCAAAATAACGTTGTAGTCTCCAACGATTACATAACAAATGATAAAGTAGTTTTCCCCGAGTGTGTGTACGATCACGCTGGCGCCTTCCCACGGTCCTCACTCGCACCTGAAACACATAAGCAACAACTGTAAGCATAAAGCTTAGTGAGTTCCCAAAATACAACATACGCACATACGCCTTTCCAGGCCTTGACCTTCCGGTCCATGTATTTCAGGGGACTTCCGTCCCGACTGGGTAAACCTTCCGGTCCTACCCACATCAACCTTCACAGTCCATATGACCACGCCTTCCGGCCCATATCAAACATATCATACATGTCACATATAGCAAATAACTTAACACACATAAAGCATATATTCCGTATCATAATCGACCTTCCGGTCACATAGTCAAAACCCTTCCGGTTACAGTATAGTGAGAAGACTCACCTCGTATGCCTTGCTAAGCTGCTACCCGTAAATCCTGGAATCACTCGGGCTCGAACCCTCGAGCTGAAATCCTCCTACGATATATATATAAATCTATAATTATTACTTGTACCACTAAGGTGGACCATTCAACTCAAGTCAACACCGGTTGACCCGGTCAGCAGTCTTTAGCTAATTTGGACTAGACTCGGCGAGTGCACAATAGTGACTCGGCGAGTCTACGCGTTTTTACCAACTCTCAAGAATTTTCCCTTTGACTCGTCGAGTACTCCCCTGACTCGACGAGTTCCACCTGGGCCTGAATCGCAGGGTAACCGCGACTCAACTCGGCGAGTCCCATCCTGACTCGGTCCACCTGTCAAAACCTTTCCAACCCTCTGCGACTCACTGAGTCGCTCACAACTCGGTCCAGTCTACACACAAGATGGTCTCAAGGACAATCTTCAAGTGACTCGTCGAGTCTGTTCTTCAGACTCGGCGAGTCCATGCCATGCACCAGCTAAAACTGGCTCTTGCGGTCAGATCCGTTCCATAAATACATAGATCTGGCCTTCCCAAGCTTATTTGTCACGTAAAGTCTCAGTCTTGGTTGCCATGCAATGCATACAAGGCTTATTTTGAAGAAACAACCTTCAATATGGCAAGTATAGCTTCTAACTCAAATGGATGGGCATAAAGCTTGTCATAAGGGGTCTCCTGGACCTGCTAAAGTCCAGATCTAGGTTCCATGTCTCCATGGGACCTCTCATACTTCTTATTCAAGCCAAGAAAGGCAAGAAGAAACCCTAGATTTGGCCCATCAACACAAAACACGAAGATTGGCTCAGAAAGTTACCTCAAGAAGACCCCCTTGATGAAATGGCAACAGATCTAAGCTCCCCAACACTTCAAGCTTGCTCCTCTCCCTCCTTTCCTTGCACCAACACACAAAATGAAGAACAAGAGGCCTTCAAACACACACACAAGGGCTTACAGACGTATGGAGGCTCTTAGGGTTAGAGGTGGCCGCATATGAGGGCCATAAGGTCCTTTAAATAGAGCTTAGGGCCGGGGAATTAGGGTTTCATTAAACAGCACGGACTCGTCGAGTCCGGACGCGAACCCCCGCTAAAATCCGCGACCCGACTCGACGAGTTCAACCACTAACTCGCCGAGTCCCCTCACAGAATGCCAAAAAATATAAGGAAATGGAGATACCTGGGGATCCGGGCTGTTACAGATATCATCTAGATTTGCTACTACCTGATATGTTATATGCTAGGATGATATGTTATATGTGATAGTAGTAAGAGTTCGGTCGTTAGGACCGGAGGGTAGTCAGACACCCCAGATACGTCTGACAGTATGTGATGTTATGTTTATATGCTAGCATGACCTGTTATATGAGTTAGAGGTAGTAGGAGGGGAGCAGTCCCCAAGTTTGGTTGTTAGGACCAAAGGGTAGTTCAGACACCCTAGATAGGTCTGATAATCTGTTACGTTATGATATGTGATAGTAGTAGTAATAGGGGGTGAAATAATCCCCGAAGTTCGATCGTTAGGACCGAAGGGTAGTCAGCACCCTAGAATGGGTTGACATGGGTAGTTAACACCCCAGAATGGCTTGACAAGGGTAGTCAGCACCCCAGAATGGCTTGACACAGGTAGGTCGACACCCCAAAATGGCCGTACTGGGTAGGTTGGGCGCCCCAGAAATGCCTGGCAATATGTATGATATGTGATTGTATGATATGTGGTATGATGGGGGAACTCACTAAGCTTCGTGCGTACAGTTTTTAGTTTTGGTTTTAGGTACCTCTTCTTCGAAGGGGAAGGAGCTAGTGTGGTAACAACACATCACACACACGCTTTGTATTCAACACTATGAGATTGTATTGGGGATTTGTACTCTTACTTTGTTATGTTTTTATAAACTGGTTTCCAGACACGCACATCTTTTCTGAAATGATATGATCGGTGAATGTTTTATTTCTAATGTTTTGCTAAGTATGTGTATTTAAAAATGAAAATTTTGACTAGTATTTTTGGGATGTTACATTATCTATGTAAGGATGACACAACTGGTTCATCAAGTCGATGAACATTGCGGGCGCATTGGTCAATCCGAAAGGCATCACTACGAACTCTTAGTGATCATAACGAATTTGGAAGGCTGTTTTGGGAACATCTTCGTCTAAAACTCGTAGCTAGTGATACCCGGACCTTAAGTCAATCTCTGAAAAGTAGCTTTCTCCTTGAAGTTGGTTGAACAAGTCGTCTATCTGCGGTAGAGGGTAGTGGTTCTTAACAGTCCGTTAGACCGCGATAGTTGATGCACATATGGAACGATCCATCTTTCTTCTTCAAAAACAAGATCGATGCTACATAGGGTGAGAATATCAGTCTGATAAGTCATTTGATGAGAAGTTCATTCATTTGAATGGATAGTTCCCGCATCTCAACTACTGCTAGTTGGTAAGGAGATTTGGCTACAGGGGTCGCTCCTGAAATTAAGTCGATTCTGAAATCAACTTGACATTGTGGCGGTAATTGTGACATCCCCAAAATCATAGCTAGAAAAGACCAGTTTTGTTTATACTTTATTTCAAAATCAGAGTAATCGTTTAATAAAAGAGTTGCAGAATTTGTCCCAAAACAATATTATGATAAAGATTTATCAAAAGCATTTCCTAAGAAATGTATTTCATTAAAAAGACTCGGGATTTCATGTTCGATACAATACATAAGTATAAACAATACAACATAGGCTTTACTACATTATTTCATATCTACAAGCTTATATCCGTAATCCCTCGTCCAAAACATCACATCTATGCTCATGCGCCACTACCTATAATACAAGAAACTGAGTGGGTCAGGCTTAGGAGCCTGGTGAGCACATAGGGTTTTCAACCCACAATAAATAAGTTTATTGATTTTTTGAAAACAAATAAAACCAATTACCCATTCCCGTTATCCTCACTTTACGTCCCTAAGACATCTAACACAAGGGACCTAGTCTAAGGACGATCATCGGGATGGACACTACTGCTAAGGGGATTTCTTAGCAATAAATGTTCTTACGACAACCATGTAAGGGATGGAGTACATCTGGTGAGCACACAGTTTAATTAAACACATAGTTCAAATAAACACCTACAAGTTGCCAGCCTGGTAGCGTTCCATTGGACTATCTAGAATAGTCCGTGGTGGTCATCTATACTCCGCTAGATGACCGGATCATCAATAACATCTATAACGAGGCCTCTCATTTTTTCATTTTATCACACAACAACTAAAACATCTACCCATGTTTTACCCCAACATTTTCGTAGACATAAAATACATATACAGTTTAAATCATTGAAAACATGCATAAAAATGTTCATCCAACATAGATAGCAAGTATTCAGGTAACATGCACACATAACACGTAATTTATATAAAAACTTTATATCTATGTTTAAGCTGAAAGTAACTATGCACTCACCTGGTAAGGTGGTGACTCGGCACTCGGAAAACACTTCATTACTTCTTAAAACAATTTTTTCCTTGACCAAAACCTAGTATTAATAACACTAGAGTTTAGTTTTAACGTTAATTGCGACTAATTAATAGTCTAGCTATTATTACTATTATATAAGCGTTAAATAACACTCAATATAACTCATAATAATAGCCCAAATATTATTTTAAGGTCCTAATAATGTTACAATAATTAAATAAAAGGTATATTAAATATAGTATAGGCGTAACTCACTTACAACAGGTTTTTATTAAAAACCGGGTTTCGCTGGAGCAGCGTTTCCAAGCCGAAAGTTTTTCTTCTCGGAGCCGTCGGGCTCTCCGGGGCTTTCTTCTCGTGATAGAGAGGTTCCCTAGACTTGGGAGGGGTTTAGGGAGGTTAGAGAGAAGTTAGAGAGAGAAAGAAAGGTTTGTAGGTGTGAGGAAATTATGAAGAGTTCATCTCTTATTTATAGGAATTGTATAGTAAAGTAGTCTCCAAGCTTCGTCCGTAACTTTTGAATATGAGCTCCGTTTTTATCTGTCTTTTTACCTTTGAGTTTCTATTAATGAGATCCTCCACTTTCATTTAGACCTCGTTGGCTAGTTCTCATTCTATCTAGGATTTACAAAACTGTATCGAATTCGTCGCGCTCAAAAAGTAGAGACTAAGCGTCGTCCATAACTTTCGCATACGAGCTCCATTTTTATCTGTCTTTTTACCGTTAAGTTCTAATTAATGAGATCTTCAACTCTTATTTAGGTTGCGTAAGCCAAAAACCACTTGAACTAAAATTCGAGTTTCGGGCTGTGTACTGCTAATCCGAATCTTAGAAAAATCATAACTTCTTCATACGAAGTCAGATTTGGGTGTTCTTTTTGTTGATTTTCTAGGTTTAACATATTCTACAACTTTCGTTTAGATCACTAAGGTTAAAAAATCCTCCATCGTAAATTCACTATTTACGTCTCCCGGTGCCGTGCCGGTTTTGCCGTAAAACTTCAGCAGACCATAACTTCTTCGTTATAACTCGGATTTCGGTGTTCTTTATTTCCCTGGAATCCTCGTTTCGACCACTATGACTTTATGTATAGATATTGGACTTATTTCACACTTTAATTTTGATGCTTATTTTTATTCTTTATTAAATATATATTTATAATAAAGTAATAAGCACACAAATACACATAATTCACATAGAATTAAAATATTTCATCTTTATTACATCAAAAAGATTTACAATAGTTGACCTAGACTATTACATCGTCTAAAAATTCTTAGCTCCAAAACCCGGGAGTTACAATTCTCTCCCCATTACGATGATTCCGTCCTGGAATCATGCATCAACAAACACATGCGGGTAGCGACTCATCATGTCACTCTCTGTTTCCCAAGTGAGATTCGGCCCATTCGAATGTTTCCATCGGACTAGCACTAAGTCGACCATCTTGCGTCGTAGCTTCTTAGTCTTACGGTCAACAATTGCTTTGGGCTCTTCGATTAGCCTCTTATTCTCATCCATTCTTAACTCCGAGATTGGAATTATGGCGGGAACTTTTCCTGTGAATTTCCTCAGATAACACACATGGAAGGTGTTATGTATACCATCGAGTTCTCCGGGCAATTCCAGCTTGTAAGCTTGGTTCCCAATCTTCTGAAGCACTTTGAATTGTCCAATAAACCTTGGACTCAGCTTTCCTCGTTTCCCGAATCGTATAAGTCCCTTCCATGGTGAGACTTTAAGCAGAACCGAATCCCCAACTTCGAAGGTCATCGTTCGTCTTTTCTTGTCAGTCAACTCTTTTGACGATCCTAGCTGCTAACATCCTTTCCCTAATCACCTTTAGTTTCTCGGCAGTTTCACGGACTATCTCGGGGCCCATAAACTGCTTCTCTTCGGCTTCAAGCCAACAAGATGGCATACAAAACTTATGTCAATACAAGGCTTGATAAGGTGCCATCTTGATGCTCGAGTGGAAACTGTTGTTGTAGGAGAATTCTACCAGAGGTAAGTGCTCGTCCCAATTCCCTTGGAACTCAAGGGTACATGCTCTCAGCATATCTTCCAGTATTTTAATCGTTCTTTCACTCTGACCATTAGTTTGTGGATGATAAGCAGTACTCAAACACAACTTTGTACCCAACTCCTCTTGTAGACTCCTCCAAAACCTTGACGTGAAACAAATATCACGATCTGATACGATCATAAGAGGAACACCGTGAAGTCTTACAATTTCCTTCACGTAAGCGTTTGCGAGCTTATCCATAGACCACTTCTCGTTGGCTGCTATGAAGTGTGCACTCTAGGTGAAACGATCCACAACTACCCAAATCATGTCGTGTCCGTTCTTTGTCCTGGGAAGATTAGTCATAAAATCCATGGTGATTTCTTCCCATTTACCCATGGGTACAGGTAAGGGTTCTAAACTCCCATACGGTTTCTGATGTTGTGCCTTAACTCTTGCCCATGTCACACACTCGGCCACATACTTCGCAACATCGAGCTTCATCGTTGGCCACCAGTAATAGAGTTTTAAGTCCCTATACATTTTAGTGCTACTGGGATGAATCAAGTACATGGTCTTGTGTGCTTCTTCCTGTTGGGTTATGAGCATTCTAACACTCCTAAGTGTACATGCAACCCTAAATACCTTGGATCTATGTTTTCTCTATTATACATGCAAATATGAACATCCAAGGTATTATCCTAATCTAGCATACAAAATAATGAATATAACAAGATAGAATACATACCTCTTTGATAGTGCTTGTCTTCATGAAGCTTGAGTGCTTAGTGCCTCAAGTGTGACACCTCAAATGGTTCACACAACACCATAAGCACTTGGAATAACTTGAGAGGATTCTACACTTCATAAAATCGGTTAGCCCTCTCTAGAATAATCTAGTCACCGATTTTGGGAAGAATAATATCTTTATATAGTGTTACAATTAGGGTAAACCCTAATTGTCATGACTTTCCATTTCCTTGGATCCATGGGTTCAAATACACCATGGAGCATCCATGGAGCATCATATGGGTTTTGGCCCAACTAGATAATCCATGGAGCATTAGCCCACTATATAAGTATGGATGATTTACACAATCAACCCATATATTTAATTAGTCTTCTTTTGATCACTTAATTAATCCTAGATTAATTCTTGATCAATACTAATTAAATAATCTTATTATTCTTATTATTAATATACTAGAACTTATAATATATTAATAACCGTAAGTGTCTTATTTCTCTCATTATAGTCTATCCAAGTGCATGATGCCATGCAACCCAAATGGACCATGCCGGGTCGGGTCAAGTGTTACCAATTATAGTTATGGACTTAGACATTAATCCAACAGTCTCCCACTTGGATAAGTCTAAAACTATTATTGCGTATGACTTCAGGAACCAACTAGCAATCGTAGCTCTCAAAAGCTTCTGTCGAACTCTGACCTTGTAGATGAACTCTGATCTTTGTCAACGACTTGTCCATTAGATAAGGGATCATATATTCCTCCATTCTAGATATCATATAGACTGAGACATGGATTATAATCATTCTCTCTGTCCATTTGTTGTTTCCTGATTTCCGATTTATGACGACTGACTAATTGAACAAATCAAATTAGTCCTGGCCCGGCCGAGCACTTCCATTTGTCATCATCAAATCATTGAGGGGCCCACAGATATCGCTTTCATCCCGAAGGTAAAAGGAATGGATAAACTTCGACTCATATGGCTTGTTCTACTACTTGTTGAATCATACATAAAGACACGTTTTATAGCACCGAGTTACCAAATGCAGTTTCGTGCAATTAATGTACAACCAACTCATAGTAACAACTCATATCTCTAGGTTTGAAGAATATAAGATATTATCGTCTCATGATCACTCGTGATAAAATCCATGAAGTGATTCCAATGAGCGCGGGTTGAATCCAATACTCAGAACTTATGAGCACTCATGAGTGTTGTAGCCATTTGTCCAACAACTTAGACCTCTACAAGCCAACCCATGACAGTCTTAATTCATATCTACTTCCAACATATGACCGACTGTGGATGGTTTGAATAACTTAGTCATTCCGGAAGAATAACCTAGTTTATTCGGGAAGTCAAAACATGCAAAGTGAAACACAATAATAATTGAATCCAATATGGTCTCAGAACTTATGAATATAAATAAAACTCCTTTTATTTATCACCATATGATTACACATTATTCATTGTATATTGTTTCAGCTATCAACATTATTCTTGAATTTAAAACAATAGTTGTCCCATGCTCCAAGCATGCACACTATGTTTTCTAAACAATAGTCATGCCATACACCAAGTATGCATAATATGTTTGTCTATGATCTTTATTTTGTGAACTAGATCAATTGAGCATAACTTCAATGATTCTCTTTTCACACTCCCAAATCCTTACTGCAAATGCAAGAATTCCAAATTCATGTCATTTACTGAAATCTGTTAGATTCTAAACTTATATGCATCGATCCTCTTGTAATGATTATGCACAAAGTCAGAAAGACTTAACAACAATCATTACAGAGCATTCCAAAGGAGATCAACTCCTTGGAACCATCCTTCTTGCATTAAGTTTCCTTAATCTTACACAGATTGAAAATTCTAACTTTGAAACATTTCCAGATTCCATTTCGACTATCACTTCTGAACAAGAGTTGCCTCCTTACAGATTATGTCAATATGGTCCTTCCAGAATTGTCACTACACTTCCAATTGTCCTTGAGCAACCAATCTTTGGTAAACCTTAGATTGTCCTCGACAATTGTTTAATCCTTTTTAGTCATATCCAGTTCTAAACCTTTTCCATTCTTAACGCCCCAGGCATTCGGAAAATTTTAGAAAGGATGAATATAGCACATGTAACCGATCCTATATCCGAAGTATATGGGACACGATTCATGATGTCTCACATAAAGACTAAACCAGTCTTTTGCTATAACATTTCCATTTCAATTTGCCAAGTTCTCATAATTCAGATTAAGAAAAGGTATGCCGTAATCATAATCGAATTTAAGAACGCAAATAATGGACCCATATACAGAATTTCCTTATGTTGAGCCATTCCAACATGAAATTCATATATATCCTTGACTAAATGATTAAAACCTCACGATCTAAGCTTATAGATTTGAGATGAAGTATAATTTCCTCTCCCTTAATTATAGCAAAACAACTCTTTCCCAGTTGAAACCTTTTGTTTTTCTATAATTAACATTGCTAGCTTGCAATACTTATCGTAATTATCATGCTCCCACTAACATGATGATTATTAGCATAACACTTATGCTCCCACTAGCTTTGACATATACTCAGAAAGCTCGACTTCTAGAAATCAATACTTTATTGACTTTCTTACCAAAGTTCAGATTTCTGATACTAGATTGTTTTGATAAGACTTTATCAAAAACATACACCTTCCATTAGATAGCTCATGGGTGTGTCAAAACAATTTTAAGAACTATGAAAAGGGATGCCGTAATCATAGTCTTGATCGTTTTGACCTTTGCCATTTCTCACAAGTCCAAGTTAGTGTGCCGGTAAACCACACACGCTCCACTAACGACTTTGAGATCACAATTGCTATCTAGCTAAAATCTACTTAGTGGAAGTGTTTCCTCACCATCATTTTCATGAATCGGAGAGAAACCTTATGACACTTAGATTTAATGGTGTATAAGTTCTTATCCATGTGAATTGTCATAACCATAGTCACAAGAGAAGGATAATGACAAATCCAAACTCATATGGACTGAACTCAATCTTAATTTCTTGCCACCTGGTAACTCAAGGGCCTGCCATTGCTTCCAAGTTGTTGTGCAACACATTGAGAACTCTAAGAACTCATATGCAAAGCCAACTTTAACTAGAATGGGCACAGAATATGTCAACACGATAGGTTATAAACCTCAAGTCGTGTGCTAGTGAAGAACTTCAGGTTTCATTCTTGATTAGTTCTTGAGACTTTCAAGACCTTTAAGACTCCCACTGTCCTCTTGACATGTTGGGTTATGAGCATTCTAACACTCCTAAGTGTACATGCAACCCTAAATACCTTGGATCTATGTTTTCTCTATTATACATGTAAATATGAACATCCAAGGTATTATCCTAATCTAGCATACAAAATAATGAATATAACAAGATAGAATACATACCTCTTTGATAGTGCTTGTCTTCATGAAGCTTGAGTGCTTAGTGCCTCAAGTGTGACAACTCAAATGGTTCACACAACACCATAAGCACTTGGAATAACTTGAGAGGATTCTACACTTCATAAAATCGGTTAGCCCTCTCTAGAATAATCTAGTCACCGATTTTGGGAAGAATAATATCTTTATATAGTGTTACAATTAGGGTAAACCCTAATTGTCATGACTTTCCATTTCCTTGGATCCATGGGTTCAAATACACCATGGAGCATCCATGGAGCATCATATGGGTTTTGGCCCAACTAGATAATCCATGGAGCATTAGCCCACTATATAAGTATGGATGATTTACACAATCAACCCATATATTTAATTAGTCTTCTTTTGATCACTTAATTAATCCTAGATTAATTCTTGATCAATACTAATTAAATAATCTTATTATTCTTATTATTAATATACTAGAACTTATAATATATTAATAACCGTAAGTGTCTTATTTCTCTCATTATAGTCTATCCAAGTGCATGATGCCATGCAACCCAAATGGACCATGCCGGGTCGGGTCAAGTCTTACCAATTATAGTTATGGACTTAGACATTAATCCAACACTTCCATCAGAAGGTCTCTTATTCCTCGTATCATAGGTACCCAAATCCGATCTTGGAATACCTCTAGTCCTTGACTGTTTGTACCGAACACTAACGTTTTGCCCAAACGTTCTTCTTTTCGGTTATTCTTCTCTAAAGCTTCTTATTGGGCTTTCCTGATACTTTCCACAATTTTCGAGACGACTTCGATTCTCAGCGCTCTTGGCCTTTTCATTTCAAGGCTGACTTTCCGATTGAGAGCATCAGCAAAAATATTTGCTTTACCTAGGTGGTAAAGTATCTCACATTCGTAGTCCTTGAGTAGTTCTAGCCTCATGTTCAACTCCTTCTGATTAAAGAGATACTGGAGACTCTTATTATCAGTGAAGAGCTTGCACTTCGTGCCGTAGAGGTAATGCCTCCATATCTTTAAGGCAAATACTACTGCTGCCAACTCCATATCGTGAGTGGGGTAGTTCTTTTCTTGCTCTTTCAATTGTCGATATGTGTATGCTATCCCCTTTTCTCTTTGGGTCAGAACACAACCCAACCCGACTCTAGATGCATCCTTATAAACTGCAAAGTCTTCAACTCCATCGGGTAGAGAAAGTATCAGCGCTTCACATAACTTCTTCTTTAGCTTCTCGAATGCCTCATCGTGTTTCTCACTCCACGTATATGTAGCTCCTTTGTGAGTCAAAGCTATCAATGGAGAAGCTATTGAAGAAAAGCCTTGGATAAATCGTCAGTAATATCCGACTAATCCTAGAAAGCTTCGAATCTCCATGGGACTCTTTGGACATTCCCACTTCATTACAGCTTCCATTTTTGCTGGTTCAGCCATTATCCCTTCTTGGTTAACCACATGACCCAAAAATTGGACTTCTTGGATCCAAAAATCACACTTGGAGAACTTAGCGTAAAGCTTCTCCTTCTTCAATACTTCCAACACTTGTCGTAGATGCTTGCCATGCTCCTCCTGGATTTTCAAGTAGATGAGACTATCGTCGATGAACACTATCACGGAGTTATTGATGAATGGTTTACAAACCCTGTTCGTCAAATCCATGATTGCTGCTGGAGCATTGGTTAGTCCAAACGACATAACCAAGTACTCGTAGTGTCCATATCTTGTTCTGAATGCAGTCTTCTCGATATCCTGATATCTCACTTTCAGCTGATGATATCCCGACCTAAGATTGATCTTTGAGAAGTAGCTCGAACCTTGCACCTAATCGAATAGGTCATCAATCCTCAGCAATGGATACTTGTTCTTCATCGTTGCCTTGTTTAGCTCTTGCTAGTCTATACACATTCTCATGCTTCCATCCTTCTTCTTCACGAATAACACCGGAGCTCCCCAGGGTCGAATGAAACCGTTATCCAACAACTCTTGAAGTTGCATCATAAGCTCCTTCATCTCCGTCGGTGATAATCGGTATGGTGATTTTGCTATCGGTGTTGTACCTGGTAACAAGTCTTTCCGGAACTCCACTTGCCTATCAGGTGGTAATCCGGGAAGATCTTCAGGAAAGACTTCCGGATAATCACATACAACCGGTATATTCTGCACCTCTTTCTTTTCTTTCTTAACATCGATTACGAATGAAAAGTATGATGCACATCCTTTGGACAAACATTTCTTGGCTTTCATCAAGGAGATGATTCCAGAATTCACTCTGCGTTTGTCCCCGTACAACATTAATGATTCCTTTTCGGGTGGGTTTATCCTAACTATCTTCTTTCGGCATAATATATCGGCATCGTTGGTGCTAAGCCAATCCATACCCAAAACGATGTCGAAACTGTTTAACTCTATGGGTAACAGCTCCTCATGGAATTCGTTTCCGTTTAGGTCGATGACTACATTCTTAATACGATTACTAATAGGTACGAATTTGCCACTGACAACTTCTACAATCAGGGCATTATCAAGTTTTTCTATAGGCAATGCTAATTTCCCACCAAATTTATGCGACATAAAAGAGTAGTTGGCTCTGGAATCAAATAGTATATTCGCAGGCAAACCATTTACAAGAAAGGTACCTGAAGCAACGTATGCTGCCTCCTTTGGAGCCTCAAGCGTCATCTGGAAGGCTCTTCACATCGGTTTCGGTGGTATGTTGGGCCTTCCCGCATCTTTCTTCTTTGGCCAATCCTTAGCAATATGCCCTTCTTCACGGCACTCATAGCACACCCTCTTGTTGGTGGTGCAATCATTGTCATAGTGCCCCGTTTTCCCACACTTGTAGCAGGTTACTTCCTCGCCACATTTTCCCAAGTGCTTCTTATTGCACTTCTCGCAACATTTAAATTCATTTCCTCCCCCAAACTTTTTTGAATCGAACTTGCTCTTCTTTTTGTTGAGTTTAGCAGACCCTTCAAATTTCCTCTTCTCTCCAACCTCGACTTTGCTGGCAGCTCTTCCCTTAATCATATCCTCCACAGACTTGGCAGCCCAGATAGCTGCCTCCAAAGTAGGTGCCTGACGTATTGGCCCCGCGTACTCCAATGGAAGTCCCTTTGCGTACTTATCAATTTTCATCAGCTCATCCGGAACAAGACGCAAGGCAAACTCCATCTTTTCTGTGAAGTTGTTCGTGTATTCCTCGATTGACATGCTTCCCTTCTTCGGGGTTAAAAGCTGGTTCTCTAACTCGAGCAGGTTTTGAGCTGAGCAATACTTTCATTTGAATTGCACCAGAAATTTTGTCCATGTCAGTTGCAGGTGCTTGTTGGGGCTTAAAGTCTTCCCCAAGGTATTCCACCAACGTATAGCGCCTCCTCGAAACTGATGCACTGCAAATGTGGTCTGTAGCTTTCCTCTGCAACCGCGCGTCATGAAAGCTAACTCCATCTCTGAGATCCAATGCATGACCCTGATTGGATCTTCCTTTCCTATGAAAGTCGATGGCTTGCAAGTCAGAAAATTCTTGTACTTGCATCCATTCCTCTCAACTTTGTCACCTTGGTTGTTTTGTTGAACTATTGGTGGGTTGGCTTGACCAACAGTCCCACTGTAGTTTCCCTCCTCAGTCTGCCATTCGTTCAACTCGAGCTGTTCGATCTGAATAGTCGCTTCCACTCGATTTTGTTGGATCAAACGTCTGGTTTGTTCCATTTGATGATCCAAAATCGCCTGGATCATCGCTTGCACTCCGGCCATCGTTATTGCCTCATCAGCGGCCACCACAACCAACATTTGTTCGATTACTATGCTTCCGCTACGGGTCCTTGCTATCTAGATCTATACACCAAATAAGGTGAATTTAGATCTTTATTTAGGACTGATGTTCAAATCATCCTTATCTCTCCGAAACGTTTACATGCTAGTTCTAATATCATAGTCGTACGTTTAGAATCCTAAACACATGAGGTTTCCAGATCCGGTCGGCAATAGACCATAGATCTGAACAATTAACAGCATATCAGGCACAAAGATTTTAGCACATAAAATCATTTTAAGCATAATTCCTAAAATAAGCTAGTGCTCACACCTCACAATCATCGCTTAGTATTCTAAGTTTAAGTCTAGAAATCCTACAAATTCCTAGTTCGCTTAAACTAATGCTCTGATACCAACTGTGACATCTCCAAAATCACGTCCAGAAAAGACCGGTTTTGTTTATACTTTATTTCAAAATCAGAGTAATCTTTTAATAAAAGAGTTGCAGAATTTGTCCCAAAACAATATTATGATAAAGATTTATCAAAAGCATTTCCTTAGAAATGTATTTCATTAAAAAGACTCGAGATTTCATGGTCGATAAAGTACATAAGTATAAACAATACAACATAGGCCTTACTACATTATTTCATATCTGCAGGCTTATATCCATCATCCCTCGTCCAAAACATCACACCTATACTCATACGCCACTACCTTTAATACAAGAAACTGAGTGGGTCAGGCTTGGGAGCCTGGTGAGCACATAGGGTTTTCAACCCACAATAAATAATTTTATTAACTTTATCAAACCAAATAAACCCGATTACCCATTCCCGTTATCCTCACTTTACGTCCCTAAGACATCTAACACAAGGGACCTAGTCTAAGGACGATCATCGGGATGGACACTACTGCTAAGGGGATTCCTCAGCAATAAATTTTCTTAACGCAACCATGTGGGGGATGGAGTACATCTGGTGAGCACACAGTTCAATTAAAAACATAGTTTAAATAAACACCTACAGGTTGCGAGCATGCTAGTGTTCCACTGGACTGTCTAGAATAGTCTGTGATCGTCATCTATACTCCGCTAGATGACTGGATCATTAATAACATCTATAACGAGGCCTCTCAATATTTCATTTTATCACACAACAACTAATACATCTACCCATGTTTTACCTTAACATTTTCGTAGATATAAAATACATATACAGTTTAAATCATTGAAAACATGTATAAAAATGTTCATCCAGCATAGATAGCAAGTGTTCAGGTAATATGCACACATAGCACGCAATTTATATAAAATACTTCATATCTATGTGTAAGCTGAAAGTAAGTATGCACTCACCTGGTAAGGTGGTGACTCGGCACTCGAACAACACTTCGTTACTTCTTAAAACAATTTTTCCTTGACTAAAACCTAGTATTAATAACACTGGAGTTTAGTTTTAACGTTAATCGCGACTAATTAATAGTCTAGCTATTATTACTATTATATAAGCGTTAAATAACCCTCAATATAACTCATAATAATAGCCCAAATAATTATTTTAAGGTCTTAATAATGTTACTATAACTAAATAAAAGCTATATTAAATATAGTATAGGCGTAACTCACTTACAGCGGGTTTTTATTAAAAACCGGGCTTCGCTGGAGCAGCGTTTCCGAGCCGAAAGCTTTTCTTTTCGGAGCTGTCGGGCGCTTCGGGGCTTTCTTCTCGTGATAGGGAGGTTCCCTAGACTTGGGAGGGGTATAGGGAGGTTATAGAGAAGTTAGAGAGAGAAAGAAAGGTTTGAAGGTGTGAGGAAATTATGAAGAGTTCATCTCTTATTTATAGGAATTGTAAAGTAGTCTCCAAGCTTCGTCTGTAACTTTTTCATACGATCTCCGTTTTTGTCTGTCTTTTTACCTTTGAGTTCCTATTAATGAGATCTTCAAATTTCATTTAGACCTCGTTGGCTAATTCTCATTCTATCTCGGGTTTACAAAACTGTATCGAATTCACCGCGCTCGAAAAGTAGAGACTAAGCTTTGTCCAAAAATTTCACATACGAGCTCCATTTTTATCTGTTTTTTTACCATTAAGTTCCAATTAATGAGATCTTCAACTCTTATTTAGGTTGCGTAAGCCAAAAACCACTCGAACTAAAATTCGATTTTCGGGCTGTGCACTACTAAGCCGAATCTTAGAAAAAAATCATAACTTCTTCATACGAAGTCAAATTTGGGAGTTCTTTTTATGGATTTTCTAGGTTTAACATATTCTACTACTTTCGTTTAGATCACTAAGGATAAAACTTCCTCCATCGGAAATTCACTATTTACGTCTCCTGGTGCCGTGCCGGTTTTGCCGTAAAACTTCGGAGGGCCATAAGTTCTTTGTTATAACTTGGATTTCGTCATTCTTTATATCCCCAGAATCCTTGTTTTGACCACTACAACTTTATGTAGAGATATCGGACTTATTTCACACTTTGATTTTGACGCTTATTTTTATTCTTTATTAAATATATATTTATAATAAAGTTATAAGCACACAAATACACATAATTCACATAGAATTAAAATATTTCATCTTTATTACATCAAAAATAGTTAAAATGGTTGACCTAGAATATTACATCGTCTAAAAATTCTTAGCCCTGAAAGTTGGGCGTTACAGTAGTCCTGGAGGATCTTCGGGAAAGATGTCCAAAAAGTCGCAAAATTCGGGGATTTTCTTTATGTTATTCACCTATTGGTTCACATCAACCACATGAGAAAGGAACGCATGATATTCTTTTGGTGATTACTTCTTGAATTGAGTACTTGAGATGATTCGAAGCTTCGTGCCTGGTTTATCGCCATAGATAACTAGGGTTTGACCATTCGGTAGATTTAGACGAACGACTTTCTCAAAATACAGGATGTTAGCACGATGAAGACTCAACCAATCCATGTCGATAATGATGTTGAAACTTTTAATTGAGATAGGCATAAGTTCAATTTGAAATGAATAGCTAGTGAAAGGGTACATCCTATGTATAAATCACTAGTGCTCTTAGTCTTCCCGTTAGCCATTTCTATGGTGGATGTTTCTTTTAGTGCTTGTGGTTGTTGTTTAAGTAAGTGTGAAAATTTTCAATTCACGAAACTCCTCTCTGCTCCACTATCAAATAATATGCATGCATATGAGTTATTGAGGAGAAACGTACTCGTGACCACCATAGGATCCGCCACGGCTTCTTCATGACCAATGGCGAGTAGTCTCGTCGGTTCAGAAATCATTCACAAAACTCCTCTCCACTGCATTTGTAGTACCCCACTTCACCGCATCCATAGCACGACTGGACTTCCCTAATAATAGGGGTCTTGGAGATTGGTCTTGTTGGTGCCTTATAGAAATATGCAGTGTGCCCCTTCCTGTTTCAGTTAACACACTGCATCTCTTGGCAAGGTCCAACATGATGGAAATTGCACTTGTTGCATTTCGGTAGACTCCCAACGTACTGCTTTGCTGGTGCAGGGCCAACAGTGTTTGTTGCGGAATAAACAACCACGATTTGTTGTTTCTAGGCGGAGTTCTATGCCGACTGGTTCTTCTTTCTATCCCAAGACTTCTTTTTCCTGCCGTTTATTTTGGCTGGTTCTGGGATAGCAGGGGTTGTTGCTTGTGAAAGGACTCCATATTCGATGAGTCTATGTGGAAATTGCTTGGCACTGTCGAATGTAGAGAGGTTCAAAGATAATACGTTCCCGTAGATGTACCTCTCAATCTTTTTTTTCTCTCCGTGGAACCCATCCCTGGACATAGAGCCACTAGATCACTGAATCTAGTCGTGTAGGCTACTATGTCAGAACCTTTCATTGTAAGGCTCCAAAGTTATTGTTCAACTTTCTGAACTTCGCCCATTGGGTAGTACTCTTCTGTCATAAGATCCTTCAATGTCTCCTAGTCCACCTCGTTATCCACTACTAGCGTAAGTGACTTAACATGGCCATTCCACCATGTGATGGCTCTTTCGAAGAAGGTACAAGCAACAAATTTTACTTTGCTTCCTTCTGTGCAGGAGCAGATCTCAAAGACCGACTTGTTTTTTCAAAACATTTTTATAGAGCAATGATTCCCCCAATCCCATTAAAGGTTCTGGGTTTGCAGATGGTGAAGTCCTTGTATAAACACTCCCTAGGGTGTCCATGACTATCACCTTGGGTAGAGTTAACACCCGTTCCACCCCCACTAGTACCGCTAGTATTGTACTGAGTTAAGGCTGTCGTTACAGCCGCGGTCACTATAGCTTGAAAACCCACAGTATCGAATTGAGGTGGAGGTGGTGGCTGAGTTGGAGTTATTGGCAGATTGTGCCTATTTGATTTATGAGGAGGCATCTTCCAACTATAAGTTTACAAAGATAAAGATAATTGTAAGAATTCAATAGTGAGCAGAATGAGAGTGTTCCATGAACTAAATCGCCATATTTCAACATATAAATGAGGAATGGCTTGCAATAGAGATCTACTACTAGAGAGATGAAAGAATTTGGATAGAGATTTCCAAAGAGGATTACATGCTTTTCAATATCATTGGTATTATAGATGTATAAAGTTCGGGAAAATTGACCTGGTAATGGGTCTATAACATACCAATATAGAGAAAACTTTGACAACATAAAGACCTAACGAACTGAAAGTTCAAGGTCTAAAGATAATCAGGAAAATCATAATAGAGTCTATAAGTAGACCTGACTATATCCAAAAAAGATATTAGAGTACGCGAGGAGTGTTGTTTTGGTTAGTACTAGATTTTTCCCTGGGATCACCCAACTTGCATTCTGTTTCCCACACATGGCTTTCCAATGCAACTTGGCTCTGTCGAAGTTCTCTAACTTCGGCTTGGTTGGCATCCATGTAACATCCCAAGATATTGCAGGTATTTCCGAACCCTATTATATCATTAGCTTATTGCTTATCGCCCATGGGATTTAGAATGTAGATCCTAGACAAGTTTAAGGGCCAAGTTTGCAAATTGGACTAAAAGGGAGGGTACGCTTCACATACATAGTAGTACGCTAGGCATATGAGGGTCCGCACTAGTATGTTTGGCATACACATGTGTACGCTGGGCGTACTAGTGTCAGGGATGAAAACCCAAATATTTAGGGTTTGGGGCCTATAAAAGCAACATGATGTGCACCCACACCTCTTTTACCTCAACATCCATAGATCAACTCGTCACATTCAAACCCTAGCCTCCCCTTTGTGTGTTATGCTCATTTTGGTGTGTTTTTAGTGCCTTAGGAGGAAAACATTGCATCAAAGAGTTGAAGGAAGAGACCAAGCTTGTAGATCTGAAGTTAGCTTGTGCTCAAGAAGCTCCAGAAAGTATAATGTTCTAAACTTTATGCTTATATGATTAGATCTCTCCATTTTTCTCTAAAAGACCAATTTCTTGTCCCCAAAACCAAAAGGTGGTGCATGTTGTGCTTTGAACGATAAACATTGTCCTTTTGGACTCTTAAAGGGACCTTGAGTGATAAAAATGAGGTCCCAATAACTGATTGGGTCCTATGCATGGAGGAATAAGGTCTTAATGGATTAAGACCAAGCATTTAGAACTTTTTGGATGTACAAAGTGATAAAGTTCATGAATTTATGGATCCTAGACATCTTAGATCTCTGGATCTGAGGTTTAGGCTTGAGTGCTTAAGCCATTAATCACTTAATGAGATTTTAGCAAATCGTCCCGTACGCCCAATGCAAATCTAGTACCTCCGACGTACTGGGTCAACCGCCTCGATGGTGGTCAACATTGGATGAGTACCCCCACATACTAGAGGAGTACGCCCCACGTATGTTCTTTGTTTGGGTTTTAACATTTGGCCTTCGGGTTTTGGGCTGCATATGGACTAAATGGAATTGGGCCTTTGCTGGACTTGGTGAGTTAAGTAATTTGGGCCAGGTCGTGATAGCGTATCTTCGGGTTGGGCCCAATTAGGAGGTTAGGCCCTATTTGGTAAATTGGGTCGATAATGGGCTTTTATATGGACTTTTAAGTCAATGGTTAGGTATTTGGGCCTTAGCCTAATAGAATAACTGGACATAATGAATGGTGTGGACTTTTAGTCAAGAAGGTTATTTTGGGTGTTTATTATCTAGTAGTTTGGGATTCCCAGTGAAACAGTAGTTAGAGATTTGCAGTATTTCAGCACGACTAGCATGGTGAGTTATCCTCACTATATCAATAGGGTCTAAGTCACCAAGGCCGGTCCTATTTTGCCATGATATGTTTATTGTTTACATCCTAATAATTAGGATGGTGATATGCTTATACTGTTGGATAAGGTGTCTAAGTCCATAACTATTTCTGGTATGTACTTGACCCGACCCGGCATGGTCCATTTGGGTTGCATGGCACCATGCAATTGGATAAACTAAATGAGAGAAATAACGCTTGGAGATTATTAATATATTATAAGTTCTAATATATTAATAATATTATTTGATTAGTTTGATCAAGAATTAATTTAGAATTAATTAAGTGATCAAAAGATAACTAATTAAATATATGGGTTGATTAAGTAAATCATCCATATCTTGTATAGTGGGCTAAAAGGCTCCATGGATCATCAAGTTGGGTTCCACCCATAGGATGCTCCATGGATGCTCCATGGGAGTTACAAACCCATGGGTCATGGAAATGAAGAGTCATGACACATTAGGGTTTAACCCTAGATGTGTCAACACTATATAAGGAATATGATCTCCTCCCAAATTGGTTACACTAAGTAATAAGGGGGCTTGGCCGATTTTGAAGAGTGTGTATTCTCTCATAAGTTCTTCCAAGAGCATTTGGTGTTGTGTGAAGCATTTGAGGCATCACCACTTGAGGTGCTAGGCTCACAAGGTTTCAAGGAACACAAGCAACAACAAGGTAAGTTATTCTATCTATACTGTATGTTAAAATTGTTCCCCATGTATGCTAGATAGGAATATAACCTTGGAATTCAACTTTGCATGACAAATTAGACAAACATAGATCCAAGGTTATTAGGGTTGCATGTACACTTAGGAAGTGTTAGAATGCTCAAAACCCATCAGTGGTATCAGAGCCTAGGCTTGTTTGTTCTTATTTGTGCTTAAAAGTTCAAAAAAGTCGAAAAATCTTGCTGTCTACGAGTGGACTCGCCGAGTCTATAGGGGGGACTCGCCGAGTCCATGTGTATCTTCAACCAACTCGGCGAGTAGTGTTCATGCACTCGGCGAGTAGGGTCGAATGAGTGCAGAATTTCAATTCAGTTGCTAGAAAATGAATTAGAAACATTACCCTAAACTGTTTTAGTAAATGTAAACTTGTTTTTGGTGGTGTAATGTTTTGCTAATTCATTTACAACAACTAGTTATCAAAATTACAAAGTTTTATGTAATTTTTATATTCATGTTCTTGTTCTTATGATGTTTTAGATGATCATAGGAATTATTTGTAACCTATTTGGTAGTTTAATTCTTGATCATAATGTGTTTTAATGGAGTCCATAACTTATCCTTAAGTTATGGAAAACCAAGAGTCACACTTGAGTTAAAACCATTAAGAAAACACAAGAGTTATAAAAATGAAGAGTCTTCATTTTATGACTCTATTAAACTCATAAGTTACAAGAAATGAAAAGTTTTGAAAGTTACAAAACTTGCCTCAAGTTTTGGAACAAGTAAAGTTAAGTTAAAACTTTAGTTCCAACCCCTAGAATTTTAAAAGTTAAAATTCAACCCTTATACTTATATTATGATGATTTAATAATTATATATATATGTATAAGAACAAGTCGTCTTACCGCTAGTACGCCTCATTCACGAAGCCGGTCTATAAGGTGGGTATAAGGTTGTTGCCTATAAAATGGTGACTTAATGGGTGTATATTCTCACCCACCGCTTGCTTGACTGGTGGAGGGTCGTTAGCCGAACGGGTAAGACAAGGACTTATAAATTCTTATTCAAAGTATGATGAATATATAAAGTAACTAAATGTTTATTAAATTCCCAATCTTAGTTACTTTAGGAAAAATGTGAATAAGGTGCTAATCCATGAAATTACACTTTACACTTTGTCTGAGTCGTTGGTGGAGCGTGTGTGGTTAACCGGCACACTAACTTGGACTTAACAAGGTAGGTAAAGGGTGACTTAAAGTTTATTATAGTATCGGTGGAGCGTGTGTGGTTTACCGGCACATCGATTGAGTGATAAACTTTAAGGGTACCAAGTGATTTGCATGGTTACTTCACACCTCGTTTTGTGATCCTCGGCATCCCAGTCACAAAACCTGGAGGGCACTCCCGAGATTGAAACATGCCTTTGAAAAGTTCATTGGATCTCAAAGAATCTAGGAATTTCTAAAACCAATAAAAACTAAATATTTATTATTTCGGTTTTCGTGGTGGAAATTGGTGAATCGTCATTCACCTACCTTTCAAATATGGTATAGCTTAGATTACGGCATACCTCTTCTAAGTTATATTATATTGTGATTGGGTCCTAGCCTTAATATTACATTTGGGTGTTTTATTAAGGACTCTCTTAAATCTAAACTAAACTTGTTCTTCTTTCTCAGATGTCTTCAACTAATGCTTCTGGCTCGAATCCTAATGGCTCCTTTACTCTTATGAGTCTATGTGGGAAAGTCACCTTTGATGGATCCAACTTCAATAAGTGGATCAGAAACATCAGGATGATTACTCGCTACGAGGACAAAGAATATGTCCTTGACAAGGAGCTTAAGGAAATTGACGAGTCCACTGCAACTCCCCAGGAGATCGCTGACTTTCATACTCATGAAAGAGATGCAACCAAGGTGGCTTGCATCATGTTAGCCACCATGACAGCTGAACTCCAAAAGTCTTATGAAGACTTCTACCCTTATGAAATGCACCAAGATTTGATGGAAAGATACCATCAAAGTGCACGACAAGAGAGGTACGAAGTCATCTGCTCCATGATAACAACCATGATGAAGGACGGAGAGTCCGTCACGAGCCACATGCAGAAAATGCAAAGGAATGTGGATCGGTTGCTGAAGCTCAATGTGAACTTCCCTGAGGAGCTTGCAATAGATATCATTTTGCACTCCTTACCATCGTGCTATGATCAATTCCGCATGACATATCACATGAACAAGGAAGAGGTCACCCTCAGCAAACTTCAGGGACTTCTCAAGACCGCAGAAACAGGTCTTAAGGGGAAGTCGGTTGCTATCACTCCTACTCCAGAAACAACTCTGGTCTTGGCAATCGGGCAAAGTCGAGGGAGGAAGAGAAAGAGATCTTCAAAGGGTACCAAGGCTCGGACCCTTGATGGCTCTTCTTCAAGTGGAACCAAGAAAGGTTTCATTACTCCTTCTTCTGACCCAAAAGAGGCTGAATGCTTCTATTGCCACGAAAAAGCTCATTGGAAGCGGAACTGCCCAAAGTACCAGCAAGATGTAAAGGATGGGAAAGTCAAACCCAACCATGCAGGTATTTACACTATCATTTCTAATAACTCACCCCATTCGAAATCTTGGGTCCTTGATACAGGTTGCAGAATTCATATTTGCTGTGACTTGCAGGGACTAGGAAGAAGTGAGAATGTGGAGCAAGGAAGAATAAACTTAATCATGGGGAATAGGAAAGTTACACCTGTCACCAAGATTGGAGTTTATACTTTATCGCTAAGTAGTGGGTTAAATTTAGATTTGAATAAATGTTGTTATTCGCCAGAAATGGCAAGAAATATTATTTCCTTTCATGCATTGTACAAACAAGGTTTCACCTTTTCGTTTGATAATGAAGTTGGTTCGATTAATGCTTTCTTCAATAATGTACTTTATTTTAAAGCATTACCTTGTGATGGTGTGTATGAAGCTGTATCTATTGTAGATAACTTAGGAAATAATGTTTTGTGTATTGATTCTACTACTAATAATAACTTGGATAAAGCATCATTATGGCATTGTCGTCTTGGACATATAAGCAAGAAACGCATAGGCCAACTCCAAAAGGATGGAGTCTTGGAGTCGTTTGACCTAAAGTCAAATGATAGTTGCGAATCATGCTTACTTGGAAAAATGACAAAGTCACCCTTCACAGGCTCATGTGAAAGGGGTGAAGGTTTGTTGGACCTTATACACACGGATGTGTGTGGACCATTCAAACATGCCACAAGAGATGCTAATCGTTATTATTTGACTTTTACCGATGATTACAGTAGATATGGATATGTCTACTTAATCAAGCATAAGTCAGAGACTTTCGAGAAGTTTAAGGAATTTAAACAGGAAGTCGAGAATCAATTGGGCAGGAACATTAAGATGCTTCGATCCGATCGAGGTGGTGAGTATCTTAGTTCAGAGTTCCTCGACTATCTAAAGGAATGTGGGATTGTCTCACAATTGACACCTCCCAGGACACCGCAGTTGAATGGTATGGCTGAGAGGCGTAATCAAACCTTGTTGGACATGGTTCGTTCCATGATGAGTCGAGCTTCGCTACCAATATCATTCTGGGGGTATGCCTTAGAGACTGCCGCCCATATCCTTAATCTAGTCCCTACAAAGAAAGTTGCCAAAACTCCTCACGAGATGTGGACTGGTAAAGTACCTAAACTAGACCACATCAAGATTTGGGGCTGCGAGGCTTTCGTGAGACGCGAGACTCATGATAAGCTCGAACCCCGAAGCGAGAGGTGTATTTTCATCGGCTACCCACAGCAATCCTTTGGTTACCTCTTCTACAGACCTAGTGACAATGTGGTCTTTGTAGCAAGAAGAGGAGTCTTTCGAGAAAGAGAGTTTATAAGCCAAGGAGACAGTGGGAGGCAAGTTGATCTTGAAGAAATTCAAGAGTCAAGTGGTGAAGGAACTTCAAACTCTAGCCCTCAACTTGAGGAGGAAACTCCTGTTGAGCCAATTGACGAATCTGTACCTCTGAGGCGTTCCACGAGAGTTAGGAGTGCACCTGAGCATTACTATGGATTCCATATTACTGCAGAAGGTGAGACACTTATTAGTGATGAGACACTAGTAAGTCATGATGACCCTAACAGCTACGAGGAAGCCATGGCGGGCCCCGAGTCTGCCAAATGGAAAGAGGCTATGGATAGCGAGATACAATCCATGTATGACAATCAAGTTTGGAACTTGGTTGAGAATGTACCAGGTCGAAAGACTGTAGGGTGCAAACGGGTCTTCAAGAAGAAGACCGACATGGATGGTAAAGTACACACTTATAAGGCTAGACTGGTTGCAAAGGGCTTCTCTCAAATTCCTGGAGTGGACTATGATGAGACCTTTTCTCCGGTAGCCAAGATTAAGTCTATTCGGGTTCTGTTAGCCATAGCCGCATTTCATGACTATGAAATTTGGCAAATGGATGTCAAAACCGCTTTCCTTAATGGAAAGTTGGCTGAAGATGTTTACATGAGTCAGCCAGAGGGTTTTGTCAGTAACGAGTACCCTAATAGAGTGTGTAAGCTTGAGAAATCCATTTATGGATTAAAGCAAGCACCTCGCAGATGGAATATTTGCTTTGATGAAAAGGTCAAGGAATTTGGCTTTTCTAGGAGTGAAGATGAATCTTGTGTATATGTCAAGGCTAGTGGGAGTATAGTTAGCTTTTTGGTATTGTATGTGGATGACATACTACTCATAGGAAACGACATTCCAACCTTGCAGGAAGTAAAGTCCTGGCTTGGAAAGTGTTTCGCTATGAAGGACCTTGGTGAAGCTGCCTATATTCTGGGGATAAGGATTTTGAGAGATCGGAGTAAAAGACTAATTGGACTTAGTCAAAGTACCTACTTGGAGAAGATTCTGAAAAGATTCAGAATGCAAAACTCCAAGAAAGGAGAGTTGCCCATTCAGAGTAGCGCCAAGCTGAGTAAGACACAAAGCCCTAGCACTGAGGCTGAGATAGCAGAAATGAGTCGATTACCTTATGCTTCGGCTGTAGGTTCGATCATGTATGCTATGACGTGTACTCGACCTGATGTAGCCTTCGCCTTGAGCATGGTTAGCAGGTTTCAGGGGAACCCTGGCAAGGCACACTGGATTGCGGTAAAGAATATTCTCAAGTACCTACGAAGGACTAAGGACTGGGTTCTTACCCTCGGTGGGAGTGATGACTTGAGAGTTGTAGGGTATAGTGATGCTAGCTTCGAGACTGATAGGGATAACTTCCGCTCTCAGTCGGGTTGGGTCTTTACCCTAAATGGAGGAGCAATTTCTTGGAAGAGTTCCAAGCAAGAGACAGTGGCAGATTCTACTTGTGAATCAGAGTATATTGCAGCTAGCGAAGCAGCAAAGGAGGCGTTATGGCTGAGGAACTTCATTGGAGACCTTGGAGTTGTACCAGCTATTAAAGAGCCGATGGAAATTTTCTGTGATAGTGAAAGTGCTGTTGCCTTAGCCAAGGAACCAAGGGATCACGAGAGATCCAGACACATCGACAGAAAATACCATTTCATCAGACATCGGATCGAAGAAGGACTCCTCGTGGCAAAGAGGGTATCATCAGATGAGAATCCGGCAGATCCCCTCACGAAGGGACTGACTCGGGTTAAGCATCTCCAGCATGCTCGGAGCATAGGGCTGAAGGATGATATTAGATTTAGTAGTTAGATAATCTTGAAATTTGTAAAGTGTAATTGACATTTGATGATGAATAAAAGTGTTTTATTTATGAGTAAAGTGTTGCTATCTCTTGTCGATCGTTTACTATATTTCTTTTGCATGTTTTGACTTCCAGAATAATTTTGTTTGGTTTAACATATTATTCAAACCTCTACAGTCGGTCATATGTCGGAAGTAGGTATGAATCAAGACTGTCATGATTGGTTGTAGAGGTCTGGGACAAGGCCACAACAATCATGAGTGCTCATAAGTTCTGAGCATTGGACTCAACCCACGCTCACTGGAATCACTTCATGGAATTCTATCTCGAGTGATCGTGAGACGGTAATATCATATAAGTCTTTAAACCTAGAGATATGATTTGTTACTTACGAGTTGGTTATGCATTGATTGTACGAAAAACGCATTGGTAACTCGATGTTATAAAATCGTGCTCTTATGTGTAATTCAATGAGTAGTAGAACAAACATATGAGTCGAAGTTTATCTGTTCCTTCTTGGATTAGAAGCTGATATCTGGGCCCCTCGATGATTTTGTTTTGACATATGTACCGGGCCCGGTCAGAACTAGATTGATGTGTTCAATAAAGTTCTTTGTCAAACAAATCGGAAATCGGGAAACAAATGTTGGACAATAAGTAAGACATTGTTCCATGTATTTGTCCGACTGATATCTAGAACAGAGGATTATATGATCACTTATCTTAAATGGCGTACCATCATCTTCTCAAGTTTCGAGAAACCTTGTAAAGAGCTACGATTGCCGATCGGTTCCTGAAGTCATACTTGCAGTAATAGTTACTAGACTTATCCAAGTGGGAGACTGTTGGATAAGGTGTCTAAGTCCATAACTATTTCTGGTATGTACTTGACCCGACCCGGCATGGTCCATTTGGGTTGCATGGCACCATGCAATTGGATAAACTAAATGAGAGAAATAACGCTTGGAGATTATTAATATATTATAAGTTCTAATATATTAATAATATTATTTGATTAGTTTGATCAAGAATTAATTTAGAATTAATTAAGTGATCAAAAGATAACTAATTAAATATATGGGTTGATTAAGTAAATCATCCATATCTTGTATAGTGGGCTAAAAGGCTCCATGGATCATCAAGTTGGGTTCCACCCATAGGATGCTCCATGGGAGTTACAAACCCATGGGTCATGGAAATGAAGAGTCATGACACATTAGGGTTTAACCCTAGATGTGTCAACACTATATAAGGAATATGATCTCCTCCCAAATTGGTTACACTAAGTAATAAGGGGGCTTGGCCGATTTTGAAGAGTGTGTATTCTCTCATAAGTTCTTCCAAGAGCATTTGGTGTTGTGTGAAGCATTTGAGGCATCACCACTTGAGGTGCTAGGCTCACAAGGTTTCAAGGAACACAAGCAACAACAAGGTAAGTTATTCTATCTATACTTTATGTTAAAATTGTTCCCCATGTATGCTAGATAGGAATATAACCTTGGAATTCAACTTTGCATGACAAATTAGACAAACATAGATCCAAGGTTATTAGGGTTGCATGTACACTTAGGAAGTGTTAGAATGCTCAAAACCCATCATATACGTAGTGACCTGGTTAGGTCAGTGTTCTAGAAATAGGATGATGCTATGTTAGTGACCGGTTAGGTCTGTATCTCGATTATTAGGATGTTTCTATGATTAGTTATCTGTTAGATCAGTTTTGACTGTTACATAAAATGAGTTAGTTTATGATATTTATGTGTTCATGTTTGTTTGATTAGGGGTTGGGTTGAGGCGGTACTCTTCGTGCTGTAGGCCAACATACTCGGTAAGCGGTTCGGATTGGCTGTAGGCCCTGTGAGGCAGTCCAGGCATTCCGAAGGCTAAGGAGTGGTCCAGATAGGCTATAGGCCCTGCGAGGTGATCCAATCTTGCTGAAGGCTCAGTAGTGGTCCAGATAGGCTGAAGGCTCATTATGCATGTTGTTCTGTATTGGTTATATGTTATGATTATATTGGTATGGCGTTGGTATTTTGAGGTAGCTCCCTCAGCTTTCTAGCTTACAGTTTCAATTTGTTGTTTCAGGTACTTTTGGTGATCGAGGGAAGGAGAAGGATTGATCGTACTGCTCTTCCTTCTGTTATGATTTTTATGATTTGATACTGGGATATTCTGATAATTTGTATTTTGAAAACAAATTATGTAATGTTGAATGGTATCAAGTGTTTTGGAAAAGTTTAAATTTTACTTAAATTTTATGGATGTTACAGGTTTGTATCAGAGCCTTGGTTTGAGTGAATTGGGGGAGCATTCATGTGAATCCAATCTCAAATCAAGGAAAGGTTTTCAAAACGATTTAAAAAAAATGATTTTTAAAATAAGTAAAGGGGGATGCAGAATGTACAATCAGCCAAAGCTAGTAAGAAAACCCAAAAATACCATACAATTATTTGATTATGGAATACGTTAGAATAGCATGCTAGTACTAGGCTTGGGATTCTCAGTAATTGCATGATAAGAATTTCCTGATTATATGATGCCTGCTAGCCTAGGGTTTCCTTATATGAGATTGACATCATTATTGTAGATGCTTGTGTATGCATTACGGCTGTTCATAATTAGGATCTTATAGCCTGAGAATGTTTGATTTGGCCTTATGTTGTGTTCTTATTGATTAGGGCTTAGGGTAGTATCTGATATTCGAAAGTCTAGATGGTCCAGCGTTATGTATGGTTAGTATACACTAGTGCTACGGGGGTTGGTGGAAGTCTCATGGATAAGTGAGGTCGAGCGATCCCCATATGCATGTATAGTGTTAGGGTGTTGTGATGATACTTAAGACAAATATGGGTAGGTGTGGAAGGTAGTATGGGCTCGTACTACTGGAAGCACAGGACCCATACACATATCATGGAGGTCACAACCCTTAGGGTTTTGTCGGGACTTGGATCCCCAATTATTTTGCAGATTGACTGATATCTTCCTGTTATATTTTCAGTATGCTGGTTACGAGGCGTTTTGTGACTAGATCCGGATTGGGATCAGGGCACTGAGATTAAGAGGCCCCAATCGCGCCTAAGCTTATTGGCCAGGAGGGGCGAGTGTTATCAGAGGATCGCATCAGGGAGCTCATCCGCGAGGAGGTGGTCAAGATTATTCGGGGTCAGATTTCGAAGTTGTTTGGGTCTATCAAGACCACTATGATGGAGTACTTCGATGAGAGATACGCAAACCATGCAGAGACGGCTGCCGCTGCAACCACATCGGCTGTATCAGCGCTATGGGGAGGAGTAGGAGCCACTTGGGGATTCCAGTATAGGGACTTCGATGACACAAAGCCCCGTACTTTTGATGGGACTCAGGACCCCATCAAGGATGTGAGGTGGATTTCGGATGTGGAGGGGTGTTTCTTTACTTGCTCGTGTCCTACAAACCAGAAGGCCAGGAGTTCTCTGAACCTGCTTAGGTCTGGGCCAAGGACTGCTGGAGATTGACGACCGGGTCGTACACTGATGATAAGAGAGCTGTTGTTACTTGGGAGCAGTTAAAAGATATGTTCCGCGCCCGATACATTCCACGGTTAAGCTGGAACGATTGTCACAAGAATTTTTTAGTTAAGATAGGGAGTTAGTGTCGGAGATTACTCGCATGGTCATTGAGAGGGAGATGTTCTGCCCCGAGTTTGCTTCTAAGTACGCTCATATGACTCGTTATTTGAGCATGGTCAAGACGGACATCCGATAGTTTGTTGCCACGTAGCGATGTGATACTCTTCTGGATCTACAGGAGGCCACCAGGTAGCGTGAGTTAGAGATTGAGCTGCAATTGAAGGAGGAGCGTCAGGCCCCGACATAGTCTTAGCCGGCATCAAAGGGGTCTAAGACTGCGATTCTAGGACCGGGGGTCAACAAAGCTGCACTTGTGGAAAATGCGGAAAGAGTCATTCTAGAGTTTGTCAAGTGGGTAGTGAATGCCACAAGTGTGGAAAGAAGGGACACTATGATAGGGACTGTCGCCAGTCTTCCCCTGCATCGGATATGAGGATTTGTTATCATTTTCATCAAGTTGGTAACGTAAAGACCAACTGTTCACAGCTCATAACCACACCGGCGCAGGCTCCAGCACCATCTACTCTGAGGATTGCAAGGCTCCGGGGCGTGCCTTCCAGCTTATGGAAGAGGAGGCCAAGGCAGCACCGGATGTGGTTGCTGGTATGTCTCCGTCTTTTATCTCATTTATTATATATATGTCTTTCATCAGGTACGAGTTAGAGCCGAGATAAGATACCCTACTCTTGATTTAGAGTTGGGATTAGTGGTGTTCGCTCTCAATACATAGAGACATTACCTATATGGTGTCCGTTGTAACATAAACATGGAACACAAGAGCTTGATACACATCATGGATCAGCCGAACCTAAACATGCGGCGGCGCAGGTGGCTGGATGTAGTCAAGGACTATGATTGTGAGATCCTTTAACATCCCTATAAAGCGAATGTGGTGGCAAATACCTTGAGCCAGAAGACAGATGGGTCACCCACACAAACAATATGTATGAGGATAGTAGTGGATTCTCCTCTTGTGAGTTTGATTAGAAATTCTAAGGTGAAGGGCATGCGACCTGAGAACCGGAAGCTTGAGAGGATCAGGAGTGAGAACACCTGATTTGTGAAGGATAGTCGAGGATTACTGACCCGATATGGTCGGGTGTGGGTTCCGATGTCTGGTGGGGTCAGACATACAGTCATGGAGGAGGCTCATAAGTCTAATTTCTCTATTCACCCGGGAGCCACCAAGATGTATAGAGACCTAAGTTTGAGTTAATGGTAGCCATGTATGAAGCAAGAAATCGCTTGGTACGTCGAGAGGTGCTTGACCTGTAGGATGGTCAAGGTCAAGCATCAGAGACCGCATGCTATGATGCAGCCCCTAGAGATTCCCATGTTGAAATGAGAACAAATCACGATGGATTTCATTACCAAACTGCCGAGGACGGCGAAGGGGTTTGATGTCATAGGGGTCATCGTAGTTCGATTGACCAAGACTGCCTATTTATTTTCTATACAGGAGAGTACATTGGCCGAGAAGTTGGCCGATATGTATATTAGAGAGATCGTTGCGCTCCATGGATTTCCAGTCTCCGTTGTTTCCGAATGGGACGTTAGGTTTACCTCACGCTTTTGGCAGTTCCACGAAGAATTGGGCACTCGACTACACTTTAGCACAGCTTTTCATCCGCAAACTGATGGTCAGAGTGAGAGGACCATTCAAACCCTCGAGGATATATTGAGGGCGTGTGTCATTGAGTTTGGTGGGAATTGGGATTCTCACCTACCCCTCACATAGTTTGCCTACAACAACAACTATCATTCCAACATTTCTGCCTCGCCTTTCGAGCTATTGTATGGGCGGAGATGTCACACCCCAGTTTGTTGGGGTGAGGTCAGACACAGAGTGATGAGACGTACGGAGGTGGTTTTTGCAGACCACCAAGAAGATTCAGTAGATTAGGTAGTGACTGCAGAAGAGTTACGCTGAAAGACTTCGATCAGAGGTAGAGTTCCAGGTGGGTTATATGGCACTCTTGAAGGTCTCACCCTGGAAGTGTGTAATCCGCTTCAGGGAAAGAGGAAAATTGGGTCCCCGTTTCATTGGACCATTCAAGATTAGTGCTAGGGTTGGCAAGGTGGCATACAGGCTAGAGCTACCCGAGGAGCTTAACCGGATCCAAATCACTTTCCACGTTTCGCAATTGCAAAAGTGCATTATGGATCAGGTGGCATACAGGCTAGAGCTACCCGAGGAGCTTAACCGGATCCAAATCACTTTCCACGTTTCGCAATTGCAAAAGTGCATTATGGATCAGGTGGCAGTGGTGTCATTGGATGATATTCAGGTCTATGAGCACCTGAATTATGTGGAAAGGCCTGTAGCCATTCTTGAAAATAAGAAAAAGGTTTTAAGGAACAAGGAGATACCTTTGGTGAAGGTACAGTGGGAGCATCGGAAGGGATCCGAGTGGACATGGGAACCCGATTCCGAGATACAGGAGCATTACCTAGATATATTTTTCACAACAGACTTCAAGGGAGAAGTCTAGGTTAAGTGGTGGAGAATTGTATCATCCCGAGATATTACAAGTTTTTCCGAACCCTCTTTTATCATTACCTTATTGATTATAGCCCCTGGGATTTAGAATGTATATCCAAGATAAGTTTAAGGGCCAAGTTTGCAAATTGGACCAAAAGGGAGGGTACGCCACACGTACATAGGAGTACGCTAGGGGTATGAAGGTCCACCCTAGTACGCTTGGCGTACACTTATCTACGGTTGGCGTACCAGCATCAGGGATGAAAACCCTAATATTATGGATTTGGGGCCTATAAAAGCAACATGATGTGCACACACCTCTTTTACCTTAGCCTCCACATATGAACTTGTCTCTCGTAAACCCTAACCTCCCCTTTTGGTGTTAAGCTCATTTTGGTGTGTTCTTGAGTGCCTTAGGAGGAAAATATTGCATCAAAGAGTTCAAGGAAGAGACCACGCTTTAAGATCGTAAGTTAGCTTGTGCTCAAGAAGCTCTAGAAGGTATAAAGTTCTAAACTTTATGCTTATTTCATTAGATCTCTCCATTTTTCTTTAAAAGACCCATTTGTTGTCCCAAAAACCACAAGGTGGTGCATGTTGTGTTTTGAACGATAAAAACTATCATTGTGGACTCTTGAAGGGACCTTGAGTGATAAAAATGAGGTCCCGATAGCTGATTCGGTCCCATTCATGGAGTAATAAGGTCTTAATAGATTAAGACTAAGTATTTAGAACTATATGGCCGTCCAAAGTGATAAACTTCACGACTTTATTGATCCTAGACATGTTAGGTCTCTGGATTTGAAGTTTGGGCTTGAGTGCCTAAGCTATTAAACACTTAATGCGATTTTCAAAAATTGTCCAGTACACCCAGCGTAAAACCAATACGCCCAGCATACTGGGTCAACCGTCCCAATGTTGGTCAACGTTGGATGAGTATGCCCCGCATACCAGAGGAGTACGCCCCACGTACATTTTCTGTTTGGGTTTTGACATTTGGGCTTTGGGTTTTGTGCTGCTTATGGACTAAATGGAATTGGGCCTTTACTGGACTTGGTGAAATTAGGAATTTGGGCTAGGTAGTTATACTTGATCTTGGGGTTGGGCATAAATAGGAGGTTATGCCCAATTTGGTAAATTAGGCCGATAATGGGCTTTTATATGGACTTTCAAGTCAATGGTTGGGTAATGAATGGTATGGACTTTTAGTCAAGAAGCTTATTTTGGGTAATAATTTTGGGTGTTTATTGTGTAGTAGTTTGGCATTCTTGGTGAATCAGCAGTCAGAGATTTGCAGTATCTTAGCACGACTAACAAGGTGAGTTATCCTTAATATATCAATAGTATCTAAGTCACCAAGGCCGGTCCTGTTATGGCATGATATTGTTATTGTTTACATCCTGGTAATTAGGATGGTGATATGCTTACACGCAGTGACCTGGTTAGGTCAGTGTCCCGATTATTGGGATCTCGCTATGTTAGTGACGAGTTAGGTCTGTATCCCGATTATTGGGATGTTGCTATGATTAGTGAACTGTTAGATCAGTTTAACTGTTACATAAAATGAGTTAGCGTATAATAATTATGTGTGCATGCTTGATTGATTGGGGGTTGGGTTGAGGCGGTCCTGCTTCGTTCTGTAGGCCAACATACTCAGTGAGCGGTCTGGATAGAGTGTAGGCCTTGTGAGGCGGTCCAGTCATATCAAAAGCTCAGGAGCGGTCCAGATAGGTTGTAGGACCTGCGAGGCGGTCCAGTCAAGCTGAAGGCTCGTTATGCATGCTATTCTGTATTGGTTATATGTTATGATTATACAAGTATGGCGTTGGTATTTTGGGGTAGCTCAGTAAGCTTTTGGGATTACAGTTTCATTTTGTTGTTTCAGGTACTTCTAGTAATCGAGGGAAGGCGAAGGCCTAATCGTACCGATCTGTCAAACACCCAAACTGAGATGGCGGAAACATTTGGGGGTGGAGGACGTCATTTACGGTATCCTAACAATAAACAATAGTAAAACAAGCAATAACATCCATTGCTTTAATAAAATAGTTAATACATGTGTGTTCTTTGTATAGTAGTATGCCACCAAAAATGAAAAGCAAAATAAAAGACGAGTCTTAACATGCTCCGTCTTCTCAAAAGCTTGTGCTCGTGTACCTGTCTGACTGGTTCCCTGAGAATACAAGTTATTTTGAAAGAGAGTATCAATATTTAAACTGGTGAGTTCATAAGTATTTTAGTGTCAAGAGTTTGCATTTGTTCCATGAAAATCATTGTATTTGTCTAGTGAAAATGCTTGTATACTTCCTACAAAATCCTATATTTTCTGCTCAAATGAAAATTAGTCTTCTATCCAAGACCATACTGCTTTTATGTTTCGTGCTCTTAAAAATAGCATAAAAATGTATGTTTGTACTTGAAATAGTGTCAAATATATGTTATCCATATTTGTAAACCATTTTTACTAGAAAAATTGTATGCATGTCTCATGTGAGAAATCACTGTAACTATGTAACAGAAAATGAAGATTTATAGTGGTTTTGTATGAAATACACTACTGATGCATTAACTACTTTGAAAACCAAAATGGTTAAATAAGGTTAAAATGTGATTAAGGATATAACCATGCTTTATTGACTAGTGTTAAACACGACGTTCTTCAGGCGTCAAAAAATTTATGACATTTGTCACCCGGAGACCTGCCGGTCCCAACTATAGCTAATAGCCAAGTCGCGGGATTGTTAGTCCCATATAGATCTATACACAAACCCACGCTCTTCCTCTAGGAGACTCTGGTTATAAAATGTGACACAACAAGAATATTCCTATGTCCTGAAATAGTATCATCACATTTTTCTTATCTTGTTCTTATTAGAGTGTGTAAATTCCTTTTTGTTCTCATGAATGAATACTATACTTTATAAAGAATGGTAATAGTATATATGTATTGTTTCATGTATGTTTCTCAGTTCTAGAAAATAGTATGTGTTGATCCTCTAAACTATACCTATTATATTTTACTAGTATGTTTGTTAGAACTGTAACTGACTTGGAAAAAAAACTCATTTGCTCAACATATGGAACTGAGTTAAGTATGTTCTTGAAAATGGGGTTTTAATATTCATGTATATTTTTAGCAAGTAAAACTATGATTTATACGACAAACGGATTAGTGATCCTGCCCTAAGCCCACAACCAAGCAAGGAATATGAGTTACGGTATTTAGCAATTGTCCTAAGTCCGTTAAAGCATACTTATACATAAATATATAAATGAATATGATTTTGATATAGACAGAATTCTAATGTAGTTTAAAAAGGGTTATCTAAAATGATTTTGACAATTAATTAAACATAAGAAATCTTTATGTTTATTTCCATATGTAAATGATTAACCCAATTAAAGTGAGTGATTCATTTGTAAGGTTCGGTATATGATGATTGTTTCCACAAAAGCATTTAAAAAGAGTAAATTGAAGGTTATGAACTCACCTTATGTGAGTGATTCATTTGTAAGGTTCGGTATATGATGATTGTTTCCACAAACTAGCTCTCGGGACAAAACCAAGTCCTAAATAGCAATTCACGCGATATATTGGCAATTAGTGAATATAACCTCAAAGGTGCTAGAGAAACAACCTAGGATGTAATAATTACTTACAAAAGAATTTTTAATAATGCAATCCATTAACAACTTGGAGTTCACGGCTGGCCTTCGGTGTTTAGGGCTACACATCGTTAACGGCCACTTGAAGATTCAAGTGTTTTCAGCTATAAACCTAGAAATGAAGGGTGATTGATCGATGAAGGAAAGAACACTAGATGTTCTTAATAAGATCTGAAGGTGAATCAAATGATCTTCGTTGATGGTTAAGAGAAAACTAAGGGTTTTCGGTTGATGATCATAAGAGAAAAAGCTTGAGTTTTCGGCTATAAACCTAGAAATGAAGGGTGATTGATCGATGAAGGGAAGAACACTAGATGTTCTTAATAAGATTGGAAGGTGAATCAACTGATCTTCGTTGATGGTTGAGAGAGAACTAGGGGTTTTCGGTTGATGATCTTGAGAGAAAAAGCTTGAGTTTTTGGCTAGAAGTGTAGAAGCGAGGAATATTTCGGTCAAACATATATATATATATATATATATATATATATATATATATATATATATATATATGTATATATATGGTAGAGTTTTCGGTCTAATGGAGTTTACGGCTGCAAACCGAAGGTTGATGGTCAGCAGCGAGTTCAGAGTCGATAACGAGGTTTACGGTTGCGAGGGCGTTTACGGTTCAAATAAAGGTTATTGGTTCCAAATGATTTCCCTCCAAAAGCCATAACAACAATGAATACAAGGTTTATACACCTATAACTCATTAATCTAACTATGTTCAGACAATTATGGAAAATAAGTTTTACCTTTATTTGATATGTTTATCTTTCTTTGACTAAAATTGACTTTTACAAGATTGAAATTATGGGTTGTCACACATATGGGATTCTACACATAATGTCTTTCATAAAGACCTGACAGTCTCTTGCTATTATATTTCCATATATAGAACTTCCTATGTTGAATCATTTCAACATAATATTCATATATGCCCATGACCAAGTTCTTTCAAATCCTTTCAATCCAAACTTTTAGATTTGAAACGAACTATAAGTGTCCTCTCCCTTAAAATTTTCATTAGTGAAACAATTCCCAAACTTTGCAACTTGCAAATTTGTAAACTTTGTTTCCTACGAATAGTATAACAATTATGCTTCTATTTGCATAACAATTATGCTCCCACTAGCTTTGACATATACCTAGAAATGAACTTGGCTTCCAGAAATCAATACCTTTTTACTTTCTTACTAAAGTGCAGACTTTTTATACATAATGCTTCGATAAGTCTTCAACTAAACTTCTCAAGATCATACACCTTTATTAGATAACATATGTGTGTTTTTAAACCCTTTGAGAACTTATAGCTACGTCATGAACGTTCAAACTATTTCTTGTCATTTCTCACAATTTGAACTATGAAAAGGGATGTCGTAATCATATTGAGAATTTGAGAACACAATTATCATAACTACTAACCATAATGATATTAATCAGATTTAAATCTACTAGCGAAAGTGTTTCCTCATAATCATTTTCATAAATTAGATCGAACCTTATGCCACCTAGATTTAATGGTGTATGCATTCCTATCCATGTGAATTTATTAATTCCAACCTACAATCATAAGATAAGGTAGAGGACAAAGCCCAAAATCATTTTTAGGTTTTCCTTTCATAGACTGAAGTTTGCTGATTCTTAATCTCTTGCCTTCTGGTAACACAGGGGCCTACAAATGCTTCTGTGTTGTTATGCAGCTCACCATATTGACCAATGTTTTTTTTTGCCTTTTGTAGTTAAATGAGAACCATATAAATCATAAGCATTGTAACTCAACTGGAAGGTGCACAAAAACAAGAATGTGTCAACACAATTGGTTATTAACCTCATTTTCTGTGCTAGTGATAACTAAAAGGTTTATTCTTGATAGACTCTTGAAACGCTTCAAGACCAATAAGACTCACACTGACTTCTTGACATTTAAGTTTTTCTCTCAAGGAATAATCCTTGACAAGCTAAAAGAATTATTCAAAAGTTTGCGTGGATTCTTGAGAGGATAACACTTCGTTGAATTGGTTTTAGTTTATCTCTTGTTTTAACCAAAACAACACAATTATCGATTCTAAATGTGCTAGAATAAGAAAACAACATTACTCCACAATTCATGAGATGTTATAAACCTACTTATATTGAAATAAGTTTTACAATATGATTTGCAATTACTAGATAATGACTATAAAACTTGATTTGATATGAAGTATGACTCATATGTTGATTAAACCATTTCACGAATATCCGATTCCTCTTATTAGTCAAACAATTGCAATAAGACATTCTTTGAGGATCCATTGTGATATAGTTCCATAACCATTAATAAGATCATGAAGCATGATACTAAAGTACTATCATTTCCTTTCAAATTGGAGAAACTTTTATCTTTCTGCCTAATAGATTCTTCATATTCGTTCTACTTCTCTTTGAGAACTTTTCAGAGTGTTAGAATTTTGCTTAATCTTATAAACACAACCATATTTACTGAAAGCATCAGAAAATCATGAAGTTATCATCCTTTGTGGTAGATTTGAATAGTCAACATAAATGTCAACTAAATCCTTTAGTCCTTCACTTGAATCACATAAACATATAATCAACGAATTAGTCATGATCTTCCAATGATCAAGATTCTCGTACATCACACAATACAAATTGTATGACTCCAAGTTTCTATCCAACTGAAACTTGGGTGATGAGAATTCCTTTTTCACATGGTTAGTCATGATATTACCACAAATGATATAATTAAAATTCGATCCACATTTAACATTGCTAATAATAGAAATATAACCACCAATTTTCATAAATGTCCTTTCAATGCAAATAAATGAAAACCATGTTTCTAGATATTTCCTAAGCAATCTATTAATTTATCATAACTCCTATGCAGCAACTTCCAAAATCTGATCATCGAACCATGCAATCGAAATCCATCTCTCCCAACAAGATTCAACTTACCCTTCTCAAGCTTCCTTCATTCTCTTAGGTCTTGCAAAAAACAGCAAAATGTAACTATCACATAAATCATTAAGAATCTATGAATAGGAACTTAATAAAGTAGAGTTAGATAGTGAATGTACCTGAAGTAGAGTCACAGGACTTGAATTTACCATCTCTGAGATCTTTCAGGTATTTTGGGAAGCTTCGTATCCAATGCCCCTTCAATTGGCAATAGAAAAATATGGAATTTTTAGGAATAGCACATGGGACTATCTCAGAATTAGCCTTTCTATTTAGCATATGGTCAACCAGTTTGACCTTGGCTGATCCCTTTCCATTAGGAACAAAAGCCTTTTCTCGACTACCAATGGTTCTATTGTCAATATCCATGGAAACTTGGGAGATATATCCTTCAAACATATTTTCTTGATTTGTGCTCTTAAGCATTTCTGCTTCAGCAGCAATCAACATACATGTCAAATCGATTAGGGTCAAGTCATGGTCCCTTTCATAGAAGTATATAATGAACTGACTATATGATTCAGGAAGCAAAAATAGAACAAAATCAATGGCCAACTCGATTGTGAAAACGATACCCAACATTCCCAATCTATCAATGTGTGATTTCATTTTCAGAACATGCGCACACATAGACTTTACATCTTGATGTTTACTATCCAATAGGGATTGAGTGACTTCGTACTTTTCAACATGAAGAAGACATGACTTACGGAGATTCACTAGAGGAGGTAAAGGAAGTTTCGGAGAAGCATGATTTCCAGTTTCACCATTGCTTGAGGAAGGCAACATTTTTCACCTTGATCAACACGTGGAAGATCATCGTCAGAAGTAAAAACATATCCAGAAGAACGATGAGAACCATTGATGTCTTGATTTGACATCTAGAAAGAGAGAAAAGATGAATCAAGTTAGTTGATTTCAATCCTTAATTATTAACCCAAAATTAAAATGAAGGTTAGGATCCATATTTTTTATTCAAATTCTTAAGAGGGATGCAATAATCAAATTCAAATCTATTTTAGGTAGGTAAAGCATTTACCAACTTCAATCTTATGAAGCTCCTAGATCTTTATAGATTCATTGAACTATTCAATGGCATGTTTAATATCGATTATGCTCTCACCTTGTGATAGGGATGTCGAGGATCACAAACAAGATGTGAATAACCATACAAATTAGCTTGATATTCTCGATGTCATTTATCCTCTAAAATTTACATGTCGGTTAACCACACATGCTCCAATAATTCAATAATAGTTTACAAGACACCTATTGCCAACAATATTAGTTCCATATTAGTATGCCGGTTAACCACACACGCTCCATTAACGACTAATAAGGTGCAATGTACAATTTCATGGGTTAACATCAAATTCTCATTTTTCCTAAAGTAACTAAGAATGAGATTTTAGAAAATAGTTTAATTACTTTATCATTATACTTTTAATGAACATTAATGGTCCTATCGAACTCGTTCGGCTAACGACCATCCACCATACAAGAGAGCGGTGGGTAAGAATGGATACTCAATGGTGATCATTTTACAGGCCGCTTCCTTAAACTCTCTCCTTATAGGATGGCTTCGTGATTGAGGTGTACTAGCGATTCAACTGCTTTTCCTTATACGTATAATATATATTAAACTCTTAGTTATATATATAGTATAAGGTGAATTTGAGAATAAACAAAAAAGTTAATTAACCATTAAATTTTAATTTAATTAAATTTAAACCATATATGGATTTATTAGTTATCCTTTAATTAATCATTTAATTAAATTATTAACAAAATCCATAAGAATGTAATTTAGGGTTCACATTTTAAATTTCAAAATTAAACCTTTTAGTTTAAATTTTAAACAACCCTAAAATTAACTTTAATTAATAATCAAATTAATTATTTAGTAACCATTTATGGATATATTAATTATCATTTAATTAAACAATTAATTAAATTATTAATGATATCCATAAGGATAATTATAATTAAATAAAATCAATATTATCCAATTCATAATTATGTCCTAACATTTAGGTCATATTTAATTATCAAATATTACCAAAAAACTGATTATGACAGATTTAATAAAATATAATTACCAAATATTAACCAAGTAAGTCGAGTTAGGCAAGATCAACCAAAATAAGGATTTGACACATAAACCCGTCGAGTTAGAGGACCAACTCGCCGAGTTACAGTCAAACATGTCGAGTCCGAAGAAATAACTCAACGAGTTCGAAGAACACAATGATGATTATGTTTTCTCCTGTTTGTTCAAGTTTATATTATTATCAATTCAATAGACAACTAAACCTAGGCTCTGATACCACTGATGGACTTTAAGCAAAACATAAAATCCTATATGCAACCCTAATTGAAGATCTACATTTTCTCTAATTGAACATACAATAATGAGTAACAAAGTATAAACCCTAGATCCCTAGTGTATTATCAAAATTCACATTATAAAGGGTTATGTATAAGCAATGTTGAATCCTTGCTTGAAATACCTTTGGTAGCAAGCGCCACGAGTGTCGCGCCTCTGATGGTTCACAAACAAACTCACGCAACCAAGGAATACTATAGAGTGAGAGAAAGGAAGAAGAATTTCGGCTCTAAGCCTTTTGGAGGAGTGCATGGATGAAGTCTAATCATAAGGAGGCTTTATATAGGTGTTAGGAAGGTATTTGATAAGGCAGGTATGTCCAAGATAACCCTAATCCATTTACTTCCGCCCTAAGGCATCTAAGGCACCCTTAGAGCCCAAGGAAACCCTAGGAGCATCTAGAATTCGTTCACCCTACTATAGGGAGGTTCTAGAATTTCTCAATACTCAACTTTTGAAAATTTTCACCTTTGGTCACTGTAGTTTTAATTAATTCATTTAATACCAAAATTACTTCGAAATGAATTTCTGATTAAATAGTAATTAAACAATAGGATTTCTAAATAATATATTACATCCCTAATACATTAATAAATCATTTATTTTGATTTGTAATTAATTTATTATCAAAGAAATTAATTATTAAATTATTCTTCCATGTATAATAGTTATCATATTCAATTGACAGGTTTGAAGGCAACCCAAAAGGACTATGCTACTATCAATTCAATTATAGACCATATATAGTTATGGACTTAGACATATAATCCAACATGTTATAACTCTATGTAGAGTATAACAATAAAGCTTGTTAATGGTTACAAAAGTACATAAATTAGTTGTATACTGAAGAAAATTGTAGAACCAAAAAATTTAGTATTTTGAAAGTTCATTAAAGTGTGAAGCAACTAACTTTCTTCATTTGCATAGTTGTGATAACAACTTGCATTATAAAAATGAAAGATTAAATCTTTTTGGTATATATATATATATATATATATATATATATATATATATATATATATATATATATATATATATATATATATATATATATATATATTTGTTTAAAGTAAAGATAAAAAGACAAAATAATTTTTTTTTGTTGTCTCTTGCGTAAAGTAAAAATGAAAGTAAAATATTTTTGGAGTTTTCTTAAAATTTTTTTTTCTAAAATAATAATAAAAGAAAAATCTTTTTGGAGTTTTCTTAATAAAAACTTTTTGTACAAAAAAAAAAACAAAAAAACTTCAAATGCCTAAAGAATCTCGATTAAGCATGCCAAGTCGTCCTCGAAGGTGTACGAACCTGGATTCATCCAAGCTTTTGTGAACACATCTGCAGTCTCTTCATCTTTTGGAACAAAATAAAGCTCGATATCACCTTTCATAATATTATCTTTTATGAAGTGATACATGATATCAATATGCTTGGTCATTGAGTGGTTGACATGATTATGAGATATTGAAATTGCACTCTTAGAGTCACAAGAGATTGGGATTTGTTGCATGTTGAATCGATAATATGTCCTTTGTGTTTACATCCAAAGGACTTGAGAACAACAGATGGTGACAACAACATATTCCACTTCAACATTAGAGGTTGAAACACATCTTTGCTTCTTTAAAGTCCAGCTAAACAATCTGCCTACTAATAATTGGAAACTACCAAAAGTAATTTTTCTACCGAGCTTGCATCCTCTATAATCTGAGTCAGTAAAGGCTTGGAGATAGAAGTTGCCTTTAGCAGGAAAGAATAGACCTAGAGAAGCAGTTCCTTTTAGATATTTGAAATTTGTTTTGACTGCCATGAGGTGTGATTCCTTTGCATAGGCTTGAAAGCATGCATATAGACATTTTGAAAACATGATATGTGGTCGACTATCTGTAAGATACAATAATGAGCCAATCATTCCTCCATAGTGCTTCTGATCTACAGATTTCCCATCAAGGCCCGAATCAAGTTTGTAGGATGTAGACATTGGTGTCTTTGCAATTGATGCATTCTCCACAGAGTATCTCTTTAACATGTTTTTGATATCCTTCTCTTGACCAATAAAGATTCCTTGAGGATATTCATAAACTTATAGACCTAGGAAGTAGTTGAGGTTAACCATCATACTCATCCTAAACTTCCTTATTATCAACACAACAAACTCATCACTAAGATCCTTTCAATTTGAACCGAATATGATGTCATTGATGTAGATTTGCAAAACGATCACATGTTTGTTAAGAATTTTATTAAAGAGAGTGGGATCAATATAAACTCTTTAAAATTTGGAATCTTCCAAGAATTTGGATAGTGTTCCATACCATGCTCTTGGAGTTGGCTTTAATCCATAGACAACCTTTTGAAGCATATAGGAATTGGTGGGGAACTTTAGATATTTGGTTCCAGGAGGTTGTTGAACATAGACGTCCTATCGATTTCTCCATTTAAGAATGCACACTGCACATCCATTTGGTAAACCTTAAAGCTCTTGTGTGCAACAAATGCCAAGAAAATCCAAATGGTTTCTGTTCTTTCAATAGGTGCAAAGGTTTCATCATAGTTTATACCTTCTTGTGGTGAGTAGCGTTTGATAACCAGTCTGGCTTTGTTCTTGATGATAACTCCATCTTCATCACTCTTTTTCCTGTAAACCCACATTGAACCAACAACCGATACTCCTTCTAGTGTTGGCACTAAGTCCAACACGTTTTTGCGTTCAAATTCAGCAAACTCTTCTTGCATTGCTTTTACCAAAACTGCATTTTGTAGAGACTTTTTCGAATCCTTTGGGCTCTATGATGTATAGAAAGATTGCATATAAGCATTTATTAATGGTTGTTGAACAAGTCACTACTCCAAAATCTAGATTACATATGACTTGTTCGGCTAGATGATCCTTTTTCCATTTTGTGAGATGAGTTTCCTTAAGTATTTGAGCGGTGCAAACTATCTCATATTGTTGTTTTGGATGACGTAGGTTGTAAGAAGTGAATGTTCCTTAAAAAATATCATCTTGAAATTATCCAAAACTGCCTGAAACAGGTCCCCCCCCTCCTCTCAACTTTTCATGCTTGAATTCAACAGATGGAGTAGATGTGTGATATCCCTATTTTCATGGCCATAAAAAAACCGATTTTGTTGATGCTTTATAAAAATCAGAGTACCTCTTTTAATAAAAATGTTGCGGAATTTGTTCCCAGAAAAACATGATAAATACGTTATCAAAGCATTTCCGAAGAAAAGTATTTTTATGCATTTTAAAACATTTGAGATGTCATCGTCAATACAAAAAAAGAGGCATAAAAAGAACTTACATTCATTATCACTAGTGATTTATATCTCCTTAATCTCTCAGTGTAATATGACTTCATATCAACACCTGTGATACAAATAAACTGAGTGGGTCAGGTTGGGAAACCTAATGAGTACATAGGGTTTTCAACCGATAGTAATATTATTATTATGTTTAATCATCAAACAATTAATCAACCCAATTACCCATCCCCATTATCTTGTTTACATTGAAGGATCTACCCTAAAAATCAATTATTCCTCGTTCATTTATTCCTAAGGATTATACTAAGGAATTGGCATGAAGTCCATCGTCACCGTGTTTAGGCACTAAGTCTGCATAGTCGCCAAGGTTTATAAAATAGGCACTAAGTCTGCATAGTTTCCGGGGTTTAGGTACTAAGTCTGCATAGTTACCAGGGTTTAGGCATCAAGTCTGCATGATCGCGAAGGTTTAGGCACTAAGTATGCATAGTCGCCAAGATTTAGAGTACACCGAGTGAACACATCGTTCACAACACCTACTGGTTGGGAGCCTGCTAGTGTTCCACTGGACTGTCTAGAATATTCTGTGGTTGTCATCCATACTCTGCTAGATGGCGGGTCCATCATTTGGGTAAAAGGCTTCTCTAATTTTTCACATCTCACCCTTATCTGATGGTCTATATCACCTCTCATCTCATCATCCGACTCATATTTCATCTACCCATGTTTTACCCAACATATTTCTTAGATATAAAATACATATACAGTTTAGTTCATTTGAATGGTGTATAAAATCATTCATTTAGCATAGACAACATTTATTCAAATAATATGCACACATATCGCGTAATTTATATAAAATACTTCGTATCTATGTGTAAGATGAATGTAACTATGCACTCACTTCTTAAAGTGATGATTCCAAACTCAGGCAACGCTTTGCTGATTCTATTTTCCTTCGATGAAACAACATGGTTTATTAAAAACGAGCTTCGCTAGAGCAGTGTTTTCGAGCCAAAAAGCTCTTTTTCTCGGAGTTGTTGGGAGCTCCGAGGCTTCCTTCTCATGCTAGGGAGATACCCTAGGCTTTGGGGGTTTGGTGGAGTTAGATATAAGTTAGAGAGGGAAATAAAGGCTTATGGTGTGAGGAAAATATGATGGATTCATCCTTTATTTATACGGATTTTATCGTAGAGTAGTCTCTAAGCTTCGTCCGTATCTTCTTCATACGAGCTCCATTTTCAACATTCTTTATATCCACCCATTGATATTTACAAGTACTACAACTTTCATTTAGATCCCGTCGGCTACTCTTTTGCCGCACTTGAAGAGTAGATACTAAGTTTCGTCCATATCTTTCTCGTACGAGCTCTATTCTCAATGTTCTTTATCTCCACATGTTGGTATTTATGAGAACTACGAATTTCATTTAGACCTCGTCGGCCAATTCTTATTCTATCTCAGATTTACAAATATTCATCGAATTCGCCGCGCTTGAAGAGTACAGACTAAGCTTTATCCATATCTTTCGCATATGAGCTCCGTTTTCGAATTTATTTTTATTTTTTAACTCCTATTAATGATATCTTCATTTATCATTTAGATTATTTTGGCTAAAAATTGACCGATCTAAAATTCAAATATCTGGGCTGCACACTACTAAGCCAAATCATAGAAGACTCATAACTTCCTCACACAAAGTCAGATTTGGGCATTCTTTTAATGCATGTTCTCGGTTTAATGTATACTATGAATTTAGTTTAGATTGCTAAGGCTAAAAATTAGTTTATCAAAAAATAACTTTTTACGATTCTCGGTGCAGTGCCGGATTTTCCGTAAAACTTCGACAGGTCATAACTTCTTCGTTATAACTCGGATTTCAGCATTCTTTATATGTACGGAACCCTTGTGACATATACAAAAACTTGTTTAAGATTATTTTGTTCTAAATGATGTTCTATAAAATTGTCACTTTTGATGCTCATTGTCTCTAAATTGACTAGCCCGAATCTACGGGGGTTACAATTATCTCCCCTTAGGTTGATTACGTCCCGGAATCATCAACAAAACAAGGCTTGTATAACTACTCCATACGTCGTCTATTCATCCTAGGTAATAATCATAACTTATATATTCCTTCTTATCAATTTCTATCTCATAGACTTATTGACTGCAAGCAGTACTCGATGGTGCACCCACTCCTTATCTCAGGTTAGTCTTCCAATCATGACCTTCGAATCACAATCTCGATTCCTTATTGGATACTCCTTCTCCTTAACAAACTTAAGATAAGTTATTTGACTACCACCACGGAATAATGGGTCATGTTCTAATGACCTCATCGTATGATGCGACGCTTAGACTCGGGTCTTTTAGAGTCGAATTCCATAACATATTATACCTTCCTTCATGTTCTAATGTGATATGATCACATTATAGCATGTAGCACTTCTAACTACAAACTTCTAACTTTAACAAGTATTCACGATACTTCTATTGATCACTTCGATTATCTTTCACATCAATCTTTTCTGTTAAGTTAGCTGCAACATCGATCATGGTTCTCTGAACCATACTCATCTTAGTCGGACTCGACATGATATGACCACTAGAGTCGGAATAATAATCATCTTCTTAGTCATTACCGAAATGATGGTAATGATATACATGAACAAAATGGAACCAATTACTAGCGCCATGGTAACCTTGTGACTTTCCTTGATTCAAGTGGGAGTCACGTGCTTTCGGTAATATAGCCCTCTACTACCTTTCACACCTAGTCATACTCATCCCAAGTATTATCTCGTAATTCTCCAAGTCATTATCACATAAAGAATTTTAACACATACAAATGTGTCCAAACAATCATATAATTTTCCCTAGACTCTACTAGGACTTCTTCTATGCGTATCGTTAATCATCAATTCTGCTTCAACTCGGTTGGTGGTAGAAACGTCAGACGATGGGATAACTTCATGGATTATACCAAACTCTCTCTTTCTGCTAATCGAAAGTGTACTTCTCCCGTACTAGACGTATTATTTATTAGACGTATTCTAAAGGCAAGATATCACTCTTATGATGTCTTCTGATAGGTACTATTCAGTATCATAAGCCTTCACATTTCCTCCATTTACTCAATTCACTACGATTCTTCACCATGATGTTCTACACACCAAAGCAATTGATTGGTGTATCGAGACGAGAATAAAAGATAGAGGAAGGTTTAGATTCGTATTCATCCTTATTACCTAGAAAAATTATATGCTAGTTCTAATATCGTAAATAAATGTTTAGAAATCTGAACACATAAAATTTCCAGATCCGGTCGGCAACAGACGAATGATCCGATCAAACGATAGCCTAAAGCATCATAATTATTAAGCACATAAAAGCATCTTACTCATCTTCCCTGATTAAGCTAATGCTTATGTTTATTTAGGCGTACTTCCTAGAATATATTAGGCACACTCCTCACGATCATCGCTTAACATTCTAAGTTTATATCGAGAAAATAAATCCTTATTCCAAGTTTGCTTAAACTAATGCTTTGATACTACCTGTGACATCCCCATTTTCACGGTCAGTAAAGACCGATTTTGTTTATGCTTTATGAAAATCAGACTACATCTTTTAATAAAAATGTTGTGGAATTTATTCCCATTAAAACATGATAAATACGTTATCAAAACACTTCTATTTTCATTCATTTTAAAACACTTGGAATGCCATTAGCAATACAGAAACATAAGCATAAATAGAACTTACATTCATTATCACTTGTGATTTATATCTTCTAAATCTCTCAGCGTAATGTGACATCGTATCAACACCTGTGATACTAAAAAAAAAATGAGTGGGTCAGGTTGGGAAACCTGATGACTACATAGTGTTTTCAACCCACAATAATATAATTATTATGTTTAATCTTCAAACAATTAATTAACCCAATTACCCATCCCCATTATCTTATTTACTCTTAAGGATCTACCCTTAAAATCAACTATTCCTCGTTCATTTATTGCTAAGGATTATCTTAAGGAATTGGCACGAAGGCCATCGTCACAGGGTTTAGGCACTAAGTTTGCATAGTCGCCAGGGTTTATACAACAGTTACTAATTCTGCATAGTCGCCAGGGTTTAGGTACTATGTCTGCATAGTCACCAGGGTTTAGGCATCAAGTCTGCATGATCTCCAAGCTTTAGGCACTAAGTCTGCATAGTCGGCAAGGTTTAGAGTACACCGGGTGAACACATCGTTCACAACACCTACATTTTTACGAGCCTACTGGTGTTCCACTAGAATGTATAGAATAGTCCGTGGTTGTCATCCTTAGTCAGCTAGATGGCGGGTCCATCATTTAGGTAAAAGGATTCTCTCATTGTTCACCTCTCACGTTATCTCATGGTCTATATCGGCTCTCATCTCATCATCTGACTCATATTTCATCTACCCATGTTTTACCCAACATATTTTGTAAATATAAAATATATATACAATTTAAAAAATTTGAAGCATGTATAAAATCGTTCATCCATCATAGACAACAAGTATTTAGATTATCTGCACACATAGCACGTTATTTGTATAAAATACTTTATATCTATGTGTAAGATAAAAGTAACTATGCACTCACTTGTTAAAGTGATGATTCAGAAATCGGGCAGGACTTCAGTGTCAGTTAAGAAGGAGAAGTTGTCAAGGAAGATTGGAGTGACTTTGGGCTTCAAGAATCTGCATCTAGGTCACCTTGAGGAGCTTCTTGAGGTATAAAGTTTGGATCTTTGCACCTTAATCGTTAGATCTAACTAGGGTTTTCTAGTTTTGTCCCCTTTGTTGGTTTTGGATCTCCTTTTGTGAGTTTGGCAACTCTAGAGGATGGAAATGTTAGATCTAAGGTCCCTTGTTCCGTTTATAACATAAAAATGATGTCTTGGTGGGTGTTTTGATCTCATGCATGGGTTAAGACCCTTCAAAAGGCCTTAATGGGGTTGTTGGGAACATATGAGACATGCAAAGGCATAAAGTTACCAACTTTACTCCCTAGGTCATCTTATTAAACTTAGATCTGACATTTGGAGGTGAGAGAACCGAGTATTATGTACTTAATGGAGAAACTACTTAATTTTTTAGTATGTTGGGCATAACCTAGCGTACGCAGCGTGTAAGGCACAGAGACTCAGTATGCTGCGTGTACTAGGGTGGCACGCTAAGTGTACGCCCGACAGATGGGCTTGGATCTGTTTTGGGTCTTTGAACTGTTAGGCATCAATTGGTCATTTGTCATTAGGTCTGGTTGTATTTTGGGAATGGTGGGCTACTTTATCTATTTTCGTCCATTGATTGTATGGTTGGGCCTTATTGGGCCATAAGGCCCATTAACGGATTATGGACATGGATTTTCGGCCCATTATCAAAGGAAGAATATTTGGGCCTTACGGAGGGTCTTGAAGTTTGGGTTTTCCATTGATTGCGTGAAGCTCTAACATTGGGTAATGTTATTATTCAGTACAGGTGGTTACAGACTGTCAAGAGAGCAGCCTTCGGATTCCTCAGACAAAAGGTGAGTCTTCTCAACATACCAATGGGTCTAAGGCACCAAGGCCAGCCCATATTATGATAATTGGTATATTTTTTATGTAGAGGTATGTGGCATGATTACGTGGTAATATACGGTAAAGATGGCCTTTATGGCTGACGGTAAAGATAGCCTCTAGGGCTATGGTAGAGGTATGTGGCCTGATTATGTGGCGTATACACTCTCAAGAATTTTACGGGATGCTCTGATGTTTGGAATAAAAGTTTTAATTGACTTGTGTTTTGGAAACATATAGAATTGTATGTCTTAAATTATGGCAATGTGTTTGATTTTTCAAAAAAGAAAAGTTTCTTTGAAAAATTGGGTAGTTACATTAGTTCTTTGTAAGGACTTTAAAAATGTTCTTTATATCCATCAAATGATCTTCCCATTTATTCTATTTGTACCTTTTTTTCATGCTCAAAGAATTTTCATACACCAAGTACTATATATAATATGAAATATACGATGGATCCAATTGTCAAGGTAGATTGAATCCCATTCATCTCTTCTAGCTCAATTTCATACAATAGTTTATTTCTTCTCCTAAACCCAAGTTGCTTCATCATTCATCATTTTCATGTCAACCTTCATTACATGTGCTTCCTTTGAGAGAGATACTTTTGCACTCTGTATCCATTGTTTAGTTGTTATTATTCCATCTTTTGCATCTTTAATGCATATAACTTTTTCCAAAATTTAAGCATTTATATAACTTATCCCTTACCTTGCTTCAAGCATATTATGAGATTTTTTCAATTTCTTTTTTGCTAATATAGTGTCCCTGATTTCATTCGAAGCCCTCCATGCTCTAACTGTTTTGACATTAGGTCGTTTGAACTTGTGGGTGATTTGAGAAAACTATTTTGGTGGAGAATCGGATAAAGTCATATTGTGTATAAATTTGTTATCCTGTTTTCACTATTTTTATAAAAATTTGCAATGCTAAGGTAGGGTGGTTGTACATTATTTAATATGGGTGGTTGGACATTAGATCAGAAAGTAGTGATGTGGTTGGTAGACATTGAATATATAACTAATAATATGTAATATTATTACATATGAAGACAAATTAATTTAAATTACTGAATAAAAGATACCATAATTGTAAATACACACCATTATACTAAATAAGACACAACATACTAAAACATTCCATATTATTCATCATCTTTAGTATGTCCTTCAAGGCAGTCTAACTAGAACCTTTTTTCTCATTGTTAACACATGCTTGTTTCCTATTCATCCCTTTAATCCAAACATCATCTCACCCTATTCCAAGGCTAGATATTTTCAAGACTATGTTGCAACAAACCCAAATTATGATTTTTGAGTAGTAGGAAAATTTATTATGGAATTCTTATGGTTTAAGGATCTTTATATAGAGTTTTTACGATGTGTGAAGTGGCATATTTTGTTATATTCATAAGTCGCCATGACATTTTTGTAGGTCGCATTCATGCCCTTTGCTACTTTCACTATGAATTTCAGATATTTGATATGAATTGTAAGTTTAATAGGGAATTTCTCAGTTCTTTGCAAAAACTAACCTTGTCTTATCTATATATTCCATTGAAAATTACCAAAATACCATATCTAAATTTGACTACAAAATCAAATAATTTGAACTGGGAATTTTTTAGTCCTTTTCAAAAAGCAACAAGGAATTGTTTAGTCCTATTATAAAAAACAACATTTTTAACCACATATTAAATTCCAAATCACCAAAATTCCTATGTCGTTTTCACTACGAAATTAGACTACTTGATTACGAGTTTTAGATATTTAATATGACTTGTTATTTAAGCAGAGAATAATTCAGACCTCTTTAGAAATAAAATAGCAAAATACTATTTTAGGTGCAACAAAATGTGTTTGATTAAAATTACTTTGAACTCATTATTCTTTCAACTAACTTTAATTATACCATAATATTTGAAAATGAGTTCAATAGATGGATTCTAAATGAAAGTTTTTCCAACCTCCTAGTATTATATCATAATCCTAAAAAAAACCAATCTCAATACCTTAACCAACATCAATGAAGATGTGATAGACTTTTTGAATTTATGTTTTGTTGCTTTGACATGTGTGTTAAGATGCTTTGTAATATATATATATATATATATATATATATATATATATATATATATATATATATATATATATACACACTAGGGTACAACCCGTGGAAACCACGGGTAAACGGTTCATAAAATCTTACTTAAACTAATATGTGACAACCCGAAATTTTCTTTCGGTCAAACCCTAAAGTCAATCGCTTCAACTTATAAGTCAATTTCATTTTTATTTATTTTTAGCAAATTTAAAGTTCGTTTGATTATTATAATAATTATTCTTTAAACGAACGGGTGAAAGGAAGTGCCGCCTCGAGTCTTGAAATTTCAAAACCGCAAATACCGCGTAGCTAAGAAATTCACGACCAAACTTTTATGTTTGGGCCATAAATGTCACCAAAAACCGTAAACTCATGCCTTAAGCGTGAGTTTACTCCCCAAAACACCTCACTTTTTACTTGCAATCTCAAGAGCAAACTCCAAACTCCCTCAACTACCATCCCGTCTATCACCCGATTTCCCGAAAACGTAAGTACTTCTTGGCTTGATTTATCGTTATATCATAACAACTAGTGATTTCCAAAACACTAAGAACACACAATAGTGTTCTTGGGACCTTAGCACCTTTTCAAGCATGTAACTAGTAAGTGCTTCTACCCTAGTGTATTGAAAAGCTTGTTACCTTTCCAAACATCAAGAAAACGTCCCAAGAACACCAAGAGCAAGGTGTTCACGGCCCAAGAAGTTCTTGGACCGTGAACCCCAAATAAAGGTGCCAAAGTGTGTTTTAACCCTTCTTAAGACTTGGAGACTAACCTACAATCATTCCTTGTTATGTTTAGGACTAGCAAACATCAAAATACCATAATCCTTAAGGGTTTACGATAGTAAACCCAAAAGAAAATGGTCTTAGGGTCGTGAACTCTCCAAGAGAGGGAAATAGTGCCTTAATCTCTTCGAAAGACTTAACCATCAAGCAGAAATGCTTCTAAGGGTCTTGTAAAGCCTCAAAACATCAAATGGTCAAGGGAATATGAGCTTACAACCATAAACTCATGAGTTTACGACCGTAAGCTCATTTGTTGAGGAACTTAGAACCGTAAACTCCATTAGAGAGTTTTCCTTGAACCCTACACTCACTAGCCATGCCCTACAACACTTGGTTGCAACCCCAATGCTCTTTAACACTTGAAAAAAAGTGTTCCCATGTTCTAGAGTGTCTTAACTAAATTTATTAGATATAAAGTGTCTAATTAGTTATATATATATATATATATATATATATATATATATATATATATATATATATATATATATATATTATATGATAACTAGGCTCGTTGTGTGTGTACAAGTCTCCACTTGTCACCTAGCATCGTATCCGACACTTCAATCCAATCCACTCAGTACAGGTGAGTTCATACCCCTTAATTTACCTTTTAAATGTTTTTAAATGCTTTTATGGGGGCATACTAGTAAAGTTACTATAGTTATTATCTCAATCACATGTGATTAATAACTATCAACAAGTGAAGGCTAGCTCGCTTTATCTCCTTTTCCTCGTTGGGATGTGACTTGAGGGCATAAGTTATCCGTCCGAAGGTCGTCAAAATATTAGTTATATATTATGTATACATATATAGACATAAAAGTTCTATCAGTCAATTCAATACCCTTAGGTAGCAAGGGCATATGTTTATCTTCATAAGTACAAGTTATATTACTTGTACGCTACAATAGGCGTAGATTAGGAAGTTACTAATACTACTACTAGAACAATATATCATACAATGAGTCAGTTCATACATGAGTCAGTACAGTACTATACACGTTCGATAGACAGAGAACACACAACACAGATAGTACACAGAATAGACTACTATACAGGCTAGAAAGATAAAGAACACGCATTGCAGCTAGCACATACATTACATATACATTCATTAGTTTTGTGAGCCACTAAACGGGTGATGGCACTACCTGCCATGACCGTTTTTGTATCAAGAATCTCCTTAATTGGGTAGCGTATGAGTTTACATATAGATCTATATTGGATTGACTATCTTACACCTTGTTGCTCGCTACAGTGGGACTTGCAAGTCTACGGGTGCCAAATGTGATTTCTTACGGCGTCTTACATCGTCGTTTTACTATTGAGTCAGTAGCAGGGTATATGATGATCACACGGTACTTTAAATAACAATTTGTTTAAGGTAGTTAGTGTAGCAGTAGTTACTTAATAGAATACTACAGTACTATAATATTTCTCCCATTACATTCACTTCATGAAAATTCACACGATGCACGGTAATGTAAAAACTATATTTTTGGTTAATGATAGCCGGATTTAGGAAAATACACACTCTTTCAAGAGACATACACACACAGTTACTAGATGCCTTGGTAGAAGGCTACTTTGTGTAGGAAACATAGGGTTTTCTAGGATTGTTCAAACAAATACAAACTTTACAAAACTTATACATTACAAACATCTTACAAATGCTTTCATACAAACTCAGACACTAGTATACTTATGATCTCACCAGCTTTAAAGCTGATAGTCGCTTTCAAAATAACTTGTATTCTCAGGTCACCAGTATAAAGGTACCGGTGCCAGGTTTTTTAGAAGATAGGGCTTGTTCAAGACTCCTCTATTATTTTGATGTACTTTTTGGTGTCTATATAACTTGACAGAACACACTTGTATAAAATTATATTATTAATGCAATGGATGATATTGTTGCTTGTTTACTGCTTTGCATTGTTGTTAAACTGTACATGACGTCCTCCACCCCCTAACGATTCCGCCGTTCCGGTTTTGGGGTGTGATAGATTGGTATCATAGCATTGTTTATAATGAATTGAGTGTATCAACCCATAAAAGATATACGAACTATAAACACAAGTGGGATTAAAATACTCTGATTAAGAGTTTACACTTTTAAATAATAAAATATTTTACTAAGTATACATACCTGCATTCATACTAAAATCAATGTCACTAGGACAGAACAAAAGTATTACGATTTTTGGACAACACAAGTAGACTTATAAACATATGGTCAAACCTGTGAAGATGTAGCCTGATCAACTACATTATCCGAGGAGTGACTAGCATGTGCCTAAGGATGGTTGTGAGGTTGCAACAAGTCTAAAAACTTACCAACACTACCACAATAAGAACAGTAGAACATAATATTAATCTTAAAATACTATAGGAGTATTTTGTGATACTATAATTACTTATCTGAGAACTAAAGGTCTTTGATAGTATGTCAATGGTTTTATAGTGGATACACTAAGGTTATATGTACCTAGGGTGTCATAGACTAAGAATTTGTGAATCTTTGCTTTATTTCTTGTCCTCTTTGGGTTGTGAGCTTAGAGTTAGGATCACTTATTCGAAGGTCTATCATGTCCCAGAATATGTATAACTGGTATGCCCTAGACAAGTATTGGAGTAACTGATAAAGATCACCTTATAATTATCTAGTTAGTTCGTCTATTAATTATTTCCTTACCCCTTTTCTCGCATAGATATCATGGCTGGATTCCGTCATCATGATGACCCGTACTTTCCACCCAACGGCAATGCTGCATGGTTTGAAGCAGAGTTTGATGATGAGCATCAAATCCCTTTAGATGATCATCAAGCAGAAGGCTTCTCAGATAGATCTGACTCCGAGCTCAAAGTCAACAACCTACCTCAAGTAGGTCAAGCCCCGAATAATAACCCCCGACCACCGTTTCAAGGTCCCACACCCTTGTGGGCGACAAACTTGAATCGTTGGAGCGCTGAACAAGGTCAACCATTACCCTACAATGGGGACCGAAGCTTTTTCAACATAAGCGAGGGTGGCTCGGCTGACCGAGCCCTACCTATCATGGTCCATTGGATTTCTACGAATGTGGAGGAAGGCCGAGCAGCCATCCGCCGATTAGGGGAGATTGATTCCAACCCTGGTGTCAACACGGTCCACATTCACCATCTCGAAGAGGCGATGGAAAGGACCACTCGAACTAATGAGACTCTGCAGCAACAACTAGCTGCCTCCCGAGCTGAAGTCATACAACTTCGAGTTCACCATAGAGCTCATGAACGACACCTCCAAGAAGTGTTTCGTCAGATGGAAGACCATAGGGTTCGCCCGAGGAATTCCCATCGCCGTTATAAGATGTCTAGCACATCTTTCTTTTGATTATAGAATAGCCTTTCTTATCTGTGCTCTATGAAGCATTTGTCTGTAAAATATTCTTGTCTTTCAAGTACTTTATTAGACTACTAAACTGCTAATATTTTCCCCTCTAGTATGATGTAAGACCTTCAGTTAGGTCAGTTTTCCTGAACTTATATACATCATAAATACCAGTAATTTTGGCATCTTATCTACTTTATTCAGAAAACTCATACTATCACCTGTTATTGAATTATGGCGATTTAGTTCATGAGAAACATTCATTCTCTAGACTATTGAATTCTTAACATTGTTTTTATCTTTCAACTTATAGTTGAAACATGCCGCCTCACAGAAATCCAAGGCATAACCTAAATAACGAAACACCACCTCCTCCACATCCTCAACCACCTACTCCTCAGTTCGACACGATAGATCTTAATGCTGCTGTAGCTTCGGTTGTGGCTACATCCATGGCTCAGTATCATTCATCAGGTTCCACTGGAGGAGGAACCCCTGTCCTATCTACTCATGGTGAAATCCATGTGCGCTTGAAAGAGTGCTCCTACAAGGACATCACCAACTGCAACCCATTGTCCCTCCAAGGGACTAGCGGAGTCATTTCCCTTTCGCAACAGTTTGAGAAAACCGAATCGGTTTTCGAAATCTGCTCCTATCCAGAGGAGAGCAAGCTCAAGTTCGCTACTTGCACCTTTGAAACCAAAACCCTAACATGGTGGAATAGTCATGTTAAGTCGCTATCTCTCATAGCGGCTAATGCTATGGGCTGGGATACTTTAAAAGACCTCATGATTGTGGAGTACTGCCCGAGGGGTGAGATCCGGAGGCTGGAGAAAAAACTATGGAGCCTAACCATGAAGGGCTCCAACGTAACTACCTACACCACCGGATTCTGAGAACTGGTGGCACTCTATCCGAACATGGTTCATACAGAGGGAAAGAAGAGTGAGAGATAGATATGGGGGTCGGTGCCACTGTATCAGGGAAATGTCGTGGCATCACTCCCGAATACATTTGATAGTGCCAAACGATTGGCACAGCGGCTCATAGACCATGGGGTTCGTACCCCGGCCGCAAGAACAACAACCCTGACCATCTCAGAACCCGCAAGAACCGTTGTTTCCAAGCGGAAGTTTTGGGATGACAAAAAGTAGTCAAAGGGTGCCAAAAAGCAGAAGGTCGTGGCAGTACATACTGCGATAGCACCTACCGCTACTGCTTCGGTAAAGCAGTACGCTAGAAGTTTGCCCAAGTGCAACAAATGCAACTTCCATCATGTCGGTGCCTACCGGTAAATGCAGTGTTTGAACTGCAACAGGAAGGGGCACACTGCCCGTTTCTGTAAAGCTCTAGCAAAGCCAATCAACCAAGTCCCCGACGCAGGAGTGGGCCAAGCTTGCTACGGATGTGGCGAGGTAGGCCACTACAAAAGGAACTTCCCGAAGGCAGGGTTTGCCGGTGGAGTGGCAAGAGTTTTGGCCAAAGGCCATGAGGAAGCAGTAGCCAACCCCACATGGGTCACTGGTACGTTTCTCTTCGATAATCCTTATGCAAGCATTCTATTTGACAGTGGAGAGGAGAGAAGTTTCGTGAACCAAAAATTTGCTCATTTAATTAACCAAAACTCACGAGCACTTAAAGAACCGTTCACTGTAGAAATAGCTAATGGCAAGACAAAGAGAACTAGCAATATATTCATAGGGTGGATCGATCTCATGTCGGTCTCAATTAAAAGTTTCGACGTCATTATCATCATTGATTGGTTGAGTTCTCACCGTTCCGACATCATGTGATACGAAAAGGCTGTTTGCCTAAATCTACTGTCTGCGATACCCTAATAGTATATGGCGACAAACCCGGCACGAACCTTCGTATCATCTTGAGCATTCAAGCTCAGAAATTCTTGCAAAAGGAATGTCGAACATTCCTTGCTCATGTGGTCGATGTGAGCCAAGAAACAAAAGAAATTCAGAACATTCCAGTAGTACCTGACTTTACCGACATCCTTCCAGAAGAACTCCCAGGATTACCTCCTCAACGTCAAGTCGAGTTCCGAATCAACTTAGTTCCAGGGGCTACCCCCGTAGCCAAATAGACCTATTCTCTAGCACCTGCAGAGATGCAAGATTTGTCCTGTCAACTTAACTAACTGCTCAGCAAGGGATTTATAAGACCAAGCTTCTCACCCTGGGGAGCTCCAGTCTTGTTGATCAAGAAGAAAGATGGATCGTTTCATATGTGCATCGACTATAGGGAGCTGAACAAACTTACCATCAAAAAACGTTATTCGTTGCCTCTCATCGACGACTTATTTGATCAACTTCAAGGGGCGAACTTCTTTTCAAAAATCGACTTAAGATCCGGATATCACCAACTATGAGTGCTAGGGGAGGATGTTCTGAAGATAGCCTTCCGAACTCGTTATGGGCACTATGAATTCGTAGTGATTCCATTCGGATTAACAAATGCGCCCGCAGTATTCATGGACTTAATGAATCGAGTGTATCATCCTTACATGGATCAGATCGTCATCGTCTTCATTGATGACATACTTATCTACTCTCGTAGTAAGGAGGAGCATAGTCAACATCTGCGAAAAGTTATGGAAACATTACGTTCAGAGAAACTTTACGTGAAGTTCTCAAAATGCGAATTTTTGATCCGACGACTTAAATTCTTAGGGCACATGGTTAGCGAAGAGGGAATACACGTGGACCCTTCCAAAATCAATGCCATTGAGAACTGGTCGGCACCAAAGATGCCTACAGAAATTCATCAATTTCTAGGCCTCGCTGGCTACTATCGCAGGTTCATTTAGAACTTCTCCCGCATAGCGAAACCTCTTACAACACAAAACCAGAAGGGTGTGGCCTTTGACTGAGAAAAGAAGCAGGAGAGAGCATTCCAAACGTTCAAACGAACCTTGTGCACCGCACCAATACTATCCCTCCCTGAAGGGATAGAAGAATTCGTAGTCTATTGCGATGCATCGAATCAAGGGCTCGGATGTGTTCTGATGTAGCGAGGTAAGATCATCGCATATGTCTCGGGACAACTAAAGACACATGAGGTCAACTACACGACCCAAGATCTTGAACTAGGAGTAGTTGTGTTTGCTCTGAAGATCTGGAGACACTACCTGTACGGTATGAAAAACACTATCTTTACAGACCACAAAAGTCTGCAACACATATTCGATCAGAAGGAGCTCAACATGAGACAATGACGGTGGGTTGAGCTACTCTGTGATTATGAATACAAAATTCCTTATCCTCCAGGTAAAGCCAACGTAGTAGCTGACACCCTAATTCGGAAAGAATATTTTGGTCGTAGAGTCAAATCATTGAGTATGACTATCCATTCACACTTGTCCACACAAATTAAGGCAGCTCAGCTCGACGCTTTGAAACCTGAAAATGTGGCTGGTGAATCCCTAAGAGGGATGGATAAGAACTTGGAGGTTAGGGGTGGCGGAGCTTATTATTTCATGGATCGGATCTGGACCCCGAAACTTGGTGGTTTCAGAGACATGGTCATGAGCGAGGCGCACAACACTCGTTATTTCATAGACCCGGGTTCAGATAAGATGTATCTGGATCTTAAAAAGTTATATTGGTGGCCTAACATGAAATCAGAGATTGCTGCCTTCGTGAGTAAATGCCCTACTTGCACGAAGCTCAAGGTCGAATACCAGAAACCCTCCGATCTACTACAACAGCCGGAGATACTGGAATGGAAGTGGGAGCGGATTACTATGGATTTCATAACCAAGTTGCCCAAGACAACGGGTGGACTTCATACCATATGGGTCATCGTCGATAGATTGACCAATTCTGCACACTTCCTGCCGATCAAAGAAACAAACAAGATGGAGAAGCTTACAAGAACTTATATTAGGGAGATTGTACGACTGTACGGTGTTCCCTTATCCATTATCTCAGACATAGATAGTAGATTCACTTTGAGGTTCTGGAAGTCGTTACAAAGTTCCTTAGGAACTAGGTTAGACATGAGTACAGCCGACCATCCAAAGACCGACGGGAAAAGTGAGAGAACTATCCAAACCTTACAAGATATGTTGTGAGCCTGTGTGATCGACTTTGGGAAAGCATGGGATACTCATTTACCCCTTTTCCAATTTTCCTACAACAATAGTTATCACATGAGCATAAAGGCTACTCCATTCGAGGCCCTCTATGGTCGAAAGTGCAGATCCCCTCTGTGCTGGGCTGAGGTGGGTGATCCCCAGTTAGCTAAAGGACGAGTTCCTGACAGCACTCTCACAGGTCCAGAGATCATACGGGAAATGACGGAGAAGATCGTTCAGATCTGTGAACGATTGAAAGCCTCCAGAGACCGAAAGAAAAGCAACGTTGATAAACGTAGGAAACCATTGGAATTCCAGGTGGATGACCACGTTTTATTGAAAGTCTCACCATGGAAGGGCTTGATACGCTTCGGAAAGCGTGGAAAGCTAAATCCAAGGTACATTGGGTCTTTCAAGATTCTCGCAAGGATCGGCCCTGTAGCTTACAAACTTAACTCACCGCACGAACTAAGTAACGTGCACTCTACCTTCCACGTATCGAACTTGAAAACGTGTCTGTCCAACGAGACTCTTGTAATCCCACTTGACGAGATCGAGATCAACGAGAGCCTCAACTTCGTGGAAGAACTAGTAGAGATCATGGACCGGGAAGTCAAGTAAACGAAACAAAGTCGTATCCCGATTGTGAAGGTTCGTTGGAACGCCAAGTGAGGACCAGAATCCACATGGGAGCGTGAGGATCAAATGAAACTAAAATATCCTCATATATTCTCTTAGTTATCTGTAACTAGTTTATTTGCTTAGACTTTAATTTCGGGACGAAATTCCCTTTAACGGGGGGATGATGTGACAACCCAAAATTTTCTTTCGGTCAAACCCTAAAGTCAATCACTTCAAATTATAAGTCAAGTTCATTTTTATTTATTTTTAGCAAATTTAAAGTTTGTTTGATTATAATAATAATTATTCTTTAAACGAACGGGTGAAAGGAAGTACCGCCTCGAGTCTTGAAATTTCAAAACCGCAAATACCGCGTAGCTAAGAAATTCACGGCCAAACTTTTATGTTTGGCCCGTAAATCTCACCAAAAACTGTAAACTCATGCCTTAAGCATGAGTTTACTCCCCAAAACACCTCACTTCTTACTTGCAATCTCAAGAGCAAACTCTAAACTCTCTCAACTACCATCCCGTCTTTCACCCGATTTCCCGAAAATGTAAGTACTTCTTGGCGGTATTTGTTGTTATATCATAACAACTAATGATTATACATCATTTCATCCATCAAATTCTGTGTTTTGTTTAGATTTCCAAAACACCAAGAACACACACTAGTGTTCTTGGGCCCTTAGCATCTTTTCCAGCTTCTAACTAGTAAGTGCTTCTACCCTAGTGTATTGTAAAGCTTGTTACCTTTCCAAACATCAAGAAAACGTCCCAAGAACACCAAGAGCAAGGTGTTCATGGCCTAAGAAGTTCTTGGACCGTCAACCCCAAATAAAGGTGCCAAAGTGTGCTTTAACACTTCATAAGCCTTGCAAAGTAACCTAGAATCATTCCTTGTTATATTTAGGACTAGCAAACATAAAAATACCATAATCCTTAAGGGTTTTGTCAGACCCCGAAACCGATGGCGGAAATGTTCCGGGGCGGAGGACGTCATGTAAAGTATCACAACCAATGTACATAGTAAGCATAGTAAACATGAAACATTACATTACATAGAATCATTACATTTGTTTGAAAGTAGAAATGAAAAGTAATACATGTTTATAGATACTTAAGTTTAAACAAAAGTTAAGACGTGAATTCCATCTACTCCGTCTTTTGCAAAAGGATGCGGGATACCTGTCTAAGGAGAACCTGAGAATACAAGCAGTTTAAAAATCAGCATAAAGCTGGTGAGTTCATAAGTGTTTTGTTTTCTGAAAATGAACATGTTTCCGTTTGTTTTATGAAAAGTTGTTATCCAAGAAAATCCCATATTTTCTTATAAAGACAGTTTGGTTAAAGTTTTGAATTTCCGTTAAATACATTAGTGTATAGTTTAATACTTAAAACTATATATTGAAAACCACTGGGAATACAATCTAGTACAACAGTAGATATTTTTTCATACATAAAAATATAGATTGAAAACCTTTGGAATACCATCCCGTACTAGATATAAGGTAGTTTTTAATACCCAAAAACTATAGGTTGAAAGCCATGGGATTACCATCACATACTAGATATAAAAACCATAGGAATACCATCCCGTACTAGATATAAAAACCATGGGAATACCATCCCGTACTAGATATAAAATCTATAGATTGAAAACAATGGGAATACCATCCCGTACTAGATATAAATTTTATAGATCAAAGATAGATATGAAAATCCGTGAATAGACTTATATTAATATATTAATACGTATTGTGAGTCGGGTAACCATGCTAATATGACCACGAGACCTCCTTGACATTCTTTAGGCGTTCGACGATATCCAGAATTTGTCACCCCAGGAGTGCCCGCCCAACTGTAGCTAGCAGTTTAGGTGTGGGATTGTCAGTCCCGAATAGATCTATTCACAAATTCCACGCTCTCCCTCCGGGAGACTCTGGTTACACTTCCGAGGAGGATTTACTAATAACCAAAAGGTTTTAATGAAGACGAATGTCACAAGCTAGTATTAAATTATTCATGGTGTTCTCGGTAGTTATCTAATGAGTTTATATAACTCTTTGATCGATTAGATCTTCTAACAGGTAAATAAAGAATTCGAAAAATAGTAAGATAAAGCACGAGAATGAATCTGAATATGTCGAATGATTCAATTACTTTAATCCTTAGCAGAGCTCGATTAGGAATTTCCGCTGTAGAGGATTCTAGGGTTACAAAAGATAATAACAATAAGTGCTATAAAATCTCTATAAAAAATCTCACGTTCTAGGATGCATGCAAGCATATATAAATAATAAACCCTTCAAAATAACTCACGAATGGATAGGCCCACACCAGAGACAAAACTGGACTAACTAGTGAGCCCAAAGACATAACACCTTCCGGACCTAACAATCTCCCCCTTTGCGTTAATTGGAGCGCGACTATTACTTCTTCTTGCTGGATCCAGCTGCCGGAACCTTCTTAGTGGTGTCAAACAGACGTGGGATAATAGCAAGAATTGTCTGTCTGAAGCGAATGTACCACTGAATCATATCATCGAAATACTTCTTGTCATCTGATGAGTTTTTCTTGCAACGATGAATGATACCCAAAACATGTTCCAGGCATGCAGTGGTATAGAGATGTTTGTCTGCCAAAGCGAACAGGCATTTTTGACTTTCGTTTCTGGTAAACATAACGGAATTTCTCTTCGGGTCTATCTTCCCCATCTGCATCATGTTCAGGTCACTTGCTGAGCCAACAGGAGAAATGGTAGGCTTCTTCTTGAAAATGCTGGAAATCTCCTGATCCATCTTGGTGACTTCCATGATGTAGCAAACAAGCATCCTCTTGAAGTGATTAATTATTGGACCATACTTTGCTTCATTTGTGAGAAGGATGTTGTGCAGAATTATCCAATCATGTGGATTCAAATTGGGAGGATCAGCAAGAGAAAGGGCATGTTCGGTCTTGACAGATCCTCTCAGCACCTTGAACCGAACGTTCGTGAAGATCCCTTCCCGAAATGGCTTGAGGACCCGAACGTTGATAATTTTCTGAGCGCTCCAAGTTTGATACTGTGGTTGGGCAGCCCTCAGATAAAACTCGACCAGATCCCTGTCAACCTTTGGATGAGGATGAGGGATATTTGCAACGTTGTCAAAGGCATGAAAGATGAAGGCCTTTCGGGTTAGTGGCATGTCGAACTGAGAATCAACAGAATTAATACGATCCAGTGAAGTCACCGGTTCGAGCCACAAGATGCTTGGGGTTTCAATTGCTTCTTTCATCAACTTCTCAAGAGTCCATGGAGGAAAAAGAGTTTTTCTACTCTCAAGAAGGTCGTGAGCCTCTTTCTGTTTTCTTTCAGCAGCCTCAGCCTCTCTGGCAACTCGAGCACTCACATCTCCATCCTTATCTTGGCCTTGCTTCTTCAAGAGATTAGCAATCGTCTCTTGATCATCGTCACTATCTTCTGCAACCTGTTTCCCTTTATCTTTGACACCCAAACCTGAGGCTTGACCTGTTGAAGGAGGTTCGGTTGTTTTTGTTGCTATAGAAGTAGGAGGTGGTGGTTGAGATACATCCTCTCCCCCTTGTTTCGGAATGGACACAAAATCAAAGAGCCCTTCAATCATGCTAAGAAGTGCAAGGGCGGGAGAAAGCTTTTCTGCAAGAGTACGCCTCACCGAATAGTTTAGTATCGGATTATGGGCTTCTAGGATGTTGGGCAGAGCTGAGTGGACATCCAAAACACCAGATGAAATCACCTCTCTTTCAGATCGAAGAGACTCAATCTCCTTTTGAGAATTGGAGAGTTGAAGATTCTTGACCGTGAGAGCAGTGGTCTCTCGAGCAAGAGCGTCCATGAGAGAGTTCTTAGCAGCTAGATCTGCATGGAGCTTAGTCAATCGCTCCTCAATCGTCTCCTTAAACGATGAGTTGTCATCAGTGAGAGTTTGACGAAGAGTGGCGAAAGACTGCAGTTCAGATGCAACTGAGGTAGCTAGCTTGTTGACAATGGGGTCAAGCTTCGTTGTAGTAGCATCTGCAATTACCTGTAAAGACTACAAAAGAGAGGAAGCATCAGTAAATAGTTTTTCGACTTTTTCGGTCACAGCCGCACAGGCTTTGGTGGAGGCATCAATTGCGGAAATTGTTGAGCTGATGGAGGCTTCATGTGCCTGAGTAAATGTATCAACGATCCGCTGAATAGCAGCATCGGAGAGGGTAGACTGTGATGAAGAAGATGAGGAAGCGATAAGAGAATCAATCTTTTCATGAAGCTCCTTGATATGCTTTTTGGTTACGGGGGCATCATCATCGTCGTCACTCTGTACCTGATACGGACTGAAGTAGACCGAATCAAAGGTCATATTCTCCCACCAAGAAATGGTTCCTCATCATCAGCTGACTGAGTAGGTGGAGGTGGGGGTGGAGGCTCGGTAGTGGAAGTAGGTTCGGGTGCATCAGTAAGAGCCCCCGTATCAGATATGTTGGTTCTTACTTCTGCGGTTGTGGTGGTTGCGACAGTGAAAATTAGAGTTGGTATTGGGATAGAGGTGGACGGTATGGAAGTGGTGGAGGTTATGGGGGGAATGGAAACAGAAATGGATATTAGTGGAGAGGAGACAGGTGAACAAGAAACATGTACCTCTGGGGTAGGCGATCGTGGTGGAGTGTTACCACGGAGGGACTCTTCAGAGTCAGAACTCTGTTTCTCAGATTCGCTTGAGGAGGACACGATTATCAGCTTTCGCCTGGGTTGGGTTTTCCTTTTTTTTGGAGGAGGGGATTGAACAGCCTTGGTAGTTTTATGTTTCTTGGGAGAAGGGCCTTTCGCTCCTTTTCCAACCTGCTTGTCTTTGCCCTTTTCATTATTCTTTCCCCTTGGAGCAGGCTTGTCGGCTTCGTGAATGGATTGGATCATCTTAGGAGTGAGCTCTCTAGGATCAGAGCAGTGAAACTCCTTGTAAGTTCGAATCATACGGCTGGCGGCAGGAACATCTCCAAACATCGACTCAGGGATGGAGCCAATGAACTAAAATTTAGATGCATCAGAGACTATTATCTTCGTGGTATGGAAAGTACTAATCGAAGATAGTGGGGAACCAGCAACAATGGGGATGTGATACTTGTCCATCACCCATTTTGTGACTAGAGTCCAGAAGCGAGCATATGAGATTTCGGAATACTGAGATTTTGAGGCTAGACTCTGAATCAGTTGCTTCCATAAGATCGACCCATAGTCCAGGTTGATACCGTTGTAAACCCCATAAAAATCGTGATCAACAGACGACTTGCTCCGTCTGATCCCGCACTGCGTTCAGATAACCGTTTGAACAACTCAGTAAATAACCCATTCCATTGAGGAGGTAGGCATGATTTCTTGAACTTGGTGACAGTTGTCAGCACCTCAGTATATCCCAAATTATAGAACATAGAAAACATGTGACCCACTGGAATGGATTCAGGGTTAACCCTAGATGAATCGGGTTCATACCCTAGAAGTGAGCAGAATCGTTGCTTGGAGAGTGATGCCTTGTGATCAGGAATGTCGAACAAGATCCAATCGACAAACTTATCATAATGAGCAGTGGCGAAAATTTGGGATAAACACTCCATAGGAACAACTTCAGCTTTGGTGAGAGCGGGAGCAAGCGGCGAATACTTGAGGCATTCGATGATCGGGAACATAAAAGCATCATAAGCATGAGGAGTAAGATCGATGATCAGACTCTGTTGAGGATAAATAGGTAGGATGTTGGAGGTGGCATGAACAGATGATGAATCAGCCGTTCTAGTGAAGAGGTTGGGAGAGATGATGAATAGTAGAATTCGCTAAGGTTTTCTTGCTTCAGAATTTTTGGGTGCAGTAAAGAGGTAAATAATGGTTGATGTTACCTTTTATACTGTGGGAAGACGAGAGAGAAGAATCTGTTCCCAAATCTTCAAGGGAAATACGAAGGGTTTTTCGGAGGGTAATTTATGCGTGACAGTTGGTAGCACTGATGATTACGTATGAGAGAGAATAATCATCCCAATCCACACGCCTTCCCATCAGGTGTCATTTAAAACGGTTCCACTTCACACGCCTGTCATTCAAGCGCCATTTGAAAATCAAATCGATTGGACTCCCGCCTGAGTTAGCATCTTATCCCTTTAGAGGGAATGCCATCTTAAATAAAAATGACCACGTATAATAGTGTGAGCCACAACTCTTTTATAACTTCAATTTCCAAAAAAAAACTTGTAAGTAATGAAACCGAAATTTTGGAAAATCAAAAAGATTTTAGTGCTTAGTGTGTAAAAGATAAAGAAATAAAACAACACATACGTGGGAATTTGTGATGTCAGTAAAGACACGAAACAATGGATCCCAGGCACGAATATCTTCCTTGAAAGTCAAGAGAGACTTTAAAGTGTTTGTGTGGTTTCCCGTTGAATAACGATCAGACACTTATTGAGAGGTGTTGACAGGCTTCTTTTAATCAGGCTAATTTGGGTGGCTTACGCTTCAGTTCAGAATTCCTGAGCTTGAAATAAGACAGAAATCGAACGAAGGACTTGTAAGACCAATGTAGTCTGTTGAACAAGTAGGTCTGAGATATTTTAAGTGGCAATGGAAAATACTTTATGGGAAATCTCAAAAAATATAAAAAACTGGATTCCAAGGGAAGAACTGTTATGGGATTTAACAATTCATAGGAATCACACAAAAAGAAATTAGAGATTTCACGTTACATCCCCATGGATAAGTTCGTCAAGTCGTTAGTGAAAGCTAGAGCAAAGTTGATTGTTCACCGTCAATGCATAGTAGGTATTGAATTGTGGGTTTCACTTAGCACGTAGTGGCACGAAGCTAAGATCATGAACACAGAAATTGTGTAACCATAAACCTCAGTGGTAATTTCTGAGAGTCTCAACGGTGATGTTTATGAAGCGAATGAGATGGAGAAAAGTAGTGTAGATGGTGTAAAGAAACCAAAGTACCTCTGGTATAAACTAAGGACCAAGCAGAAAACTCTTATCTCATGTGAGAAGAGAGTTAGGTAGCTCATGATTAGAATAAATATGAAAGCCTAATTGGGAAGACAAGTTTTGTATATACCAAGTCAGTAAGGCTATTATTCAGAATCAGGTGAGGCTTTGGACACATACAGCACCATGCTTCTAGGGACACTTAACTAATGAAAGAATTTCCCCACAAAAACAAATTATCGAACACATAAATTTTTTTTTTTGGAGTTTTTGAAAAATAAAAATGAAACACAAAAAAATTTGGAACCGAACCCGAACGTTCGGTCTATTTCGGTTGCAAAAAAAATGAGTGTGAAAGAGAAAAGGACTTTGAAAATAAGATGGTTGGAATTTCAAAAGGATACAAAAGGTTTACAACCAAAGAAACTACCTTTAAGTGATAAGCGAAGATAAGAGAATAGGACCGAACCCGAGCGTTCGGTTCATTTCAGCACACTCGTGAACCGAACCCGAGCTTTCGGTTCATTTCGGCACACACTGGAACCGAACCCGAACGTTCGGTTCATTTCGCTTTCGACTGTTAATTTTGAGAAGTAGTTTTTGGTACTGACTCCGATTCCATCATTCCTAGCCCTTGTAGAATTTTATTGAAACTCGCTTCAGGAAGAGCTTTGGTGAAGATATCGGCTAGTTGATCAGTGGTTCGAACAAAGTGAATTTCGACGTTTCCATCTTCCACATGCTCCTTTATAAAGTGATACCTGAGTGCTATATGCTTGGTCTTGGAGTGTTGCACTGGGTTATGACATATCCTAATTGCACTTTCTGAATCGCAATATAGTGGGATCTTTTTCATATTTAGTCGATAGTCACAGAGTTGGCTTTGGATCCAGATTACTTAAGATGTACATGAGGCAGCTGCGATGTACTATGCTTCGGCTGTAGATAGAGAAACACACGTTTGTTTCTTTGATTGCCATCTAACCAACTTCCCGTCGAGGAATTGACATCATCCTGTAGTGCTTTTCCTGTCTAAACCACAACCTCCAAGGTCTACGTCTGAATAGGCTTGAACAAAGAAACCTGAGTTGGATGGATACCATAGACCGAGAGAGGTGGTTCGTTTCAGATACCGGAGTATGTTTTTCACTGCTAGCGTATGTGGTTCACGAGGATTCACCTGAAACCTAGCACAATAACATACCAAAAACATTATATCGGGTCTGCTAGTTGTGAGATACATCAGAGAACCAATCATCTGACGGTATAACGTTATATCGACTGCCGGTTTTTCCAAGGATGGTGTGAGCTTGGTGTCGAACGCCATTGGTACTTTGACCTTTGAGTCTCCCATCATGCCGAATTTAGCAAGAAGAGTTTTGGTGTATGCTTCCTGGTTGATGAATATGCCTTCGGGTCCCTGTCTAATATTTAAACCAAGGAAAAAGTTAATCGGACCCATTGAGCTCATTGCAAATTTAGTCTCCATCAGCTTTCTGAATTCAGCTGTTAAGCTAGGATTCGTTGAGCCAAAGATGATATCATCGACATAGATTTGAACAATCATAAGGTGGTTACCTTCCTTCTTACGAAAGAAGGTTGGGTCAACCGAACCTTGTTTGAATTTTGATAACTTTTAGAACTTAGTTAGTGTTTCATACCATGCCCTAGGCGCTTGTTTCAGACCGTAAACTGCCTTGTCCAGAATATAACAGTGATTGGGGTGCTTTTCATTGAAAAATCCCGGAGGTTGCTCAACGTAAACAGTTTCTTCAAGTTCTCCATTCAGAAAGGCACATTTTACATCTATTTGGTAAACCTCGAAGTTCTTGTGTGCAGCGTAGGCAAGAAATATTCGAACAGATTCCAGCCTAGTTACCGGAGCAAAGGTTTCCTCGTAATCAATTCCCTCTTCCTGGCAGTATCCTTTCACCACGAGCCGAGCTTTCTTTCGAATCACATTACATTCCTTGTCCATTTTGTTTTGGAATACCCATTTGAGACCAACAACTGAGGCATCTTTAGGAGTTGCAATGAGGCACCATACCTTGTTTCTTTCAAACTCATTGAGTTCATCTTGCATAGCTTGAACCTAGTCAGAATGATCAAGAGCAGTATTTACTATCTTCGGTTCAACTTTTGATACGAAAGAATTATACATGCAGAACTCAACTTTGGAGAATAGAGATGATTGCTTTGCCCTCAGTTGAGATCGATTCAGGACCTTTTCAGAGACATTACCCACTATCTGAGATACAGGATGATCTCTGGTCCATTTAACAAGAGGAGGGTAATTTGGATCATAAGATGGATCCAATTCGGCGTTGACCATCTCTTCCAATTCAGATTGAATCTTGTCATCATAGAACAAATCGGAATTCTCCCCCTCGACCGATGAGCTTTCAGGTGTAGCTGGACTTTCTGGTGCTACAGGACTTTCGGGTATAGTTTAGCATTCGGGTGCTATAGGACTTTCGGGTGTAGTTGAGCTTTCGGGTGCTACAGGAATAGAATGCTCCCCCTAAAAATGTGAGTTCGGTTGATTCTCCCCCTCAACTGAAGCTCCTTGCTAAGGAGGTTCGTTCAGAACTTGTTTTCTTTTACCCGCTCGGTTGGCTGCATCTTCGAGAATTTTCTTCAGATGATCGATGTTGTTGTCTGCTGCCTTGGCTTCCGAGAGAGTAGCTTTCTCAGGTTCATCGAATAATTCCACAAACTGATCGAACAAATTAGCAATCGGGGCCGTGACTTGAACTGTTTGAGAGAAAATCTCTCCAATTGCTTCTCCAGCAATCTTTAGCTTCTTGACGTAGCTATCATCGAAAGTCACATAATATGTTTCCTCAATTTTTCTAGAATGCTTATTTAAAACACGGTATGCTTTTGAAGTAAGAGAGTATCCTAGAAAAATTCCTTCATCAGCTTTAACGTCAAACTTGTTACGATGTTCTCTGGAGTTGAAGATGAAACATCATGAACCGAACACATGGAAAAATTTTACGTTCGGCTTCCTGTTGTTAATGATTTCATAAGGAGTAACAGAGAAATGCTTTTTGAGATAAGACATGTTCTGCGGAAAACATGTTGCAGCAATAGCAGCAGCCCAAAAATATAAAGGAAGAGAGGCGAAACTTAGCATAGTTCGGGCCGCCTCACACAAGGATCGGTTTCATCTTTCGACAATTCCGTTCTGTTGAGGTGTGTAGGGGGCTAAGAAGTTGTGACTGGTTCCTTTTTCTACCAAAAAATCTTCAAATTCTTTATTCTTGAACCCCAGTCCATTGTCGCTCCTAATCTTGCGAACGACTTTTCTCAGTTGCACTTCAATCTGCTTGATAAACATCTTTAGCTTAAGAGTAGCCTTAGATTTGTGCTTCAGAAAGAACACCCATGTAAAGCGTGAGAAATCATTAACACTAACAAGAATATACTTGCTACTGCCAATGCTTTCGATTGATGAAGGACCACACAAGTCAATGTGAAGCAACTAACGTGGTTCAACAACTTTTGTGTTTATAATGGATGGGTGACTTTGACGACTTTGTTTCCCTATTTCACATGCAGCACACAAGTGTTCTCGTTCAAACATGAGCAATGGTAGACCCCGTACATGAACTCCAGTAACAAGCTTATTAATGTCCTTGAAGTTGAGATGTGAGAGCCTTCGGTGCCACAACCAGTTTTCGTCAGAATGAGCTTTGGACAAAAGACATATAGCTGGATTTCCTTTGATTGGTTTGAGATTTAGAGGAAACATTTCGACTTTGCGTTCTGATTTGAGAATAACTCTTTTTGATTTCTTCTCTATGATTTCTGAACCTTCATCGTCAAATGAAACTTTCAGACCAGTACTGCCTACCAGTTGAGACACACTGATGAGATTATGTTGTAGCCCTTCAACATATGCCACCTTTCTTATTGTTTAGTCTCCATTGGTTATCATTCCATAACCCTTTATCGTTCCATAGGAATTATTACCAAACTTCACATTACCACCATTTTGAAGAGATCGATACTCCCTTAGCTCTTCCTTCCTTCATGTCATGTGACGAGAGCAGCCACTATCAATGTACCATTCTTCGTTGAATTGCTCGTCACTGATAACGTGCAAAAATTAAGCAGATTTAGGAACCCAAAGTTTCTTGGGTCCACGTGAGCCTTTCATAGGCACAAGAATAGTAAGAGAAACATCAACAAGATATGTTCTTTTTATTAATGTTGTTTCATCTTTATTCCTTATAGTGAACACTTTGATTTTTTTAGGATTTGAAACAGACGTTTTGGTTTTAGATTTTGGTGTTCCAGCATTAGACCGCTTTCGGTCATCCTTAACTGAGGAAATCTTCGATTTTCTTTTCAAGTGCGTTGAGGATTTTGAATAAGAGAATTTAGAGTGGGAGTTTTTCCTGACTTGAGGTTCTAAGTGACCCTTTTGTTTATTGTCATTAGTGGGACCGAACCTGGATCTTCGGTAACTGTTCCTTTCGGGACCGAACCTATCCTTTCAGTTGTTGTTGCTTTCTGATCCGAACCTGTCCTTTCTTTTTGGCTGTGAATTTTTATCATGATAGGAGAAATGGGCGTTTTGAGATCGCCAAAACTGCTTTCGCTCTGAGAGATTCTTTTTCTATCTCAGATTCCTCTGCTGATTTTGATTTTTCACTTGTTTCGGCTGTCTGTGGATGTTTGCCTTCTATTTCAGCTTCTTGTCAGCCGGTTCCCTTTTTACAGATGAGGTTTAGCTTGTGGAAGTGACTTATTCTACAGGTATTTCTTTTGTGCCACTTGTGCCTAGCACGTCAAAGTTTTCAGGCTTATTCAACGGCTCTGGTACATATATTCCTTTAGTTTTCCAGGATGTTCTTTCTGACAAACCAACTGTTTCGTCTGCATTGTCTATAGGAGCATACCAGAAAAACTCATCACATCCATCTATGTTATCTTCGTTCACTATGGCAATGAGTTCGGCTGTTTGATGCTCAGTTACTTCTGTAACCTTATACACTTGATTTGGTGGTGTTCTCACCTTTTGGTACACAACAACCTTTTCTTAAAGAACCGGGAACTTATTTTTGGACAAACGAGCAAACTCCACAGAATTTTCAGAAATCAGATTTTTGTGGTTTTCAGGTTCGCTCTTGACAAACTCAGAATAGTCGACTTCATCCTCTACAAAAATTTCACTCATATCATCGTCCTTATTAAGTTCAGATGCGTTTTCAACATCAATTGTATTTTCTGAACTTAAATTGGCACTCAATGAGTCGAATTTTTGTATGGTTTTGGTCCTAAGTTTCAGCTTATCATTTTCATCCAAAAGATTTTTGAGCATTTCCTTATGGTATTTGGACTTAATAAAAGATTCGATTTTGTCCAGACCATACATATAAGTAGGATTCACATCATCAGACGATACAACACTTTCACAGTTGTATGCTTCAGCATTGATTTCATCCTCCTTAAACTCAAGGAAGGGTAAAATCATGCGATGTATTTTCTGCCCTATTTCACAATTTAGATGCAGTTGAGTAATGTTAGAATAAAGTCTTTTAGCAATTAAATAAAACACATTCCTTTGTTTTAACAATTTCAAGTTGTCTCTTTGCAAATAAACGTTTTCATCCTTAGACTTAATTAGCTCTGACTCCTTCAGCTCAATCCACATCCTTCGCTCCTCACTCTTGGACGACACCCTGCTTATTTGGTCAGTTAGGTTAGAATTGGTGACCCTTGTTTGAGTTAAACAACTATCCAGATTTGAGATTCTTAAATTTAAGTTATTTAATTCCTTTTCATATAATTTCTGAGGAATTTTGAATGAAATAAACAGAGATTGTACCTTCTAGATCAATTCATCAAGTTCATTGATCTGCACACTGAGAGGTTTTGCTGTGAAGCAGAAGTCCTCTCGCTCCTTGGTGTCCTCATTTCCAACATCAGTATTGTATCCCCTCATGTGAGATACATTAGTCACCATCAGATACTTTCCACTGCTTTCACCGCTTCTTGTGACATACGCCTTTCCATGTGAAGGCTTTCTCACCTCATCATCTTCTGAGACGGTCGACCACACTTGTATGCCACCGAACTCGTCATCCTCTGCCGAACCCTGTACAATAAGAGCATTCATAGAAGAATTAGTAGCAGCTTTCTTCCTCTTAATCTCTTCCAGCTTTTTCATCAGGATCGCCACTTCATCTTTCTCCTCGTCTTTCTCTGCCATTTTCTTCAAAACACAATCTTTGGCATAGTGATTCTTTCCCCCACAGTTATAGCAGCTGACACTAGAATCTGCTTCAACCTTCGCCTCTTTCTTTGATTCCTCAATCTTTGGCTCCTCCCTTACCTTTTCAGAACTGTAGCTCCCCTGCCAGTTTCTATTTTTATTGGTAGGAAACTTTTTCTTGATGAACCTCTTGGGATTGGACACCATCATAGCTTAATCTTCTGAGGTTAGATCGTAGTCCTCCAGGTTCAGATCTTCGTCTTCCACTGCATTCTTGCTTTTAGACAGGAGAGTCAAGGACCCCAAGTGTGAGACCACACTCTTCTCTTGCATCACCATCTTTTCTTGTGATTTCAGAATCCCCACCAGTTTCTCCAGCGAATATGATTTGAACTGTTCGTGGGCTTTAACAGTAGACACTACAGCTCTCCATTCGGATCTTAAGCCATTCAGAAAAGTGACTTTCTATTCAATCAGCTTCCTTTCGATATCATGTTTGTGTTGGATTAATGTCTAAGTCCATAACTATAATTGGTAAGACTTGACCTGACCCGGCATGGTCCATTTGGGTTGCATGGCATCATGCACTTGGATAGACTATAATGAGAGAAATAAGACACTTATGGTTATTAATATATTATAAGTTCTAGTATATTAATAATAAGAATAATGAGACTATTTAATTAGTATTGATCAAGAATTAACCTAGGATTAAATAAGTGATCAAAAGAAGACTAATTAAATATATGGGTTGATTGTCTAAATCATCTATACTTGTATAGTGGGCTAATGCTCCATGGATTATCTAGTTGGGCCAAAACCCATATGATGCTCCATGGTGTATTTCAACCCATGGATCCAAGGAAATGGAAAGTCATGACAATTAGGGTTTACCCTAATTGTATAACTATATAAGCATCTTATTCTTGAGGAAAATTGGCCACTAGGATTAGTGAGAGTAAGAAAGGGCTAGCTGATTTTCATGAAGTGTAGAATTCTCGCAAGTTATTCCAAGTGTATTTGGTGTTGTGTGAACCATTTGAGGTGTCACACTTGGGGCACTAGGCACTCAAGCTTCATGAAGACAAGCACTAACAAAAGGTATGTTATTCTAACTTGTGTTATTCAACGTTTAGTATGCTAGAATAGAACAATACCTTGGAAAGTTGATATTTGCATGTATAATAGAGAAAACATAGATCCAACGTATTTAGGGTTGCATGTACACTTAGGAGTGTTAGAATGCTCATAACCTGTCGCACCCCCAAACCAAAATGGCGGAAACATTCGGGGGTGGATGACTTCACGTAGTATCACAACGATTGAATATTGTAAAGAAAGTAACACAACCATCATATATATAAAATGAAAACGTATATTGTTGCGTTATACATGTTATCAAAAGAATATTACAATATGATGATAAATGTTTAATGATAAAAACATCCTTTGTGTTCCTTCTTCCAAAAGCTGGTAGTTTACCTGTATCACTGATTCCCTGAGAAATACAAGTGGTTTTGAAAGTGTCAACAATTAAGTTGGTGAGTTCATGAGTGTTTCGAGTTGAAAAGTATATCCCTTTTGGTAGTAAATTGATAAAGGAGGTTTTTAGAAAATCCAATATTTTCTTGTAAAATGAAAAAGTTTCCAAAGTTTGGAATGTGTTAGTAACTTTTATAAACAAATGATAACAATAATTTTGTATGAAAATATAATGTAGGAAAACTGCGATGCACATATGAATCTCGTAAATCAATCTTGTTTTATACTTTTTATGTGAGTTTTATAACCATACTAATGACACTGACGGCCTGTAACAACATTCTTCAAGTGTTGCAGTGTTATGACATTTGTCACCCCAGACCTGCCGGTCTAACTATAGCTAGTAGTTTAGGTGCGGGATTGTCAATCCCGTATAGATCTATACACAAATATCACGCTCTCCCTCCAAGAGATTATGGTATATAATACAGGACTTGAAATGCATACAAAAAATGTACGTTGAAGTTTAAATATCTCACATTACCTAGTATAAGTAGATTTACAATGAAATGACCTTACTTCTTTTGAAAGTGTTTCGTTTTTCAAATTGTATAAAAATGTAGGATTGACTTGCTAACTATACCCATTATAGTTTTTCAGATAGTATGTTCCATTTAGTAGAAATAACTTAGTGATATAATCGCCCTTGTATACATAAGATGTTTGTATCGATATTCGAAGTTAGAAATTGCATTTATGTTTATAAAACGATACTTTTAACGTGTAATGTACTTGTATTTCCCCCCTAAAACATGTAAAAAGAATTGAAAAGTAGGGGTATGAACTCACTCGTTATGTTTGAAGAGAGGGACTAGAGTTGAGCAGAGTTTCGATCGCGGATAGTTGCGTCGTCGGGCTCTTCGGGGATCTCTGCAACGTAAATCTTTCGTCGGGGGCTCGAGTGCGGAAACCGAGGTGATGGAATGGTCTCTGGAGCTTTAGAAGGGTGTGAGAGTATCTAGAGATTTGAGAATGTGTGCTTAAATTCGCAGCTGAACCTTTCTATTTATAGGCTGAAATTGCCTCGTACGCGGGGCGTACTCACGTACGCAGCGCGTACGTCGTTACGCTGGGCGTAAAAATGCGTCATGGTTTACGACTCCTGGCTAGCTAGGTGTAGCTTGGGCGGGCCGATGGGACTCGACTCTGGGTCTAGTACGCGGGGCATACTCCCAGAGTACGCACGGCGTAATCCCTGCTTCCAACTTCTAAATTCCGTAACTTTCGCGTACGAGCTCCGTTTTTCGCGTTCTTTATATCCACGCGTAGGTGAGATTATGCTCTACAACTTTCATTTAGACTCCGTCGGCTATTTTTGACTTTATTTTTAATGATATAATTTTAATAGGCCGGGCCTCCTAAAGTTCGTTAAAAGTTCGTAGGTTCTTTATTCGACGTCGGTTTTCGTTTGTCTTTTGATTGTTTTATTACCACCGAGGAGATCTTCAACTTCCGTTTAGGTGGTGATAGCTAATTAACACTCGATCTTCAATCCGAGTTTTCAGCCCTCTACTACTGTTACGAAACTTTGAAAATTCGTAACTTCTTCATACGAGGTCCAAATTGGGCGATCTTTTTATGCACGCTCATCTTTCAACGAGATCTACGACTTTTGTTTAGATACTTTAAGGCAAAAATATATTTTATTGAGATTCCACTTTTTACGTCAAATAATGTTTTAACGTCGTGTCGTAATTATACGAGTGGTTATAATTTCTTCAATATAACTCGGTTTTGACCGTTCTTTATGTTTTCGGAAACCTGGGCATGATATCTAATATTCGATGCATTCCAACTTAGATACATGAACACTTTATTTTCGAGGTTAGTTTCGTTGTTTTTAGCTTTCGAGTGTTTACAATGCTTTTGGGAAAAATAGGGTTGTCACATCATCCCCCTGTTAAGGGAATTTCGTCCCGAAATTTAATCTAAGATAGATATTACAAATTAGGAAAAAGATGCGGGTACTTTTGTTTCATTTGATCCTCTCGTTCCCAGGTGTATTCAGGTCCTCGCTTGGCATTCCAGCGGACCTTTACGATAGGTATGCGGCTTTGTTTAGTCCTTTTGACTTCCCGATCCATGATCTCTACTGGTTCCTCTACAAATTGGAGCTTTTCGTTTATTTCAGTTTCGTCTAGAGGGACGACAAGGGTCTCGTCGGATAAGCATTTCTTTAGGTTTGATACGTGAAAGGTAGGGTGTACGTTGTGGAGTTCCTGAGGTAGTCTAAGTTTGTAAGCCACTGGACCGATCCTGGCAAGGATCTCGAATGGTCCGATGTATCTGGGGTTCAGTTTCCCACGTTTTCCGAAGCGTATCAATCCTTTCCAAGGCGAGACTTTTTGTAGGACACGGTCTACAACTTGGAATTCCAAGGGTTTTCGTCTCTTATCTGCATAACTCTTTTGTCTATCCCTTGATGCCTTTAGATGTTCTCGGATTTGAACAATCTTCTCCGTAGTTTCTCGTATGATTTCAGGCCCAGTAAGTGTGTTGTCAGTTGCTTGTCCTTTTGCTAGTTGTGTGTCCCCCACTTCGGCCCAACATAAAGGTGACCTGCACTTGCGGCCATAGAGGGCTTCGAACGGGGCAGCTTTGATACTGGTGTGATAGCTATTGTTGTACGAGAACTCGACCAAGGGTAGATGTGTGTCCCATGCTTTGCCAAAATCGATTACGCAGGCTCTCAGCATGTCTTCTAGGGTTTGTATGGTTCTCTCGCTCTAGCCGTCGGTTTGAGGGTGATAGGCGGTACTCATGTCTAGTCTTGTCCCCAAAGCTTTTTGTAGCGACTGCCAGAATCTTGAGGTGAATCTACTATCTCGGTCCGAGATAATGGATACGGGCACACCGTGCAGTCGTACAATTTCCCTGAGGTATGTCCTTGTTAACTTCTCCAATTTATCCGTCTCTTTGATCGGTAGGAAATGCGCTGATTTTGTTAATCTGTCGACAATTACCCAAATGGTGTCGAGTCCGTTTGTCGTTTTGGGTAACCTGGTTATGAAATCCATAGTTATCCGCTCCCACATCCATTCGGGTATTTCTGGTTGTTGTAATAAACCTGAAGGCTTTTGGTATTCTATTTTGACCTTAGCGCATGTCAGACATTTACTCACGTAGGTAGCAATTTCGGCTTTCATGTTCGGCCACCAGTACAACTTCTTGAGGTCGAGATACATCTTGTCGGAGCCGGGATGTATGGAGTATCGTGTTTTATGGGCTTCGTCCATGACGATTTCTCTGAATCCACCAAACTTTGGTGTCCATATTCGATCCATGAAATAACGAACTCCGTCGTTCTTGGTTTCAAGATTCTTATCCATTCCCCTTAGGGTTTCTCCTGCCACATTTTCAGATTTCAAGGCTTCTATTTGGGCTTCCTTGATTTGCGTGGACAGGTGGGAATGGATCGTCATAGTTAGGGACTTCACTCGGCGACCTGAGTATTCCTTCCGACTGAGTGCATCAGCCACTACATTAGCCTTTCCGGGGTGATATCGAATTTCGCATTCGTAATCACTTAGTAGCTCTACCCACTGTCTTTGTCTCATGTTGAGTTCTTTCTGGTTGAGGATATGTTGAAGGCTTTTATGGTCAGTGAAGATCGTGCATTTTGTGCCGTAGAGGTAGTGTCTCCATATCTTTAGAGCGAAGACGACTGCTCCTAGCTCAAGATCGTGCGTTGTGTAGTTCACTTCATGCGTCTTTAGTTGTCTTGAGGCATAGGCGATGACCTTCCCTCGTTGCATCAGGACACACCCGAGTCCTTGGTTTGATGCATCACAATAGACCACGAAGTCCTCCGTTCCTTCTGGCAGGGTTAGGATGGGCGCACTACATAATGCTCGTTTTAGCGTTTGAAATGCGGCATCTTGTTTTTCTCCCCAGTCGAAGGTCACATTTTTCTGAGTTAGTGTGGTGAGTGGCTTGGCAATCTTGGAAAAATTTTGTATGAACCTTCGGTAATACCCGACGAGTCCTAAAAATTGTCGGATCTCTGTAGGGGTTCTTGGAATCGTCCAATTCTCTATTACCTTGATCTTCGAGGGATCCACGTGTATTCCTTCCTTGCTTACTACGTGTCCTAGGAAATCCACCTCTCGAATCCAAAATTCGCACTTGGAAAATTTTGCGTAAAGTTTCTCTGCCCTTAATGTTTCCAGAACCTGGCGGAGATGTTGGCTGTGTTCTTCCTGGTTTCTAGAATAGATGAGTATATCATCTATGAACACGATCACGAATTTGTCCAGGAAGGGACGACATACTCGGTTCATCAGATCCATGAACACTGCTGGAGCGTTTGCCAACCTGAAGGGCATTACTACAAACTCGTAGTGACCATATCGTGTTCGGAAGGCCGTTTTGGGGATGTCTCCTTCCAGTACTCGTAGTTGGTGATAACCGGATCTTAGGTCGATTTTTGAGAAGTAGCTCGCTCCTTGTAGTTGGTCGAAAAGATCGTCTATACGTGGAAGGGGATATCGGTTCTTGATTGTCAGTTTGTTCAGTTCTCGATAATCGATGCACATGCGAAAAGATCCGTCCTTCTTTTTCACGAATAGGACTGGTGCACCCCATGGTGAGAAGCTTGGCCTAATGAATCCCTTGCTCAACAACTCGTTCAATTGATTGGACAGTTCCTGCATCTCGGCTGGAGCTAAACGGTAAGGTGACTTTGCTACTGGGGTGTCTCCGGGAATCAAGTCGATTCTGAATTCGACTTGACGTTCCGGTGGGATTCCTGGGAGATCTTCTAGGAAAATGTCTGGGAAGTTGCAGACTTCTGGAATATCTTTAATGTTCTTTGGTTCTTTCTTCTGGTCTACTACATGGGCTAGAAAGGCATGGTATTCCTTGCGAAGATATTTTCGTGCTTTAACACAGGAGATGATTTGTAATTTTGCACTAGGTTTGTCTCCATATATGATGAGATTTTCACCGTTGGGAAGATTGAGACAAACGGCCTTTTCATGGCAAAGAATGTCGGCATGGTGAAGACTCAACCAGTCCATACCGATGATTATATCAAAACTTCTTATCGAAATGGGCATAAGGTCGATTTGAAATAAGTGTTCGTTTAAATTTAATGTGCACCCGACGTACATATCACTTGTGCTTTCTGTTTTTCCATTAGCCATTTCTACAGTGAATATTTTATTAAGTGGTTGGGGTCTCTAGTTAAGTAGATGTTTGAATTTATGGCTCAAAAAACTTCTCTCCGCACCGCAATCAAAGAGTATGCATGCATAAATATTGTCGAGGAGAAACGTACCCGTAACTACTGTTGGATCAGTTATTGCTTCATTTTGACCTATCGCCAGCACTCTCCCAATACCACCAACATTCCTTGTCTTGGGGCAGTCCCTCTTGAAATGTCCGGTTTCTCCACATCCATAACATGCTTGGCTTACTCCAGTACCAGGAACTTGAGTGAATGGCCGCGCTGGTGCCTTACAGAAACGGGTTGTGTGCCCTTTCCTGTCGCAGTTCTTATAGTACATCTTGCGGCAATTACCGTGGTGATGGTAGTTGCATTTGTTGCACTTTGGCAAGTTCCCTGCATATTGTTTTGTTGGCGCCGGAGTTGTAGGAGTTGTGCCGGGAGTAGTAGCAGCATGAACCGCCACCATTTGTCTCTTTGAAGGTTCTTGCGAGGTTAGTCCCTTTCTCTTGTTCCAGAATTTCTTCTTGCTGTTGTTATTGTTGTCGTTGTTCCCTTTGGTTGGTTCAGTTACGATAGTCGTGACTCCTTGGCAGACGCCATGATCAACGAGAGATTGCGCCAGTTCTTTGGCACTGTCGAAGGTCATGGGCTTGGAAGCTAGCACACTTCCTTGCAGTTGGGGTGATAATCCCCAGATGTACCTCTCCACTTTTTGGCTTTCTAGAATCAACATCCCAGGACAAAGTGTTATCAAATCGCTGAACCTATTGGTGTATCCTGCGATGTCCGAACCTTTCATCGAAAGGTTCCACAATTCTTGTTCCAGCTTTTGAATCTCGCCCCTTGGGCAGTATTCCCGTAGGAGCATTCGCTTCAAATTTTCCCAACCCATGGAGTTTTCCACCACCAGGGTTAGTGTCTTGACGTGGCTGTTCCACCATGTCAAGGCGCGTTCAGAGAATGTACAGGCAGCAAATTTTACTTTGCTTTCTTCCGGGCATGCGCAAATTTCAAATACGGCTTCCGTTTTCTCTATCCATTGGGACAGAGCCAATACTCCTCCAGTTCCATAAAAGGGAATAGGTTTTCCATTGGTGAAGTCTTTGTAAGTGCAGACTCCAGTATGGCCTTGGCTTGGGCCGTTGGTAAAGCTATTTATTCCACCTCCCGACCCATTGTTGCTCATTTGAGCCATCGCCGCGGTTACAGCGGCTGTTACAGCAGTTTGGAACATAGCTGTATCCATAGTTGGAGGAGGTGGTGGAGGTGGTGCTGGAGTTGAGTTTCTGCGTGTTGATCTACGAGGAGGCATGTTCTGGTAGAGAAAATAAGAATGAATACTATAAGTTTCTAATGTTTTGACAATCGTGTAGTTGAGGGTTAGTCGTATCTTGTAATTTGTTTTGACTTTAGTTTTTGGTTTCAAATTAGATATAACAATTTAATTAATTTCGGCATCTGACCGTTTGACTCCCATCAGTCGCCTCTCGAATTCTGCTTGTTGTTCTTTCATCTCTCTTATTTCATCTAGAGCTGTTATCATTTGGTTCTGAAGTGTCCCCGTGTAGATTTGGATATTCTCATGTAGTCCTTCCAAACGGCTGATGTCGGAGGTGTTACCTTGGGTAGCAGCATTGATCTCTCGAATTCTGGTTGCTTGTTAGTCTACCTGGTAGTTCTGGTTAGCTATAGCGTTCACGACAACGGGAAGTGCTCGATCACCTGAGCCTCCTCCACTGACATTGTAAAAATCCCGACACATGCCGAATGGAGGGCGTACACCTTGCTGACGGCTCCAGTAGTAGAGGTGGCTTCCCCAGATGGGAATGGGTCCCGGTTGATGTGGCCTGATCACTGGAGGATGGGGGATGGGAGGGTCGATTACTTCCGGTTCGGAATCTGTTCCGCTAGAAATTTCCACGATCTCCTCGTCGACTTCGTATTCTTCCCCGACTTCGATTTCGAATTCTTCTTCGACTTCTTCTTCGATTTCCTCTGGGTCTTCCTCCGGGTCTTCTTCTATCCAGCCGCCGTTACCTTGATTTAGGTAGTAGGGGTCTCCCGGTAAAGGAAATCCGGCCATTTGTCTGTACTGGGATAGAGGTATGAGAGTTTTATAAGAAAAGAAATTTCTAATTAACGACTTCCTAAGCCTATTTATATCTTTACTGAGCGCAATGTTTTATCGTTTAATAATAGACTTATAGTATTTCAATTTAGCGAATTTAGTTTTTATAAGTTTTTGGCTTGTTGACTACTACGACCATTCCTCGACGTATATTGGTCAAATCAGGATAAATATAGTTGATCAGGCTATATTTATTCTTGATTTGATTACATACCCCAAGGCTCGATCGTGGTATTGCAACTTGCCATACTACTTATTAGAAAAACTTGTCATGATGCAAGGCTGATACGTGCGGTAAAAATGTATATATTTAAAAGAAAATATATTTCTATGAAAATGTTGTTATCAGAGGGTTTTTGGTTCCCGTTGTATTTATAGTTTGTATATCTTATGTGGTTTGATATACTTAGTTCACTATAAACAATGCTCTGATACCAATCTGTCGCACCCCCAAACCAGAATGGCGGAAACATTCGGGGGTGGATGACTTCACGTAGTATCACAACGATTGAATATTGTAAAGAAAGTAACACAACCATCATATATATAAAATGAAAACGTATATTGTTGCGTTATACATGTTATCAAAAGAATATTACAATATGATGATAAATGTTTAATGATAAAAACATCCTTTGTGTTCCTTCTTCCAAAAGCTGGTAGTTTACCTGTATCACTGATTCCCTGAGAAATACAAGTGGTTTTGAAAAGTGTCAACAATTGAGTTGGTGAGTTCACGAGTGTTTCGAGTTGAAAAGTATACCCCTTTTGGTAGTAAATTGATAAACGAGGTTTTTAGAAAATCCAATATTTTCTTGTCAAATGAAAAAGTTTCCAAAGTTTGGAATGTGTTAGTAACTTTTATAAACAAATGATAACAATAATTTTGTATGAAAATATAATGTAGGAAAACTGCGATGCACATATGAATCTCGTAAATCAATCTTGTTTTATACTTTTTATGTGAGTTTTATAACCATACTAATGACACTGACGGCCTGTAACAACATTCTTCAAGTGTTGCAGTGTTATGACATTTGTCACCCCAGACCTGCCGGTCTAACTATAGCTAGTAGTTTAGGTGCAGGATTGTCAATCCCGTATAGATCTATACACAAATATCACGCTCTCCCTCCAAGAGATTATGGTATATAATACAGGACTTGAATTGCATACAAAAAATGTACGTTGAAGTTTAAATATCTCACATTACCTAGTATAAGTAGATTTACAATGAAATGACCTTACTTCTTTTGAAAGTGTTTCGTTTTTCAAATTGTATAAAAATGTAGGATTGACTTGCTAACTATACCCATTATAGTTTTTCAGATAGTATGTTCCATTTAGTAGAAATAACTTAGTGATATAATCGCCCTTGTATACATAAGATGTTTGTATCGATATTCGAAGTTAGAAATTGCATTTATGTTTATAAAACGATACTTTTAACGTGTAATGTACTTGTATTTCCCCCCTAAAACATGTAAAAAGAATTGAAAAGTAGGGGTATGAACTCACTCGTTATGTTTGAAGAGAGGGACTAGAGTTGAGCAGAGTTTCGATCGCGGATAGTTGCGTCGTCGGGCTCTTCGGGGATCTCTGCAACGTAAATCTTTCGTCGGGGGCTCGAGTGTGGAAACCGAGGTGATGGAATGGTCTCTGGAGCTTTAGAAGGGTGTGAGATATCTGGAGATTTGAGAATGTGTGCTTAAATTCGCAGCTGAACCTTTCTATTTATAGGCTGAAATTGCCTTGTACGCGGGGCGTAACTTTGGAGTACGCGGGGCGTACTCACGTACGCAGCGCGTACGTCGTTACGCTGGGCGTAAAAATGCGTCATGGTTTACGACTCCTGGCTAGCTAGGCGTAGCTTGGGCGGGCCGATGGGACTCGACTCTGGGTCTAGTACGCGGGGCGTACTCCCAGAGTACGCGGGGCGTAATCCCTGCTTCCAACTTCTAAATTCCGTAACTTTCGCGTACGAGCTCCGTTTTTCACGTTCTTTATATCCACGCGTAGGTGAGATTATGCTCTACAACTTTCATTTAGACTCCGTCGGCTAGTTTTGATTTTATTTTTAATGATATAATTTTAATAGGTCGGGCCTCCTAAAGTTCGTTAAAATTTCGTAGGTTCTTTATTCGACGTCGGTTTTCGTTTGTCTTTTGATTGTTTTATTACCACCGAGGAGATCTTCAACTTCCGTTTAGGTGGCGATAGCTAAATAACACTCGATCTTCAATCCGAGTTTTCAGCCCTCTACTACTGTTACGAAACTTTGAAAATTCGTAACTTCTTCATACGAGGTCCAAATTGGGCGATCTTTTTATGCACGCTCATCTTTCAACGAGATCTACGACTTTTGTTTAGATACTTTAAGGGAAAAATATATTTTATTGAGATTCCACTTTTTACGTCAAATAATGTTTTAACGTCGTGTCGTAATTATACGAGTGGTTATAATTTCTTCAATATAACTTGGTTTTGAGCGTTCTTTATGTTTTTGGAAACCTGGGCATGATATCTAATATTCGATGCATTCCAACTTAGATACCTGAACACTTTATTTTCGAGGTTAATTTCGTTGTTTTTAGCTTTCGAGTGTTTACAATGCTTTTGGGAAAAATAGGGTTGTCACATAACCCAACAGTGGTATCAGAGCCTAGGCTTGTTTTCTTGTTATACCTGCAATAGAAGCTGAAAAATCGAAATTGGTGCTATCAGCCCAGCAGACTCGCCGAGTCCATGAAGGGACTCGACGAGTCCAAGGCAAAATGCATCCAACTCGCCGAGTTTTGTTCATGCACTCGACGAGTTGGACCCCAGACAGCATATCTTCGAGGTTTTTGGCTAAGAAATGGACTAGGAACATTACCCTGAGATGTTTTTGAACTTATAAACTTGTTTTTGTTGTGGTAATGTTCATATTAATCCAATTTCAAAGATACTTTTCAATAGATTCATGTTTTGTATTAGTTTAAAGGTTAGACTAATTACATGAAAAAGTTTGATTTGAATTATCTTGTTCTTATGAGTTTCTTAGATTAATAGAAAAGTTGAATGAAATAGTTGTTTTCAATCCATTTTAATCTAAGAGTTGAGTATAAAATGTGTTTGTGTAACTTGTCCTCAAGTTACATGAAGAGTCACATTAAAGACTCATAAAACTCATAAAATTGGAAAAGGTTACAAAAAAAAAAGGAAGAGTCTAGTTCTAATTAATTGGAGTTATGACTCCATAATTTGTCCTCAAGTTATGGAGGACCAAGAGTCTCTTCATTAAATAAATAAAAAAAATAATGTAACCTTAATTAATTCCATAAGTTATAAAATAAAGAAAAGTTAATTCTTTACTAGTTTAAAGTCTTCCATAATTTGTCCACAAGTTATGGAACTTGAAGAGTTTTTGGATTAAAACTACTTTAAATACATAAGTTATGGAATTAATTATTTTTGAATAGTTTCAAAACTTGCCCTCAAGTTTTGGAATTTGTAAAGTTTTCACTTATGAATACTTTAATTCCAAGTTAGCCCTTATAATTTAAAAAAGTTAAAATTCAACCCTTATACTTTATAATATTATAAGTTACTAAAATATATATATGTATAAGAGTAAAGTCGGTCTTACCGCTAGTACGCCTCATTCACGAAGCCGGTCTATAAGGTGGGTATAAGGTTGTTGCCTATAAAATGGCAACTTAATGGGTGTCCACTCTCACCCACCGCTTGCTTGACTGGTGGAGGGTCGTTAGCCGAACGAGTTTGACAGGACTATAATTCTCCCTTCATTAAAAGTATTAATGATAAATACTAAGTAACTAAACTCTTAATAATTCCCAATCTTAGTTACTTAGGAAAATGTGAATAAGGTGCTAATCCATGAAATTACACTTTGCACTTTGTTTAAGTCGGTTAGTGGAGCGTGTGTGGTTAACTGGCACACTAAATCGTATTTAACAAGGTAGGCAAAGGGTAACTTAATGTTTATCATAGTATCGATGGAGCGTGTGTGGTTAACCGGCACATCGATTGAGAGGTAAACACTTAAGGGTACCAAGTAATTTGCATGGTTACTTCACACCTTGTTTTGTGATCCTCGGCATCCCAGTCACAAAACCTGAAGGGCACACTCGAGATTGAAACATGCCATTGAACAGTTCAATGAATCTCAAAAGATCTAGGAGTTTCAAAACCAATTAAAACCTAATAATACATTTCGTTTATCTTGGTGGAAATTGGTGAATCTTCATTCACCTACCTTCAAATTGTTTTATAGCTTGGATTACGGCATACCTCTTCTAAGTTATAAAATGGTTTGTTGGGTCCTAGCCTTAATATTTCATATTGGGTGTCATATTAAGGACTTTAAATCAACTATCTTGAATATCTCCCAAAACATGTCTGGTTTAGACATTTATGATCTTCCCAAATCTCTTGAAACAAGCTTTCCCAAATGAAGATGATGTCCCTTGGAAATCATACTTCATTCACCTCCTTCAAATTATTCTCCCAACCCACAAGTTCAAAAGTCACTCAAACCCTATTGGCAAGGCAAGGTCTAGGTGTGATCACATCTTGGACATGTAGTCACATATTGACAAGCCGGGAGAGTTGGGTGTCAAAGTCTTGAGAAAGTTGGTGGTTCAACTACTCTCTAAGTCACATAGTAAGTTCCTTTGGGACACCTATGAAACAGACTATGACAAGACCCTTAATGATCTTATTTATTTGTTAAGATCAACTTCCTAAAACTTTATGGACATTGACAATAGTGACACAGGAAATCCAGAAAAACATTCTCTTCCCAATGGAAAGGGATCGACCATAGTCAACTCGGTTGAACAAATGGTAAAGAGAAAAGCTAAGTCTGTGATAGTCCCGTGTACCATTATCAAAGGGTCCATATGTTTATATTGCCAAAGAAAGGGTCATTAGTTGTGAAGCTGCCAAAATTTACTTAAGGATGTTAAAGTCAATATGTTTGACTCTACTTTAGGTAAAGTCCACTATCTAACTCTGCTAAGTTTCTATTCTGAGATTTTTGATACATGATGTGACTGGGTCACATGGTGATGTTTTAAGAATCAAAGAAAAGTGAAGGAACTTAAAGAAAGAATATGCTGAATCTGATCGCATAGATGGATTTCTATCGCGTAGTTTGAAGATCGGATTCTTGAGCTACTTCTTAGGAGTTATGAGGTATTGCTTAGGAATAGATAACAACAAGTTTTCATATGGATTGTAAGGATAAGTTTTTCCGCATAGTTTTAAAATAAAAGAAATTTTTTTTGATTTTATTTATTTTAAAATATCCTTACAATGGCATTTGAGGAATTGTTGCTTATATGATTCCATTAATAGCAAGAGTGGAAATATGAAATTGATTCCTTCATTTGTGGTAATGTCTAAATTTACCAAATAAGGAAAGATTCTCATCATCCAAAGTCTCAATTGGACCGGGACTTGGAATCATGCAAGTTCTATAGCATGATGAATGAGAACTTTCAAGTATTGGAAAAATTAAGATTAATTACTTGTTGACATGGATGTGTGAGTCAAGTAATGGACTAAGGGATCGAGTACATAGTCATGTGCACTGATTAAGTCCACCACAAAAGATATAAGGCTATTCGTCATAGTTTACTAAAGCTCAGTAAATATGATTATACTTACAAGCTTAAGTGTAACTCTGAGACATTAGAAAAGGTTCCAATGTATGGCAGAGCGAATAAGAAGAATCAAATTAGGCAGAAGGATAGAAGTTCCTCAAATCTGAAAAGATGAGAGAGTACTTTAGTATCAGTTTTGTGATCATCTTAATGAATAAGAAACCATATCAAAATTAGTTCTCTAAGGAAGTCTTAGTGCATTCTTATGACTAAGAAGAAGGGATCTTGAATTATTGAATGGTTAAATCAAGAAGATGAGTCATACTTCATTCCAATACAAGTCTTAGAGTCATACTCCAAGATTATAATTTGAGTGACATGTCTTTAAGAAGGTTTAAAAACACTTATCAAATGTAAGAGTAAAAGTTTTCTACTCTTGTACATTTGAAATTGGTAAGTTGTGATGTTTTGGATAAAACAAAGACCAACTAAGGCCAATTGTGTGAAGTGTTTGTCTTGATTAGAATTTGCACTATCTCTTGGATGTTTGACAAGGGAGTCTTATAGGTCAAGAGGACAGTGGGAGTCTTAAAGGTCTTGAAAGTCTCAAGAACTAATCAAGAATAGAACCTAAAGTTCTTCACTAGCACACTACTTGAGGTTTATAACCTATCGTGTTGACATATTCCGTGCCCATTTCAATCAAAGTTGGCTTTGCATATGAGTTCTTAGAATTCTTAATGTGTTGCACAACAACTTGGAAGCAATGGCAGGCCCTTGAGCTGCCAGGTGGCAAGAAATTAAGATTGAGTTCAGTCCATATGAGTTCAGATTTGTCATTATCCTTGTCTTGTGACTATGGCTTTGACAATTCACATGGATAAGAACACATACACCATTAAATCTAAGTGTCATAAGGTTTCTCTCTGATTCATGAAAATGATGGTGAGGAAACACTTTCACTAAGTAGATTTTAGTTAGATAGCAATTGTGATATTTGCATTCTCAAAGTCGTTAGTGGAGCGTGTGTGGTTTACCGGCACACTAACCTGGACTTGTGAGAAGTGGCAAAAAGGTATAAGCATTATGATTACGGCATCCCTCTTCATAATTGTTTAGACACACAAGTGTGCTATCTAAGGGAAGGTGTATGTTTTTGATAAAGTCTTATCAAAACAATCTAGTATCAGAAATCTGAACTTTGGTAAGAAAGTCAATAAAGTATTGATTTCTAGAAGTCCAGTTGATTTCTGAGTACATGTCAAAGCTAGTGGGAGCATAAGTGTTATGTTAATAATCATCATGTTAGTGGGAGCATGATAATTATGATAAGTATTGCGAGTTAGCAATGTTAATTATAGAAAACAAAAGTTTCAACTGGGAAAGAGTTGTTTTGCTATAATTAAGGGAGAGGAAATTATACTTCATCTCAAATCTATAAGCTTAGATCGTGAGGTTTTAATCATTTAGTCAAGGATATATATGAATTTCATGTTGGAATGGCTCAACATAAGGAAATTCTGTATATGGGTCCATTATTTGCGTTCTAAAATTCGATTATGATTACGGCATCCCTTTTCATAATCTGAATTATGAGAACTTGGCAAATAGAAATGGAAATGTTATAGCAAAAGACTGGTTTAGTCTTTATGTGAGACATCATGAATCGTGTCCCATATGCTTCGGATATAGGTTCGATTACATGTGCTATATTCATCCTTTCTAAAAGTTTCCAAATGCCTGGGGCATTAAGAAGGGAAAAGGTTTAGAACTGGATATGACTAAAAGGATTAAACAATTGTCGAGGACAATCTAAGGTTTACCAAAGATTGGTTTCTCAAGGACAATTGGAAGTATAGTGATAATTCTGGAAGGACCATATTGACATAATCTGTAAGGAGGCAACTCTTGTTCAGAAGTTATAGTCAAAATGAATCTGGAAATGTTTCAAAGTCAGAAATTTCAATCTGTGTAAGATCAAGGAAACTTAATGCAAGAAGGATGTTTCCAAGGAATTGATCTCCTTTGGAATACTCTGTAATGATTGTTTCCAAGTCTTTCTGACTTTGTGCATAATCATTACAAGAGGATCAATGCATATAAGTTTAGAGTCTAACAGATTTTAGTAAATGACATGAATTTGGAATTCTTGTATTTACAGTAAGGATTTGGGAGTGTGAAGTTATGTTCAATGGATCTAGTTCACAAAGTAAAGATCATAGACAAACATAGTGTGCATACTTGGTGTATGGCATGACTAATGTTTAGAAAAACATAGTGTACATGCTTGGAGCATGGGACAACTATTGTTTTAAATTCAAGAATAAAGTTGATAGCTGAAACAGTATACAATGAATAATGTGTAATCATATGGTGATAAATAAAAGGTGTTTTATTTATATTCATAAGTTCTGAGACCATATTGGATTCAATTATTATTGTGTTGCACTTTGCATGTTTTGACTTCCCGAATAAACTAGGTTATTCTTCCGAAATGACTAAGTTATTCAAACCATCCACAGTCGGTCATATGTTGGAAGTAGATATTAATCAAGACTGTCATGGGTTGGCTTGTAGAGGTCTAAGATGTTGGACAAAGGGCTACAATACTCATGAGTGCTCATAAGTTATGAGTATTGGATTCAACCCGCGCTCATTGGAATCACTTCATGGATTTTATCACGAGTGATCATCAGATGATAATATCTTATATTCTTCAAACCTAGAGATATGAGTTGTTACTATGAGTTGGTTGTACATTGATTGCACGAAACCGCATTTGGTAACTCGATGCTATAAAACGTGTCTTTGTGTGTGATTCAACAAGTAGTATGTCACACCCCGAAAACCAGAGGCGGAAACGTCTCCGGGGTTGACTACCATGCTGTGTATCAAATCCAATGTACATAGTAATCACAACAAACAAACATTACATTACATATATATGAAAGTTTACATGTGTTTCAAAAGTAAAGTTATACAAATATACATATGCATCATATTAACAAAAGTTGAGACGAGTCTTCCACGCACTCCGTCTTCATCAAAAGAGATCACCGGGTACCTGTCTAACTTGGACCTGAGAATACAAGCGGTTTGAAAATCAGCATAAAGCTGGTGAGTTCATAAGTGGTTTTGTTTTGTGAAAATGTATCGGTTTCCTTTAGTTTCCGAAAAGATTTGTTATCCAAGAAAATCCCATATTTTCTTATGTGAAGTTGGTTAAGTTATCATTTGTTACCAATTCGATTATGTATTGTATTTTTCCCCAGGAAAATCCCATATTTTCCTAATTGTAAGATCGGTTGTATAACACAAAGTATATTTTAACATCCGAAACTATATAATGAAAATCTTGGGATCACTATCCTGAAAGACATATATAAGATAGCTTGACACATCCGAAAGTACAGGTTTAAGATCATGGGACTATCATCCCGGACTAGACACTAGATAAGTTAATGTATATATGTAAATATAGATTGGAACCATGGGATCACTATCCCGTATAAGATATAGTTGAAGATACAAAACCTTGGGATCATTATCCCGTATAAGATATAGGTTTAGAAAGCCATGGGATCATTATCCCGTATAAGTTATAGATACGAAACCATGGGGTCATTATCCCGTATAAGATATAGTTTAAGACCATGGGGAAAGACATCCCGTACAAGTTGTAAATACAAACCATGGGATCACTATCCCGAACTAGATACAAAATAGTTTGATTAATACCATGGGATCACTATCCCGAAAGAGATATAGAAATAAACCATGGGATCACTATCCCGTATAGGACATGGATATAAAATAGTTTGATGATACCATGGGATCACTATCCCGAAAGAAATCTAAAAATATAGATACAAAACCATGGGATCACTATCCCGAACGAGACGTAGTTTCTGAACCCAAACTGTGAATAAGCTGATATTAATACATATTGTGAGTCGGGTAACCATACTAATACGACAACGTGACCTCCTTGACGTTTGTCAGACGTCGAACGATATCCAGAAATTTGTCACCCTAGGCGTGCCCGCCTAACTGTAGCTAACAGTTAAGGTGTGGGATTGTCAGTCCCGAATAGATCTATTCACAAACTCCGCGCTTTCCCTCCAGGAGACTCTGGTTACACTTCCGGGGAGGATTTACTGATCATCCATAAAGGGTAGTGACTATCTCACAAACTAGTACTAAACTATTCACAGGGTTCTTGTAAGATATCGACATACAGAAGATTATGAAACATAGTACTGTAAAGTATAGATACATACATGAAATTATCGGATAATACATTCAAATGATACGGAGCTAAACTGAAACAGACATAGTTTATCTAATAACTTAGTAGAGATATCAGTATACGATAGAAAGAACAGTAAAGACCCCCAAATTATACCCATAATAATTTGATTAGTTTGATTGTTTCCTTAAATAAAATCCATTTAGTTGAAATCGAGTTGTCATTCCTTATACTCAGCATATTACATAAGGAGTAAAAGAGTTTATAGATTTGTCAAAGATTGTTTGAAACACATCAATGTTGTGATTGGAAAACAGTTTTAGTTTGCTTGTATTCCCCCCTGAAAACAGTGAAAAAGCCGTAGGGGTATGAAGTCACCGAACGAGGTACGAGACGGTTTGGCTGCTAAGAGCTGAGCCGGGACTTGTAAACGCACAAGGTTCCTAATTATGAAGTAAAGATACACATTTGTATCTAATTAGGACTTAGATTGATTGTCGGATAGGGACCAATGCTTCAGGTGGCGATAACACTTCGATACAAGTGTTTGGTGGGACCCGGGTGGCGTTTAGGGACATGAATGACACAAGGGACTTGGGAGATGAGATGGGACATCAAAGGAACACTCCCTTTAAGGGAGTTTACGGCCAAAACACCCTTCCCCATGAGTTTACGACCGTAAACTCATGATGGGTGGTTTATGGTGCCTTTTGGACTTCCAACACTTAGGGGATAATTTCTAGACCCCCTTTATGGGAGTTTATGGCCTAGCATAGCTCCATGGCCGTAAACCCCTATTTTTCCAAGAAAATGATGTTAAATGGTTCCAAAACAAATCACATGTGATTGGTAGAATTAATACAAGGCCTAACATGAGTTTGCATGGGATTTTTGGGGTGTTTGTGGAGTTTACGGCCCATGAAACCCCTTTCATGGCCAAAAACTCTAGTATATGGTGTTCCAAGGTGTTTCAAGGTCTAAAACTTGCATGAAAGGACTTCTAAAATTCATCTAAGGGCCTTAGGGGTGTGTAGTTTGCATTCTAACACCAAAAATTTTGGAGTTTACGGCCCAAGAACATGTCTTGGCCGTAAACCCTTAGAAACCCCATAAATGTTGTGTTTTAGGCCCTCAAAGTATTTTTGGTTGGTCCCTTGATTTATTCCAAGGCTTTTGGTGGTGTTGGATGGCTTTCTAACACCTTAGAATGAGATTTATGCCAACTTTTGTGGAGTTTACGGCCCAAGAACTCTCCTTGGCCGTAAACTCATCTAAGTCCCTCAAAATTAATGTTTCAAGTGTCCAAATGCAAGAATAAAAGTCCTATAATTCATATCTAAGCTATAGGGGTGATTTGGAAGGTTTTAAGGGAATGAAAACCCTCATTATGTGAGTTTACGGCCCAAGAATGATCCTTGGCCGTAAACTCCTCCAAACATCACAAAATGCAAGTATTACATGTTTAGATTACATATATTAAAGTCTCATAGCCATATCCAAGGTCCAAACTAGTCAAGGAAGGGTTTAAAGGCTCAAAACCCCTTATATTTGGCGTTTACGACCTAAGCATCTTCTTAGGCTGTAAACTCACATACATTGTCCAATTTCATGTTTAAATCTCGAATTTGAAGGCTAAAGATGCTATAGATTAAAGCTAGGGAGTTACCCTAAGGATTTGAAGCCTTAAAATTGAGTTTTGGACACTAAATCTTTGGATTTTGGAGAGAGGTTAGAGAGAGAGTAGTGAGAGAAGGAAAAAGCTTCAAATGAAAGCTGAAACTTGTTTATATAGTTCCCAAAATTTGCACGCGGTGGAATTCTACCCGATACCGACGCTAAACGCGGCTTTTGGTCGCACCCGATTGAGTTTCCGTCACCCGACGGGAACATTTTTAAAACTTATTAAATAATGATTTTGGGCGAATAACATAAGTTCCTGAGTGCTTTAGACACTCATTAGGATAAAATAAACATATAAATTTATATAATTAACTCCAAAGAGAAAACGGAACGAATCCGATAATGACGACTCTCCGGGTAGAACGGGTTTTGGCGACGAACAAATTTCGGGTTGTTACATTATCCCCCCGTTAGAGGGAATTTCGTCCCGAAATTCAAAGAACAGGATATAGATCATGAGTTTTGAAATGAAACTCGAATGGATTTGATATTTTGGATCATCACTTTCTCAAGTGGAATGGGGTCTCTACGAAGGTTTCGAAACATACGATATGGAATTAAACTTTAGATATTCGAATGAAATTCCCGGAAACACTTCGGGACAGACATTTAGTAGAAAGAACTACTAAATTCTCGTTTCTCAATGACCACAGAAACGAGGTATGCGGTAATTCGTACCAGAAAAACTCTTAAGTTTTAAAGTATGACATAATACGAAAGTTGATGCCAGAGATCATGAGAGTTAGGTCGAGGAAGAGATATAGACAGGTGACCCTCTCGAAACTAGGATAACAGCATGAATGGGACTCCGTCATTCCATGTTAAACGTAGCATCAAGGTATTATCGCGAAAGGATTTCCCATTTAACCGAATAGAATAGACTAGTCCTCTGGACCGAGGATTCAATCTATATGCGCGAAGTTAGCGTTTTCAATCTCATTGGTTAGTCGTCTCGATGATGCACATCTCGATCACATACGAGGAATTGAGCTTAGAAAACGTTCGAATTGATAGATAACAGGTTTCCCTCCAAACACGGGAATTGAAAAGAGTTGCAAGTATAAGAGTTATCAAAGAGAAGTATACCTGCGGCGACAGAAGGATCAGTGGTGGTAGTTGCTTTGGCGCAATTCCCTTTGAAGTGCCCTGCTTTACCACAATTGTAGCAGGCTGGACTGATTCCTGCTCCCAATGATTGGTTCGTTGACTTGACCGGTTTTCTGCAGGTTCGAGATAGATGGCTCTTCTTGCCACAGTTGTTGCAGCTCCTTTCGCGACATGGACCAGGGATGCGGTGATGGTAGTTGCACTTACCACACCAAGGAAGACTGCCAGTGTATCCACTGGTGGGAGTTTGGGCTGTAGAACCGACAGCTGAGACAACAATAGGGGTAGTAGCAACATGGATTGCTACCGTTTGCTGTTTCTTCGAAGACCCTCTCGTACTCTGGGCCTTTCGCTTGTTCCGAGATTTCTTTCTACTTTCACCTCCACTTGTGTCCGACTCAGGAGTGGTAGTGTCCTCATCATAGTTGTCTTCGTGATCGATCAAAATTTTCGCAAGGCATTTAGCACTATCGTACGTGTCTGGCTTCGCAGCCAAGACATTCCCTTTGGTTGGCTGGGTCAATCCCCAGATGAATCTTTCGATCTTTTTACCCTCCGGGGTAACCATTCCCGGACAGAGTAAAGCCAGGTCATCGAATCTTGAAGTATAAGCAGCTATGTTGGAACCCTTCATCTTCAGGTTCCAGAGTTCGTGTTCCAGTTTCTGAATTTTGCCTCGAGGGCAGTATTCTGCAAGTAGAAGCTCCTTCATAGCTTCCCAACCCATGGCATTCGCTACAGGTAAGGTTAAGGATTTGACTCGGCCGTTCCACCAAGTCAGGGCTTTATCAAGGAAGGTGCAGGCGGCAAACTTGACTTTGTCAGACTCCGAACAGGTACATATTTCGAAGATTGACTCGATTTTCTCGAACCATCGAGTCAGGGAAATGACACCTCCAGTGCCATCAAAGGTTGTGGGTTTTGCGTTCATGAAGTCTTTATAGGAACCCCCTCTTCGGTGTTCCTGGTTGCCTTCTGGGTTTTGTGGTTCGGGACCACCTCCGGAGCCACCGGGATTCATTTGAGACATAGCTGCCACCATTGCAGCAGTCAGAACTGTTTGAAGTGATGCGAGATCAAATTGAAGAGAAGATGGTGGCGGAGGAGGATTATCGTTGTTCTTCGAGCTGGGTCTCTTTCTCGGAGGCATATTGATCTAAAAAGATCTGGAAAGAGAGGATTATAAGTCCTCTGAATTGAATTAAGAGATATTGAACAGGAGATATCTCATCAAGACAGATATAGCATCATACTGAGCGATAAAGCAGGAAGGCGTTATCAAGACAGAACATTTTATCGCTAGAGGATTGATCAAGTAAAATCGCGTATACGAGGGTTTTCTACGAAGGATTTGCTCGAGAAATACTCCCATAGTATTTCATGGTTCGCTGCAGCGACGATTCGTTGTTTGAGATGTTAGGTAAGTTTTAGGCATGCTGCATACCACAGTCACTCCCAAGCACATGTTGGTCGTGTCTCGAATGAATATAGTTGGCCAGGCTATATTGACCCTAGACACGACTACATAACTGCCCAGGTTTAACCGCAGTGTACAACACCCATTTACTTATGTTTTGTTCTACTTGTAGTTACGGATTTCGGCGATTCGGTATACTTGTATACTTTTGAAAATACTTATAGTTTTGAAGATACTTTTAATTCAGAGCACTGAGGCCCTTTAGTGTTTATAGTTTTATACCATGTAAGGTTTGGTATACTCTGTTCACTATAAACAAGGGCTCTGATACCAATCTGTCACACCCCGAAAACCAGAGGCGGAAACGTCTCCGGGGTTGACTACCATGTTGTGTATCAAATCCAATGTACATAGTAATCACAGCAAACAAACATTACATTACATATATATGAAAGTTTACATGTGTTTCAAAAGGAAAGTTATACAAATATACATATGCATCATATTAACAAAAGTTGAGACGAGTCTTCCACGCACTCCATCTTCATCAAAAGAGATCACCGGGTACCTGTCTAACTTGGACCTGAGAATACAAGCGGTTTGAAAATCAGCATAAAGCTGGTGAGTTCATAAGTGGTTTTGTTTTGTGAAAATGTATCGGTTTCCTTTAGTTTCCGAAAAGATTTGTTATCCAAGAAAATCCCATATTTTCTTATGTGAAGTTGGTTAAGTTATCATTTGTTACCAATTCGATTATGTATTGTATTTTTCCCCAGGAAAATCCCATATTTACCTAATTGTAAGATCGGTTGTATAACACAAAGTATATTTTAACATCCGAAACTATATAATGAAAATCTTGGGATCACTATCCCGAAAGACATATATAAGATAGCTTGACACATCCGAAAGTACAATTTTAAGATCATGGGACTATCATCCCGGACTAGACACTAGATAAGTTAATGTATATATGTAAATATAGATTGGAACCATGGGATCACTATCCCGTATAAGATATAGTTGAAGATTCAAAACCTTGGGATCATTATCCCGTATAAGATATAGGTTTAGAAAGCCATGGGATCCTTATCCCGTATAAGTTATAGATACGAAACCATGGGGTCATTATCCCGTATAAGATATAGTTTAAGACCATGGGGAAAGACATCCCGTACAAGTTGTAAATACAAACCATGGGATCACTATCCCGAACTAGATACAAAATAGTTTGATTAATACCATGGGATCACTATCCCGAAAGAGATATAGAAATAAACCATGGGATCACTATCCCGTATAGGACATGGATATAAAATAGTTTGATGATACCATGGGATCACTATCCCGAAAGAAATCTAAAAATATAGATACAAAACCATGGGATCAGTATCCCGAACGAGACGTAGTTTCTGAACCCAAACTGTGAATAAGCTGATATTAATACATATTGTGAGTCGGGTAACCATACTAATACGACAACATGACCTCCTTGACGTTTGTCAGACGTCGAACGATATCCAGAAATTTGTCACCCTAGGCGTGCCCGCCTAACTGTAGCTAACAGTTAAGGTGTGGGATTGTCAGTCCCGAATAGATCTATTCAAAAATTCCGCGCTCTCCCTCCAGGAGACTCTGGTTACACTTCCGGGGAGGATTTACTAATCATCCATAAAGGGTAGTGACTATCTCACAAACTAGTACTAAACTATTCACAGGGTTCTTGTAAGATATCGACATACAGAAGATTATGAAACATAGTACTGTAAAGTATAGATACATACATGAAATTATCGGATAATACATTCAAATGATACGGAGATAAACTGAAACAGACATAGTTTATCTAATAACTTAGTATAGATATCAGTATACGATAGAAAGAACAGTAAAGACCCCCAAATTATACCCATAATAATTTGATTAGTTTGATTATTTCCTTAACTAAAATCCATTTAGTTGAAATCGAGTAGTCATTCCTTATACTCAGCATATTACATAAGGAGTAAAAGAGTTTATAGATTTGTCAAAGATTGTTTGAAACACATCAATGTTGTGATTGGAAAACAGTTTTAGTTTGCTTGTATTCCCCCCCTGAAAACATTGAAAACAGTGAAAAAGCCGTAGGGGTATGAACTCACCCAACGAGGTACGAGACGGTTTGGCTGCTAAGAGCTGAGCCGGGACTTGTAAACGCACGAGGTTCCTAATTATGAAGTAAATATACACATTTGTATCTAATTAGGACTTAGATTGATTGTCGGATAGGGACCAATGCTTCAGGTCGCGATAACACTTCGATACAAGTGTTTGGTGGGACCCGGGTGGCGTTTAGGGGCATGAATGACACAAGGGACTTGGGAGATGAGTTAGGACATCAAAGGAACACTCCCTTTAAGGGAGTTTACGGCCAAAACATCCTTCCCCATGAGTTTACGACCGTAAACTCATGATGGGTGGTTTATGGTGCCTTTTGGACTTCCAACACTTAGGGGATAATTTCTAGACTTGGTTTAAGGACTTGGAATGATTATAAAACATCAATTAGACCCCCTTTATGGGAGTTTATGGCCTAGCATAGCTCCATGGCCGTAAACCCCTATTTTTCCAAGAAAATGATGTTAAATGGTTCCAAAACAAATCACATGTGATTGGTAGAATTAATCCAAGGCCTAACATGAGTTTGCATGGGATTTTTGGGGTGTTTGTGGAGTTTACGGCCCATGAAACCCCTTTCATGGATGTAAACTCTAGTATATGGTGTTCCAAGGTGTTTCAAGGTCTAAAACTTGCATGAAAGGACTTCTAAAATTCATCTAAGGGCCTTAGGGGTGTGTAGTTTGCATTCTAACACCAAAAATTTTGGAGTTTATGGCCCAAGAACATGTCTTGGCCGTAAACCCTTAGAAACCCCATAAATGTTGTGTTTTAGGCCCTCAAAGTATTTTTGGTTGGTCCCTTGATTTATTCCAAGGCTTTTGGTGGTGTTGGATGGCTTTCTAACACCTTAGAATGAGATTTATGCCAACTTTTGTGGAGTTTACGGCCCAAGAACTCTCCTTGGCCGTAAACTCATCTAAGTCCCTCAAAATTAATGTTTCAAGTGTCCAAATGCAAGAATAAAAGTCCTATAATTCATATCTAAGCTATAGGGGTGATTTGGAAGGTTTTAAGGGAATGAAAACCCTCATTATGTGAGTTTACGGCCCAAGAATGATCCTTGGCCGTAAACTCCTCCAAACATCACAAAATGCAAGTATTACATGTTTAGATTACATATATTAAAGTCTCATAGCCATATCCAAGGTCCAAACTAGTCAAGGAAGGGTTTAAAGGCTCAAAACCCCTTATATTTGGCGTTTACGACCTAAGCATCTTCTTAGGCTGTAAACTCACATACATTGTCCAATTTCATGTTTAAATCTCGAATTTGAAGGCTAAAGATGCTATAGATTAAAGCTAGGGAGTTACCCTAAGGATTTGAAGCCTTAAAATTGAGTTTTGGACACTAAATCTTTGGATTTTGGAGAGAGGTTAGAGAGAGAGTAGTGAGAGAAGGAAAAAGCTTCAAATGAAAGCTGAAACTTGTTTATATAGTTCCCAAAATTTGCACGCGGTGGAATTCTACCCGATACCGACGCTAAACGCGGCTTTTGGTCGCACCCGATTGAGTTTCCGTCACCCGACGGGAACATTTTTAAAACTTATTAAATAATGATTTTGGGCGAATAACATAAGTTCCTGAGTGCTTTAGACACTCATTAGGATAAAATAAACATATAAATTTATATAATTAACTCCAAAGAGAAAACGGAACGAATCCGATAATGACGACTCTCCGGGTAGAACGGGTTTTGGCGACGAACAAATTTCGGGTTGTTACATAGTAGAACAAGCCATATGAGTCGAAGTTTATCCATTCGTTTTACCTTCGGGATAAAAGCGATATCTGTGGGCCCCTCGATGATTTGATGATGACAAATGGAAGTGCTCGGCCGGGCCTAGGACTGATTTGATTTGTTCAATTAGTCAGTCGTCATAAATCGGAAATCGGGAAACAACAAATGGACAGAGAGAATGATTATAATCCATGTCTCAGTCCATATGATATCTAGAATGGAGTAATATATGATCCCTTATCTAATGGACAAGTCATTGACAAGATCAGAGTTCATCTACAAGGTCAGAGTTCGATAGAAGCTTTTGAGAGCTACGATTGCTAGTTGGTTCTTGAAGTCATACGCAATAATAGTTTTAGACTTATCCAAGTGGGAGACTGTTGGATTAATGTCTAAGTCCATAACTATAATTGGTAAGACTTGACCCAACCCGGCATGGTCCATTTGGGTTGCATGGCATCATGCACTTGGATAGACTATAATGAGAGAAATAAGACACTTATGGTTATTAATATATTATAAGTTCTAGTATATTAATAATAAGAATAATGAGACTATTTAATTAGTATTCATCAAGAATTAATCTAGGATTATTTAAGTGATCAAAAGAAGACTAATTAAATATATGGGTTGATTGTCTAAATCATCCATACTTGTATAGTGGGCTAATGCTCCATGGATTATCTAGTTGGGCCAAAACCCATATGATGCTCCATGGATGCTCCATGGTGTATTTGAACCCATGGATGCAAGGAACTGGAAAGTCATGACAATTAGGGTTTACCCTAATTGTATAACTATATAAGCATCTTATTCTTGAGGAAAATTGGCCACTAGGACTAGTGAGAGTAAGAAAGGGCTAGCCGATTTTCATGAAGTGTAGAATTCTCTCAAGTTATTCCAAGTGTATTTGGTGTTGTGTGAACCATTTGAGGTATCACACTTGGGGCACTAGGCACTCAAGCTTCATGAAGACAAGCACTAACAAAAGGTATGTTATTCTAACTTGTGTTATTCAACGTTTAGTATGCTAGAATAGAACAATACCTTGGAAAGTTGATATTTGCATGTATAATAGAGAAAACATAGATCCAAGGTATTTAGGGTGGCATGTACACTTAGGAGTGTTAGAATGCTCATAACCCAACAGTTTGATCATCTTGCTGAGAAGATAATTGAAGCGATCAAATGTCTGTGTAACAGACTCATCGGGATTTTGCTTAAACTTTCCAAACTCAGACAAGAGCAAGGTATGAATTGAGTGCTCCAAATCTTCATATGTGGAATACAACTCTTGCAACCGATCCCAAATTTCTTTAGTAGTACTACAGGAACTCACCAACCTAAACGTGTCAGATTGAAGAGCGAATCGGATCAGTCTCAATGCTTTGATGTTGCACTGAAACTTCTCCTTTTCGTCTTGAGCAATGTCTTTCACATCTTTTAACAGATCATTATACCTTTTCTAAGTTTTAATGATTCTGGATGTTCCTGAGTGAGCAAATGGTCCATACACAATAGCTTCCCATATAAGATACCCATTATCTTCATATCCGATGACATAGTCTTCAAAGTGATGTGCCCAAACTTCGTAATCTTGGGTGTAAAGAATAGGAATCTTTGTTGTTGATCCAATGTTGTTTGAGATGTTGATAGGATTAGATTGAGAATCGTCAATGCTTGATCGTTTAACCTGTTTGAAAGATCAGACTTGTAATATACAATATTAGGGCAAGACGAATAAATAATGAGATACGTCAATTATAGAGTGATGGCTCAATAAATATTGGTTAATGCAGAATAAACCCTAATCACTTCTTTCACATAAGAGATGTGTATGAATTACACAGCCTCCTGCTCTGATACCAATTGATGAGTTTATATAACTCCTTGATCGATTAGATCTTCTAACAGGTAAATAAAGAATGCGAAAAACAGTAAGATAAAGCATGAGAATGAATCTGAGTATGTCGAATGATTCAATTACTTCAATCCTCAGCAGAGCTCGATTAGGAACTTCCGCTGTAGAGGATTCTAGGGTTACAAAAGATAAGAACGATGAGTGTTATAAAATCTCTATCAAAAATCTCACGTTCTAGGATGCAGGCAAGCATCTATAAATAATAAACCCTTCAAAATAACTCACGGATGGACAGGCCCACACCGGAGACAAAACTGGACTAACTAGTGAGCCCAAAGACGCAACACCTTCCGGACCTAACATTATCAAACATACTAATCGTTTTGAAACATAATATAGTAAAAACAGTTTAATACAATGAAATCATCTGGGATAATACTCTAAATTAAACAGAGATAAACTGAATCAGACATAGTTTATCTATTAACTTTACATAAATTTGTGCTCGTAAAACAACAACTGAAGATCCCAAATTATTCCCATAATAATTTGATTGTTTTGATTGTTTCCTTTACTGTAATTGATATCCATGTATTTATATTCAATAACACATCCCTTATGCTATGCATAATACATAAGGGGTAAAGATATCTAAAAGTTAGCCAAATATTTATAGAAATACATCTGTTTTAGGTTTTGAAAACATTTATAATTTGCTTGAATTTCCCCCTGAAAACATTCAAAAACACGGAAAAAGGCGTAATGGTATGAACTCACCAGACGAGAGATCCGACGGTTGGATGCTAATTGTCAGTTCAGGGCTTGAAACACGCGAGGTTCCAATGTAATATGATGAGATACATAATTTGGTCTATTATTTAAATAATAATACAGACTTCTAGATGCGAAAACACTTCAATTCAAGTGTTTGGAGTGACCTGGGTGGCATCTGAGGGGGTGTATGGCTTAGGAACGGAGTTTACTCTTTAAGAGTAAACTCTTAGAAGAGTTTTTGGCCCTAAACACCACATCCCCGTGAGTTTATGGCCGTAAACTCATGGGTGGTGCTCTTGATTGCTAAATAGCCTTATAACATTTGGGGGATGATGCTAGGTTTGGTTGTAGGGCATTAGAAAGGGATTTGATTAATCATATGGACCATTTGATGAGTTTACGAAAGTAAACTAGGATTTTACGACCGTAAACTCTCACCCACTCAATCCTTATGTGCTTTGATGGTCATAGGTTAATCACATGTGATTTAAACTCATTTACAAGTCATGGGTTGAATTTGGGGCACACTTTGACCAAGATATAGGAGTTTACGGCCCAGGAACCCATTCTTGGTGGGTTTACAACCGTGAACTCCTTAAGGAATGGTTTTTATTATGTTTAAGGCCCACTAACTTGTTTGTGGTTGCTTCTAGACTTTATTCCAAGGCTTATGAGGTGTTTAAGGGGCATCTTAACACCGTAGAATGACTTTACTGCCCATGAAAGGGTGTTTACGGTCCAAGCATGTGCTTGGGCTGTAAAATCATATTTATCCCCTAAATGATGAGTTCAAGGTGTTCTAAGTCCATTCCAATATGTCCTTAAGTCGATTCTAAGCTCCAAAAGTGATTTGGGAGGGTTTTTGGGCTCCAAAACCCATTTTATGTGAGTTCACGGCCTAGGACTGATATAGGGCCTTAAACTCATGATAATGATCCTATTTCATAGATTAAACACTAATTCAAAGGCTAAAGATGTTATACTATGTGTTAGGGTAGTTACCTTAATCATTTGAGGCTTGAATTGGATGATTTTGGACCCAAGATTGAATTCGTAGAGATAGTGTAGTGAGAGAGGGTTAAAAGCTTTAAAATGAGGTTACTTGAGCTTTATATATGGGTTGAGTTTGGAACACGGTGGAATTCTACCCGATACTGACGTTTACCAAGGCTTTTGGTCGTAGCCGATTAAATTGTTTATAACCCGACGGAATAAAACTAAAATTTATCCAATTAAATATCGAAAGTGTTTTTACGTGTTTCTAACGTGTCTGGATACTTATAATGTCATAATAAAAATCTTGAATTAAATGACCAAATCCAAAATGTTAATGGAAAAATCGAAAGACAAACGAGTTTTACCGACGGAATGGGTTACAGCGACAGAACAATTTACGGGCTGTCACATTATCCCCCCCGTTAGAGGGAATTTCATCCCGAAATTTAGAATTAAGATACAATTATGGGTTTGGAAAGAGATGTAGTTATTTCTGTTCATTCGAGTCTTCGTGCTCCCAAGTGAACTCGGGTTCTCGCACGGTATTCCAGCTAACCTGACTATCGGGGTAGGACTTTGTTTCATACATCTAATCTCTCGATCTATGATGTCGTATGGTGCTTCCATGAAGTTAAGACTTTGATTGATATTGATCTCATAAAGAAGGGTTACTCGGGTTTCATCGGTTAGGTGATTCCTACGATTGAAGACGTAGAATACAGGATGGATGCAGCTAAGTCCTGAAGGTAGTAGGGGTTTATGGGCTACAGGACAGATCCTGGCTAGGATATCGAAAAGTTCTACGTATCTAGGGTTAAGTTTTCCGTGATTTCACAGTGTATAATGTCTTTGCAGAGCGAGACCTTCAATAGGACACGGTCTCCAACCTGGAATTCTAAGGGTTTTCCTAGTTTATCGGTGTACACTTCTGTCTGTCTCGTGAAGCTTCTCAGTCGATCTCGGATCTGGATGATTTTCTCGGTGGTTTTGCAGATGATATTAAGTACCAGAGGAGGCACTGTCAGGGAATTGTCTCTTGGCTAGCTACGTGTCCTCTATCTCAGTCCAACACAAAAGGGATCTTGTACTTGTGACCGTAGAGGGCTTCGAATGAGGTAGTCTAAATGCAGGTCTATAATGATTCGGTCAAAGGTAAATGGGTGTCCTATGAATTCCCTAAATCGATGACTCATGCTTCCAGCATGTCTTCCAAGGTCTGGATAATTCTCTTACTATGTCCGTCTATCTGAGGAGGGTATGCCGTTCTTAAGTCCAACTTAGTTCTGAGAGCTTTCTGAAGGGACTGTCAAAACATGAGGTAAACCTGCTATCTCGTTCATAGATAATGGATGCACGTATACCATGCAGTCGGACTATCTCTTGGATATAGGTTCGCGTGAGTCTTTCCATCTTGTGGGTTGAACTTTTCCTTTCGGCTCAGGGTATCTGCTACCACATTGGCCTTGCTGGTATGGTAGCAGATTTCACACTCATAACACTGAGCATTTCTACCCATCGTTGCTGCCTTATGTTTAAGGCTTTCTGTGTCAAAGTGGTTAGGGGTTTGGCGATTCTGGAAAAATTATGGATGAACCTGCGATAGTAACAAGGAGGACCCAAGAATTGACGGGTTTCTGTGGGTGTCTTCGGTGCTGACCAGTTCTCTATCGTCTTAAATTTTGGACAGGTCCACATGTATGACTTCCTTGCTTACCACGTGACCATGGAAAAATGATTTGGTCGAAGGGTATCACTACGAACTAGTAGTGTCCATATCGAGTCCTGAATGTTGTCTTGGAAACATCATTCTCGTGAACTCGAAGCTGATGGTACCCTGATCTGAGGTCTACCTTCAAGAAATAACTAGCTCCCTGAAATTGGCCGAAAAGGTCATCTATTCAAGGAAGAGGATATCGATTTTTTACGGTCAGCTTTTTCAACTCGTGGTAGTCTGTAGGCATCCGAAAGGATCCATCTTTCTTCATCACTGTTGGAATAGTGTCTAAGGCTATAACTATATTCGGTGGTGCATGGTCCTTTTGGGTTGCCTTCACCATAGCAACTTGAAGGATGATTTGTTAAGAGAGAGTAAATATTATAAGGAATAATATTTAGCTATTTGATTAATATAAGTCATAAATTAATTGGTATTAATTTGGTGACTTAAAGAGATTAATTAAATAAGAGGGTATAAACTGTCAATTGTTTGATAGTTAGACTTTAGACTATAAATCCATTAGGATGGACTTTGGACGGTTTCTAAGAGCTTTAGGATAGCTCAAAATAGTCCATAAGGATATCTATGGAATGGATTTGGATAGCCTTAAGTGAAGATTATCCAATTAGGGTTTAGGGTGAAACCCTTAAGGAGTCTAAAGGTATAAATAGGCCCTTGGGGTGTGGAATTCGTGTACAACCTTTCAGAACCTAAAGCAAGGAACCTCTGGCCGAATTCCATCCCCTCTCCTCTCTCCTAAATTATCTTGCTTGCTATTGGTGTTTGTAAGCCATTAGAGGAGTGACAATTGTGACTCTAGAAGCTCCAAGACAAGAAGATCAACAAGGAACTCAAAGGTATGATTCTAGATCTGTATTAATGTTGTTGTTTAACCTAATTAGCCATTAGAAGTCTTGGATTCAAAAGCATGTTTGATAGAAAGCCTAGATCCAAGCAATAGGGTTTTGCATGCGCACATAGGAAAGTTCTTATGGCTAAAACCCAACAGTGGTATCAGAGCCTAGATTGGTTTTCTACAAATTATTGCTTGAATAACTGAAACAAACCTGAAAAATTCGATTTTTTGGTTTTGAGTCACTGACTCGGCGAGTTCCAAGGTGGACTCGGCGAGTAGGCCTGACTCGGCGAGTCCCCTTGTGCACTCGGCGAGTCCAAGCGTCAGGAAGGGCCAGATTCGGGATTTCTTTGTGTTTATCTTATCCAAACTTTCCATAAACTAATTAGATCAATATGAATCCGATTTCTTGATAAATATAAGTGTTATCTTGATCTAGTTAAAGGTAATTATCAACTAATTAAATATTTAGTTTCTTTATATGATAATTAATTAATTGTTTTAAGTATTTTTGGTAATTATCTTCAAAGAAATCAAGATAAATCAAATAAAGATAATTAGAATATTAAATTGTTAATTGGAATTATTTGTTATTTGATCCTCCATGTTTTTAAATGTTTAAAACCTACCCTATAGTTTTGAAATTTATTTTGTGATTAAAAGCTTTAATTTAGACAACCTAAATTTCAAACCCTAGATTTTGAAAAGTTTAAAATACAACCCTATACTTATATGATATTATTAGAATAATATATATATGCATAACTAAATGCTAGTCTTACCGCTAGTAGGTCTCATTCACGAAGCCGATCTATAAGGTGGGTATAAGGTTGCGGCCTATAAAATGGCGCTTAATGGGTGTACACTCACACCCACCGCTTGCTTGATTGGTGGAGGGTCGTTAGCCGAACGGGTAGGATAGGGCAACCTCATCCTCTCATTAAAAGTATAATAATAAATACGAAGTAACTAAATCCTTTTTAAATTTCCCAATCTTAGTTACTTTAGGAAAAGTGAATTGATGTAATCCCATGAAATTACACTTTGCACCTTGCTAAGATGTTAGTGGAGCGTGTGTGGTTTACCAGCACACTAATTGGTTCTAAGCGAAGGTGGCGAAGGGTGATTCATTGTTTATCATAGTTCGATGGAGCGTGTGTAGTTTACCGGCACATCAAATAGGTGATCGTAACAATGAAGGCACCATGTAAATTTGCATGGTAATTCACACCCGCTTTGTGATCCTCGGCATCCCAGTCACAAACAAGAGGGGCATATCGAGATTTAAACATGCCATTGAATAGTTCAATGAATCTCATCCGAACCTAGGAATTCTCAAAAACACTTAGGACCAAAAGTTTAAGTTTTGTGATGGAGAATTAGTGAATCGTCATTCACTTACCTTCAATTTATTTGCATGTTGGATTACGGCATCCCTTTTCTAGTATGTAAATGTTATTGTTGGATCCTAGCCCTAATTTTTCTTATTGGGTGATAATTAGGGATTCTTGTTCTAATCTATCTTTGTCCTTTCTATAGATGTCAAACGCAAACAACGCTGCTGCTAGTTCGTTCACGTTGATGAGCCTTTGCCAAAAGGTCACCTTCGATGGAACGAACTTTGGCGAATGGATAAGATACATTCGCACCATTGCTCGCTATGAGGATAAAGAGTATGTCCTCGACGAGAAGCTCGAGAAAATCAACCCCGAAATTGCTACTCCCGCTGAAATCACCGCCTTTGAAACCCATGAGCGAGATGCGACGAAAGTACATTGCATCATGATCGCCACCATGAACTCCGAGTTCCAAAAGTCCTACGAGGACATGTATCCATACGAGATGCATCAAGACTTGTTGGAGAGGTACCACCAAAACGCGAGACAAGAGCGTTACGAGATCTTCACCAACATGATTTCCGCTAAGATGGGTCATGGAGAATCTCTTACCGTGCACTTGCAAAAGATGCAAAGGTATGTCGACCGCCTTCGCAAGTTGAACGTTGACTTCGGCGAAGACTTGGCGATCGACATGGTGCTTCACTCTTTGCCTCCGATGTATAATCAATTTAGGATGACCTACCACATGAACAAAGAGGAGGTCACTCTAAGTAAGCTCCAAGGTCTCTTGAGGGTTGCTGAGAGCAATTTCAAGGACAAGTCTGTTGCACCAACTCCCAATCCGTCTGCTGCTCCTGTCTTGGCAATTGGTCAAGGGAAGGGAAAGAAGAGGAAAGCTTCTTCAAATAACTATCGAAAGGTGAAAGCCCGAGATGGTTCCTCTTCTAGTGGGACAAAAGTTGATCCCTCTAAGCCCTGCTCTAACCCGAAGGAGGCAGAGTGCCACCACTGCCACAAGATAGGACATTGGAAGCGAAGCTGCCCGGACTACCTGCAAGCCATCAAGGAGGGAAAGATCAAGCCATCTTTCGCAGGTATATATGCAATAAAATCTAACGATTCTAATCATGCTATTTCTTGGGTTCTTGACACCGGTTGTGGTTATCACATTTGTTCTAATGTGCAGGGACTAAAAAGAAGTAGGGATGTGGAGCAAGGAAGGATCAATCTAATCATGGGGAACAGAAGATCGTCGCCTGTGACCAAGATTGGAGTGTATTCTTTGGTGCTTAAGAATAGTTTAGTTTTAGATTTGAACAATTGTTGCTATTCGCCAGAAATGGCTAGAAACATCATTTCATTTCATGGTTTATATATACAAGGTTTTAGATTTTCTTTTAATAATGAGAATGGTTCTATTTTGGCTTATCTAAATGGTGTCTTTTATTTTGAAGCTATACCATGTAATGGAATATATGAAACTGTTATGATTGTTGATAACTTAGGAAATGATGTTTTGAATATTGATTCTTCTACTAGTATGGATAAAGCATCCTTGTGGCATTGTCGTCTTGGACATGTCAACAAGAAACGCATAGCCCAACTCCAAAAGGATGGAGTGTTGGAGTCATTCGACCTTAGGGAAGATGACACATGCGAATCTTGTTTACTTGGAAAGATGACTAAGTCACCCTTCACGAGTACTTGTGAAAGGGGTGAGGGACTATTAGACCTAATACATACTGATGTATGTGGACCTTTTAGATCAACCACGAAGGATGGGAACCGCTTCTATGTGACCTTTACCGATGATTATAGTAGATATGGGTATATCTATTTAATCAAGCAAAAGTCAGAAACCTTTGAAAAGTTCAAAGAGTTCAAGAATGAAGTGGAGAATCAATTGGGCAGGAAAATCAAGATGCTTCGATCCGATCGAGGAGGAGAGTACCTAAGTCTTGAATTCCACGATTATCTCAAGGAGTGTGGAATAGTTTCGCAATTGACGCCTCCTAGGACACCGCAGTTGAATGGTGTGGCAGAAAGGCGTAATCGAACCTTATTGGATATGGTTCGCTCTATGATGAGTCGTGCTTCACTACCTATCTTCTTTTGGGGGTATGCCTTAGAGACTGCCGCCCATATCCTTAACCGAGTCCCTACCAAGAAGGTTGCCAAAACACCTCACGAGATGTGGACGGGGAAAGTTCCCTCGTTGGCACATATCAAGGTTTGGGGTTGCGAGGCTTTCGTAAGACGAGATACTCACGACAAGCTTGAACCTCGAAGTGAGCGATGTATTTTCATCGGCTACCCGCAAACTTCCTTTGGATATCTCTTCTATAGACCGAAAGATAATGTTATCTTTGTTGCGAGGAGAGGAGTTTTCCGAGAGCGAGAACTCATAAGCCAAGGAGACAGTGGGAGGCAAATCGAACTTGAAGAGATTCAAGAATCGATAGATGAAGGAACCTCTACCGCTGGCGTTCAACCCGAGGAGGAAACTCCGGTTGAACCGATTGACGAATCCTTACCTCTTAGACGTTCCGATAGAGTTAGAGTTCAACCCCAGTTTTATGGCTTTCATATTACTACCGAAGGGGACACGTATATTAGTGATGGTACACTAGTAAATCTTGATGAACCTAATAGCTATAAGGAAGCCATGGCAGGCCCGGAGTCTGCGAAATGGAAAGAGGCGATGGATAGCGAGATCCAATCCATGTACGATAACCAAGTTTGGAATCTGGTTGATTACGTGCCCGAACGTAAGACCGTAGGGTGCAAGTGGATCTTCAAGAAGAAGACCGACGTGGATGGGAACGTACACACATACAAAGCGCGATTGGTTGCGAAGGGCTTTACTCAAACTCCCGGAGTTGACTATGATGAGACCTTCTCACCAGTTGCGAAGATTAAATCTATTAGAGTGATGCTAGCAATTGCCGCATTTCATGATTATGAGATTTGGCAAATGGATGTCAAGACCGCTTTCCTTAACGGAAAGTTGGCTGAGGATGTTTACATGGCTCAGCCAGAGGGGTTTGTGGATCTGAAGCATCCGAATAGAGTGTGTAAGCTTGAGAAGTCCATTTATGGACTTAAGCAAGCATCTCGCAGATGGAATCTTTGCTTCGATGAGAAAGTCAAAGAGTTTGGATTTGTACGAAGCGAAGACGAATCTTGTGTATATGTCAAAGCCAGTGGGAGTGTAGTAAGCTTCCTCGTTCTATATGTCGATGACATATTACTCATAAGAAACGACATCCCGACTCTGCAGGAGGTTAAGTCCTGGCTCGGGAAGTGCTTCGCTATGAAGGACCTCGGAGAGGCTTCTTACATATTGGGAATAAGGATAGTAAGAGAAAGAAGTAAGAGACTAATTGGACTTAGTCAGAATACTTACTTGGAGAAGGTACTGAAACGTTTTAGTATGGAAAACTCAAAGAAGGGAGAACTACCGATACAAGGAAATGCCAAGTTGAGTAAGACTCAAAGTCCGAGTACCGAAGCCGAGATAGCAGAAATGAGCCGAGTACCATACGCTTCCGCAGTTGGCTCAATCATGTACGCTATGACTTGTACTCGCCCTGATGTAGCCTTCGCTTTGAGCATGGTTAGCAGATATCAAGGGAATCCTGGCAAAGCACATTGGATTGCGGTGAAGAACATCCTTAAGTACCTTCGGAGAACGAAAGAATGGTTCTTAGTCCTTGGAGGGAGTGATGACTTGAAGGTGCGAGGGTATAGTGACGCCAGCTTTCAAACCGACAGGGACAACTATCGTTCGCAGTCGGGCTGGGTCTTTACCCTAAATGGAGGAGCAGTGACATGGAAAAGTTCCAAGCAAGAAACCATAGCTGATTCAACGTGCGAATCAGAGTACATCGCAGCAAGCGAAGCGTCGAAGGAGGCAATATGGCTGAAGAACTTCATCGGTGATCTTGGAGTTGTACCGGCCATAAAGGAGCCCATGGAGATTTTCTGTGATAACGAAGGTGCGGTTGCCTTGACCAAGGAACCGAGGGATCATGGTAGATCTCGACATATCGACAGAAAATATCACTTCATTAGACATCGTGTAGAAGAAGGACAACTCGTAGTGAAGAGGATATCATCAGAAGATAACCCAGCAGATCCGCTTACGAAGGGACTGAGTAGGGTTAAGCACTTACAGCATGCTAGGAGTATTGGGCTGAAGGATGATATTAGCATAGATTAGATTGTATTAGAAACGTATAATAGATAAATGTAATTAACATTTGATGATTAAATAAAGAAGTTTTATTTATGAGTAAAGTTACTATCACATGTTAGTTGTTTAACTATTGTTTCACTTTGCATGTTTTGACTTCCAGAATAATTGAGTTTATTAGGAATAATCGAATTATTCAAATGGTCCACAATCGTTCATATGTTGGGAGTAGATATGAATGAAGATTGTCGTGAATTGGTGTGTAGAGTGTCTAAATGGTGTTAGACATAGCAAGAGTTGCTGCAACGTTCATGAGTGCTTACGAACTGGTTTTGAGCATTGGAATAAACCCGCGCTTGCTGGAATCACCTTATGGAATACGATATAAAAGGTGATCGCAAGACGATAATATCATATGGTCTTAAAACCTAGATATATGGTTTATTATTTGTTAATTGATTGTGCATTGATAATGCGAAAACGCATCAGTAACTTGATGTTATAAAACGCATTGTTGTGTATAGTTGGTTAATGAATAAGTAAATGCATATAAGTCGAAGTTTATCTGTAAATTTTATCCTAAGAGGGTAGAAGAGATATCTTGGCCACTCGATGATTTGATTTGACTTATGTGCCGGGCCCGGTCAGAACTGAATTGATGTGTTCGATTAAGTTCTATGTCAAATAAATCGAAGATCGAGAAATCTAAATGCTAGACTAACCATTCCATAGGATTGTCAGCATGATATCTAACAGAGGACTGTACGATCCCTTATCTAAAGGACAAGATTGATTAGATCAGAGTTGACAGCGTCTTTGAGAGCTACGATTGCAAACCGTATTATACTTGTATAGTTACTAGACTTACCCAAGTGGGAGACTGTTGGAATAGTGTCTAAGGCTATAACTATATTCGGTGGTGCATGGTCCTTTTAGGTTGCCTTCACCATAGCAACTTGAAGGATGATTTGTTAAGAGAGAGTAAATATTATAAGGAATAATATTTAGCTATTTGATTAATATAAGTCATAAATTAATTGGTATTAATTTGGTGACTTAAAGAGATTAATTAAATAAGAGGGTATAAACTGTCAATTGTTTGATAGTTAGACTTTAGACTATAAATCCATTAGGATGGACTTTGGACGGTTTCTAAGAGCTTTAGGATAGCTCAAAATAGTCCATAAGGATATCTATGGAATGGATTTGGATAGCCTTAAGTGAAGATTATCCAATTAGGGTTTAGGGTGAAACCCTTAAGGAGTCTAAAGGTATAAATAGGCCCTTGGGGTGTGGAATTCGTGTACAACCTTTCAGAACCTAAAGCAAGGAACCTCTGGCCGAATTCCATCCCCTCTCCTCTCTCCTAAATTATCTTGCTTGCTATTGGTGTTTGTAAGCCATTAGAGGAGTGACAATTGTGACTCTAGAAGCTCCAAGACAAGAAGATCAACAAGGAACTCAAAGGTATGATTCTAGATCTGTATTAATGTTGTTGTTTAACCTAATTAGCCATTAGAAGTCTTGGATTCAAAAGCATGTTTGATAGAAAGCCTAGATCCAAGCAATAGGGTTTTGCATGCGCACATAGGAAAGTTCTTATGGCTAAAACCCAACAATCACAACAATACCAAGACTCCCCAGGGTGAGGAACTCAAGGTGATGAATCCTTTGCTGAGTAGCTCATTAAACTGACTAGATAACTTATGCATTACTGCTGGCGCTAATCGATACGGGAGCTAGGCTACAAGGTAGCTCCAGGAATTAGGTCGATGCGAAACTCAACTCGATGCTCGGGAGGAATTTTTTGGAAGCTCTTCAGGACAAGACAGCAGGAAAGTTGCAGACTTCGTGGATGCAACTTCCTGTTTCTCGGTGGTCACATAGGCTAGGAATTTATGGCACTCCCTTCGGGGAAGCCTTTTGAGCTTTGATGCAAGAAATGAGATGACGATTTGAACTAAGATTATTGCCGTAAATTTATGAGAGTCTGACCAGAGGGAAGATTAAAATGGATGGCTTTTTCGTAACAAGGATATCTTCATGATTGTAACTCAACCAATCTATGCCTATGATAACATCAAAGCTCTGTATGGAAACTGGCATTAGGTCGATGGGAAAAGAATGATCGTTCAGGGTAAGGGTAAAACCTATGAATCTATCGTTGATGTATTCTTTCTCATTATTAGCTATCTTGATGGTAAATGATTTGGTTACTAGACGAAGACTTTGTTTAAGAAGACGCTTGAACGAATGATTAATAATATTTATTTGGCACTAGATTCGAAAAGGATGCGAGTATAAGAATTTTCGTGAAGAAACGTACCCTCGACGTCGCTGGGATCGGCAGCTGCCTCCTCCTGTTTTATAGCTAGAGCTATCTCATTGTTGCTAGGGGTTGCTACTTTGGGGCAGTTTCTCTTGAAATGCCCGATTTCACCATAACCGTAGCAGGCCTGACTGATACCCGCTCCGGAAGCTTGACTGTTTGATTTGGTTGGTGTTCTATAGTTTTGGGCAAGGTGACCCTCTTAGCCATAGTTTTTGCAAAACTTTCACAGCATGGGCTGGAAGCGAGATGATGATAACTGCACTTATTGCACCAAGGGAGGGTACCAACATACCTAGTGGTAGGTGCTTCGGCTGTAGGAGCAACTGCAGGAGTAGTAGCAGCTTGAACTACCACTGATTCATGCCTCTTGGAGGGTCCTTGTAAACTTTGAACCTTTCGCTTCTTTTTCCAGATAACCGTTTTTCTCTCATTACACTCAGCCTGATGCTTTTGATCATTTCCATGGTTTTGGGGTAGGTGTTACTTCTTGGTCCACTGAACTTGCTAGGGTACAATAACGTTATTGTAGCCGTCACTACGGCAGTAACAGCTGCCTGAAAATAGACAAGGTCGAACGGAGGAGAATATGGTGGCGGGGAGTTGTTGTTGCTGGGTCCTTTCTTTAAAGGCATGATGATCTAAAATGATTAGCAAAAAGAGGATGTTAAGTCCTCTGAATTGAATCAAGAGATATGAAACAGGAGATATCTCATTATGACAGATATAGGGATCTATAAGCGATAAAATTGGAAAGAGTTATCAAAGCAGATAAATTATCGCTAAGGAAGGAAGGAGGTAGCCTCACTCTAAATGAATTTCTACAAAGTACTCTGTTCTAACTAAGATACTCCTATAGTATCATATGTTTTGCTGAATCGAGGAATCATTGTTTGGAGCTTAGGTAAGTTTTAGGCATGCTGCACACCACAGTCACTCCTAAACACATGTTGGCCGTGTCTCGAATGAATATAGTTGATCAGACTATATTAACCCTACACACGACTACATAATTGCCCAGGTTTAACCGCAGCACACAACACCCATTTACTTAAGTTTTGTTCTACTTGTAGTTACGGATTCCAGCGGTTAGGTATACTTGTATACTTTTAGTTCAGAGCACTTCGGCCACTTAATGTTTATAGTCTTATACCATGTAAGGTTTGGTATACTAGTTCACTATAAACATGGGCTTTGATACCAATCTGTCACACGCTTAAACCGATGGCAGAAACGTTCCGGGGCGGAGGACGTCATGTAAAGTATCACAAATAATGTACATAGTAAGCGTAGTAAACACGAAACATTACATTACATAGAATCATTACATTTCTTTGAAAGTAGAAGAGCAAAGTAATACATGTTTATAGATACATAACTTTAAACAAAAGTTAAGACGTGAATTCCATATGCTCCGTCTTCTGCAAAAGGATGCGGGATACCTGTCTAAGGAGAACCTGAGAACACAAGCAGTTTTAAAATCAGCATAAAGCTAGTGAGTTCATAAGTGTTTTGTTTTCTAAAAATGAACATGTTTCCTTTGGTTTTCTGAAAAGTTGTTATCCAAGACAATCCCATATTTTCTTATAAAGACAGTTTAGGTAAAGTTTTGAATTTCCGTTAAATACATCAGTGTATAGTTTAATACATATACCTATATATTGAAAACCACTGGGAATACCATCCAGTACAATAGTAGATATTTTTAATACATAAAAATATAGATTGAAAACCTTGGGAATACCATCCCGTACTAGATATAAGGTAGTTTTTAATACACAAAAACTCTAGGTTGAAAGCCATGGGATTACCATCCCGTACTAGATATAAAAACCATGGGAATACCATCCCATACTAGATATAAAAATCATGGGAATACCATCCCGTACTAGATATAAAATCTATAGATTGAAAACCATGGGAATACCATCCCGTACTAGATATAAATTCTATAGATCAAAGATAGATATGAAAATCCGTGAATAGACTTATATTAATATATTAATACGTATTGTGAGTCGGGTAACCATGCTAATATGACCACGAGACCTCCTTGACGTTCTTCAAGCGTTGGACGATATCCATAATTTGTCACCCCATGAGTGCCCGCCTAACTGTAGCTAGCATTTTAAGTGTGGGATTGTCAGTCCCGAATAGATCTATTCAGAAATTCCACGCTCTCCCTCCACGAGAGTCTGGTTACAATTCCGGGGAGGATTTACTAATAACCAAAAGGGTTTAATGAAGACGAATATCACAAGCTAGTATTAACTTATTCACAGTGTTCTCGATTGTTATCAAACATACTAATCGTTTTGAAACATAATACAGTAAAAACAGTTTAATACAATGAAATCATCTGGGATAATACTTTAAATTAAACAGAGATAAACTGAATCAGACATAGTTTATCTATTAACTTTACATAAATTTGTGCTTGTAAAACAACAACTGAAGATCCTAAATTATTCCCATAATAATTTGATTGTTTTGATTGTTTCCTTTACTATAATTGAAATCCATGTATTTATATTCAATAACACATCCCTTACGCTCTGCATAATACATAAGGGGTAAAGATATCTAAAAGTTAGCCAAATATTTATAGAAATACATCTGTTTTAGGTTTTGAAAACATTTATAATTTGCTTGAATTCCCCCCTGAAAACATTGAAAAACATGGAAAAAGGTGTAGGGGTATGAACTCACCAGACGAGAGATCCGACGGTTGGATGCTAATTGTTAGTTCAGGGCTTGAAACACGCGAGGTTCCTATGTAATGTGAAGAGATACATTATTTGTATCTAATTAGACCTTGGTCTATTAATTAAATATGATTAAACACTTCTAGACGCGAAAACACTTCAATTCAAGTGTTTGGAGTGACCTGGGTAGCATCTAAGGGGGTGTATGGCTTAGGAATGGAGTTTACCCTTCAAGAGTAAACTCTTAGAAGAGTTTTCGGCCCTGAACACCACATCCCCATGAGTTTACGGCCGTAAACTCATGGGTGGTGCTCTCGAGTGCTAAATGGCCTTATAACATTTGGGAGATGATGGTAGGTTTGATTCTAGGGCATTAGAAAGGGATTTGATCAATAATATGGACCATTTGATGAGTTTACGAAAGTAAACTAGGAGTTTGTAGCCGTAAACTCTCACCCACTCAATTCTTATGTACTTTGATGGTCATAGGTTAATCACATATGATTTAAACTCATTTAAAAGTCATAGGTTGAATTTAGGGCACACTTTGACCAAGATATAGGATTTTACGACCCAGGAACCCATTCTTGGGCGGTTTACATCCATGAACTCCTTATGGAGTGGTTTTATTATGTTCAAGGCCCCTAACTTGTTTGTGGTTGTTTCTAGACTTTGTTCCAAGGCTTATGAGGTGTTTAAGGGGCATCTTAACACCCTATAATGACTTTACTGCCCATGAAAGGGTGTTTACAGTCCAAGCATATGCTTGGGGTAGTAAACTCATATTTACCCCCTAAATGATGAGTTCAAGGTGTTCTAAGTCCATTCCAATATGTCCTTAAGTCGATTCCAAGCTCCAAAATTGATTTGGGAGGGTTTTTGGGCTCCAAAACCCATTTTTTGTGAGTTCACAGCCTAGGACTATGCTAGGGCCGTAAACTCATGATAATGGTCCTATTTCATAGATTAAACACTAATTTGAAGGCTAAAATGTTATACTATGAGTTAGGGTAGTTATCTTAATGATTTGAGGCTTGAAATGGATGATTTTGGACCCAAGATTGAATTATTAGAGAGAGTGTAGTGAGAGAGGGTGAAAAGCTTCAAAATGAGGTTACTTGAGCTTTATATCTGGGTTGAGTTTGGTACACATTGGAATTCTACCCGATACTGACGTTTACCGAGGCTTTTGGTTGTACCCGATTAAATTGTTTATAACCCGACAGAATAAAACTAAAATTTATCCAATTAAATATCGAAAGTGTTTTTACGTGTTTCTAACATGTCTGGATACTTATGAGGTCATAATAAAAATCTTGAATTAAATGACCAAATCCAAAATGTTACGGAAAAATCGAAAGACAAACGGGTTTTACCGACGGAATGGGTTACAGCGACGGAACACTTTACGGGTTGTCACAGGTTTACGGCAGTAAACCCAATAGAAAATGGTCTTAGGGCCGTGAACTCTCCAAGGCAGGGAAATAGTGCCTTAATCTCTTCCAAAGACTTAACCATCAAGTAGAAATGCCTCTAAGGGTCTTGTAAAGCCTCAAAACAACAAATAGTCAAGGGAATACGAGCTTACGGCCGTAAAATCATGTGTTTACGACCGTAAACTCATTTGTTGAGGACCTTAGAACCGTAAACTCCATTAGGGAGTTTTCCTTGAACCCTACACTCACTAGCCATGCCCTACAACATTTGGTCGCAACCCTTGGGATCTTTAACACTAGAAACAAATTGTTCCCATGTTCTTGAGTGTCTTAACTAAATTTATTAGATATAAAGTGTCTAATTAGTTATATATATTTATTATATGATAACTAGGCTGTTTGTGTGTGTACAAGTCACAACTTGTCACCTAGCATCGTATCCGACACTTCAATCCAATCCACTCACCACAGGTGAGTTCATACCCCTTAATTTACCTTTTAAATGTTTTAAATGCTTTTATGGGGGAATATAAGTAAAGTTACGATAGTTATTATCTCAATCACATGAGATTAATATCTATCAAAAAGTGAATCTCTTACTTTGAAACTGTTTTACTTCTAACTATCTTGTAAACTCGTTTACATTTCAAATGCTTTTACGAAACTTCTTTTATTCTTTAAATATTGTCAAATACAGGCCTATGTATGTATAGTTATATAACTAATGTTTAAAGGACCAAGGAAGGCTAACTCGCTTTAACTCCTTTTCCTCGGTAGGATGTGGCTTGAGGGCGTAAGTTATCCATCTGAAGGTCGTCTAAATGTTACTTATATATTATCTATACATATATAGACATCAAAGTTCTATCAGTCAATTCAATACCATTAGGTAGCAAGGGATACGTTCATATTCATAAGTACAAGTTATATTACTAGTAAGCTACAATAGGCGTAGTTTAGGAAGTTACTAATACCATTACTAGAACAATATATCATACAATGAGTCAGTTCATACATGAGTCAGTACAGTACTATTCATGTAAGATAGAGAGAGAACACACAACACAGCTAGTACACACCATACATTACTATACAAGCTAGACAGAGAAAGAACACACATTACAGCTAGCACATACATTACATATACATTCATTAGTTTTGTGAGCAACTAAGCGGGTCATGGCACTACTTGCCATGACCGTTATTATATCAAGAATCTCCTTAATTGGGTAGCGTATGAGTTTCTGTATAGATCTATACTGGATTGACTATCGTACACCTTGTTGCTCGCTACAGGGGGACTTGCAAGTCTACGGGTTCCAAATGTCATTTGTTACGACGTCTTACGTCATCGTTTTACTATTGAGTTGGTAGCAGGGTACAGGCCGATCACATGGTACTTTAACTAACAATTGGTTTAAGGTAGTTAGTACAGCAGTAGTTACTTAATAAAATACTACAGTACTATAATATTTCTCCCATTACATTCACTTCGTGAACATTCACACGATGCACGGTAATGTAAAAACTAATATTTTGGTTAATGATAGTCGGATTTGGGAAAATACACACTCTTTCAAGAGACACACACACAGTTACTAGATGCCTTGATAGAAGCCTACCTTGAGCAGGAAACAAAGGGTTTTCTAGGATTGTTCAAACAAATACAAACTTTACAAAACTTATACATTACAAACATCTTAAAAATGCTTTCTTACAAACTCATACACTAATATACTTATGATCTCACCAGCTTTAAAGCTGATACTTGCTTTCATAAGAACTTGTATTCTCAGGTCACCAGTAGACAGGTACCGGAGCCAGGTTTTTGAAAAGATGGAGCTTCTTCAAGACTCCTCTTTTATTTTGATGTAGTTTTTGGTGTCTATATAACTTGACAGAATGCACTTGTATGAAATTATATTATTAATGCAATGGATGATGTTGTTGCTTGTTTACTACTTTGCATTTTTGTGATACTATACATGACGTCCTCCACCCCCGAACGATTTCGCCGTTCCGGTTTTGGTGTGTGACATAATAATATATAAAAGAAATAGGTTATGATCTAGAAAACCATGTTTACATAATTGCAACCCCATAAGGACATCCATGCATATTTATATAAATGTAGTCATAAGACCTCAAATTTATCATGTGATAATTGATCAATTATTGGTCATATCTCAAGGATTTACGCTTTTAGATTGATTAGTTGATATTTATTGACTTAACTGTTGGACACACTTGGCAATGGTAATGTGCTAATAGGGCAACCACATGCATTTTCTCTTTCTTCTATATTGTTTGGAAAATCTTGGGCAAGCAAAGGAGCTAAGGTGGAGCTCGACACACTCCAACCTTAGTTTGTAGTCACATGGTACTGCGAATTTCAATACGCTTTTGCATTATTTCTTTAAGCAACCCAACATGAAAAAAGTGAAAATAAAAAAATCTCTAAGATTTGAGGAATTTCCAAACACTTATAGTTCCCTCAATCACTCATATCAAGAGAGAAACACATCAAGAAGTTGATGAATTAGAAACAGATAAAAGTAAAGCAAGATCATCTGTTTCAAATAGATGCTTGACAATTATTTCATTATATTTTGGAACTCATTAAATAGAGCAAACATTTGAAATGCACCATTACTTAAACAAAATAGATAACTCCAAGAGAGATGCACCATAATCTATTTCTCTAGTTAATATGTACATCTCTTATTCAAGTAATCATTGAATATCATGCTAGTATATGAACATTACTCAATAATTATTGTAGAAAAATTAGAAAAAGAAAAACCATGAGAAAAGTAAAATAGAATGAAGGCATAAACCATTTTAATATGCATAAACTACTCGGCCTAGTCCATGACCGGCCAAAAAATTCTCCATCTTAATGTGCAATTTCATTGACTACCAATTTATGAACTTTGTCAAGGTTACAAAAATAAGAAAATATACGAACCCAAGGAATGGCATCACCACAACAAATGTTATCATCATACACACATGCATAGGTAAATATGTATTACTTAATTTACTTGCCAATAAAGTTTTGTAAAAGAAAATATGAAGTCCCATAGCCATTGTGAGTTTGCATAGTGAAGCTGTTATATCATTCTTTCCCTTCCACTTTGTGAAAACATTTTATTAGACGCAACATAACAAAATTGAATCCCCAAAACATCAACCCTTAATCCAGATGCAAAATCCACAATAAACCGAAAAAGATTTTAATCATAGATCTTGTAGATGGAAATACATCTGTAAATATTTTTTGGATGTTTATTGTCTATAACACAGATGATAGGATAGATCAACATAGATGATCTGAACTAGAGAGAAAAATTAGTTATTTAAGTTTTATATCTATCTTGAATCATATCCATGCACGTACTAAAGATAAACCAATATCAAATGTCAAAATTATAAAAAAAAAAGGAAAATACGGGTTTATACATCATCTAAAAATCTACTAAAAATATAATTTTTGTTAATTTCTACTTTTTGTTAATTATTAGGAAGATGTTTAGAAATGGTAACCACATTCATACAAAGTACAACTATGGCATGAACTCCTGCAATCTCAAAGCAATGATCTACACACAAAGTGATCTAATTATAAATCACATTAGAAAATAAATTTCAAACTATTAAATCTCATAGATTTTGATTTAGAGGTACTTCTCCTGGTCAGGAATGTTCTTCTTGTGATAGAGAAATATGAATGAGATGCCATCAAAGTGAAAGAAACATTTAAATCCATATATTTTTCGTTTCTTTAGCCATGGTCTTCACCAGGATGTGAAAAGTCAAACCAAAAACAAAATATATGAACATACCCACTTTTAATACCAAATGACCTGTTTGCTTCCTGCCTCAAAAACCAAATTCAAATATTATATCACCAAGATCAAACATGTAATGAAGATTGTAATTTTAGTTTTAAGCTAATACGATTTTATGTGTTTTGAAGGTCCAGATTCGATAACAGATGAAGATGAGACTGGCGGATGTGAATCGTGGATTGGTGGAGAATTGTTGAGAAAGGCGGTGTGCAAATGATCTATTTATTTTTTGTTTAGAGGTATATATGAAATACAGTAAGTCTGATGAGATTTATAAACTCTTGGATCGATTAGATCTTTGTAACAGGTAGATAATAAAAGTAAAAACAATGAAACAATACTCAAGTATGGATTTGAATGAGTCGAATGATTAGAATGTTCAATCCTCAGCAGAGCTCGATTAAGAACTTCCGTTGTAGAGGATTTTAGGGTTACAAAAGAGATCTTCTAAACTACACGTAAAAACGATCTATCAGTACTGGAAAAGATGCATGCAAGCATCTATTAATACACAAACCCTAACAAACAAGTCATGAATGGACAGGCCCATACCGGATACAAAATAGGGCTAAGAGACGAACCCAAGACGCAACACCAAATACCCAACAATCTCCCCCTTTGCGTCGATAGGGGCGAGACCTCACTCCAGCTTGCTTACTCCTGCGGCACTGGCTTTCCTCACAGTTTTGAATAGGTAGGGAATTATGGCAAGAAGTGTTTGTCGGAAGTGAATGTACCAATTGATCATATCGTTGAAGTATTTCTTGTCACTCTCCGAGTTCTGTTTTCGTCGATTGATAATACACAGAACATGCTCCAAGCAGGAAGTGGTGTAAAGATGTTTGTCAGCCAAAGCAAATAAGCATTTCTGACCTTCTGCCCTAGTGAACATGACTGAGTTTCGTTGCGGATCAATCTTTCCCATCTACATTCTGTTTATGTCACTTGCAGAACCGACTGGAGTGATAGTGGGCTTCTTCCTAAGAACGTTTGCCACTTCTTGATCCAGCTTGGCAACTTCCAAAATATAACACACCAACATTCTCTTGAAATGGTCTATGATCGGACCATATTCCACTTCATTAACAAGAAGAATGTTGTACAAGATTATCCAGTAATGAGGGTTTAAGTTGGGAAGATCAGCTAGAGAGATGGAATGCTCGGTTTTGTCGGATCCCCTTAAGACCTTGAATCTGACATTGGTGAAGTTACCCTCCCGAACAGGTTTGAAAACCCGAACGTTGATGATCTTCTCTGCGCTCCACGTCTGATACTGAGGTTGAGTTGTCCTCAGATAGAAGTCTATAAGCTCCCTATCAACCTTCGGGTGAGGATGAGGAACTTCAGCTATGTGGGCGAATGCATGGAAGATAAAAGCTTTTCTGGTCAGGGGCATGTCAAATTGGGAATCCACCGATGAAACAACACAAATTTTCAAATAAAATTTTCATTTAAAATAAAGTGATTTCATTCAACTAATTATAATTATTCCAAGTTTCATATCAAAATACAATTACAAAACCCCCAAGATCTCAAATAACAACAGTGTGTATGCATCACGCCGATGCCTTCCCACGGTCCTCGCTAGTACCTGAAACACATACGTAACAACTTGTAAGCATAAATGCTTAGTGAGTTCCCCAGTATACGACTTACACATATACGCCTTTCCAGGCCCTGACCTTCCGGTCCACAACACATCGCCTTCCGACCCGTAACATAATCGCCTTCCGGCCCATAACATATTGCCTTCCGGCCCATAACATATTGCCTTCCGGCCCATAACATATTCACAACACATAATACATTTATCCTAACACATATAGCACATATATCATATATCATACCTGACCTTTCTGTCACATAACTTATTGCCTTCCGGCCCATATAAACACACATAGCACGCATAGCAATTACCTTTCCATTTATAGCACGTATAACACAAATCATATCCGACCTTCCGGTCACACAATCAAACCCTTCCGGGTACAGTATAGTGAGAAGACTCACCTTGCGGGTAATGAAAGCTAGCGACTCCTAAAATCACTCGCACTCGATCCGCCGAGCTACAGACTCCCTATAATATCATATATCCCTTATTAATACTTTTATCTTTCAAGACAACTGACCCTAAGAAATTACATGTAGGTCAACTCTGGTCAACGGTCAACGGTCAACGGTCAACTTAACCGGACTCGGCGAGTGCAAAGGCGACTCGGCGAGTCTAGACGTCCTCCCCAACTTTCCCTGATGTTCCCTTTCTACTCGTCGAGTATCCCTCTTGGCTCGACGAGATCCTCGTGGAAGAATCGCGGGGCCACCCCGACTCCACTCGCCGAGTCTGAAGAACAGCTCGACGAGTTCTAGTCAATCTCCAAGCTACTCGTCGAGTCTGTTCATTGGACTCGGCGAGTCCGTGCCATGCAGTCGATTAAACTGCTTCCTGAGATAAGTATTGTCCTGAAATACACAAGCAAGGGACCTTCTGGACCTCTAAAGGTCCTAATACAGGGTTATAGTCGTTTGGGTAACAAGGTAATAATCCATCTAATCACCAAATGGGTTCCATAAACCCTAAATCCATGCACACATCAACATAACAGAAAAGATCCGAAATATTACCTGAATAATGCACTCTCTGTGTCCCCAAACCTCAGAACTCGAATCCCTTGCTGTTCCTTTAGCCAAAACTCTTCTCCTCCTTGCACAACAATTTCTTCAAGGTCCTAATATCCTTCAATCTTGCTCTAGATGCCCACAGCCGTTTAGGGTTATTCTCAGTCGACTAAAGACGGACAATGACGGCCTATAAGTGCATTATATACGTTCCAAAACCAAACGGCTTGGGTTTCCGCTGAACAGCGCAGACTCGCCGAGTCCATAATGGACTCATCGAGTCCAGTCGCGAACCCGCAACCCAGTCTGTGGTCCTACTCCGCGAGTCTGGCTCCAACTCGCCGAGTCCCCTCCTAAAACACCCCAAAAACAATATTATAAAAAAATACCTGAAATTCTGGGCTGTTACAAATCTCCCCCACTAGGACTAGACTTCACCCTCGAAGTCTCACTCTGTAAATAACTCCGGATGTTGCTCCCGCATCTCACGCTCCGGCTCCCAAGTCATCTCCGATCCTTTCTGGTGTTGCCACTGAACCAACACCAGAGGTACCTCCTTGTTCCTTAGAACCTTGATCTTCCGATCCCTGATAGCTACTGGTCTCTCGGCGTAATTCAGGCTCGCATCCACCTGAATATCCTCTAGTGGAACCACTGCCGATTCATCGGCTATACACTTTCTCAACTGCGATACGTGAAAGGTATTGTGGATCTGTCCCAACTCTGCTGGCAACTCCAACCGATAAGCTACCCGGCCTACCCTTGCAATCACACGAAATGGACCTATGAACCGGGGCCCCAACTTGCCCCTCTTCCTGAACCGGATCACTCCTTTCCAAGGAGAAACCTTCAAGAGAACGAAGTCGCCAACCTGAAATTCAAGCTCGGACCGACGTCTGTCCGCATAACTCTTCTGTCGGCTCTGGGCAGTCAATAACCTCTGTCTAACCTGCTGAATCTGCTCTGTCGTCTGGAGTACGATCTCTGTACTGCCCATCACTCTCTGTCCCACCTCTCCCCAGCAAATGGGGGTCCGACACCTCCTACCATACAACAACTCAAAAGGTGGCATACCAATGCTCGAATGATGGCTGTTGTTGTAGGAAAACTCTGCCAAAGGTAAATGCGCATCCCAGCTACCCCCGAAGTCTAACACACACGCTCGAAGCATGTCCTCCAGTGTCTGAATCGTCCGCTCGCTCTGACCGTCTGTCTGGGGATGGTATGCGGTACTAAAATGCAGTTTAGTACCCAGCTCCTCATGGAATTTCTTCCAGAACCTGGAAGTGAAGCGTACATCGCGGTCCGAAACAATCGAGATCGGCACTCCATGCCGAGATACCACCTCTCTCACATATAACTCCGCCAACTTCTCCGCTGATGAACTCTCGCTGATGGCAAGGAAGTGTGCACTCTTCGTCAATCTATCCACAATCACCCAAATTGCATCGACTCCTCTGGCAGTTCTCGGCAATTTGGTGATGAAATCCATCGTAATCTGTTCCCACTTCCACTCAGGAATCTCCAAAGTCTGCAACTTACCATGCGGTCTCTGGTGCTCGGCCTTAACCCTACGGCAGGTCAAACACCTCTCAACGAACCAGGCGACATCTCTCTTCATACAAGGCCACCAATATTCCTTCCTCAAGTCCAAATACATCTTTGTAGCACCGGGATGGATCGAGAATTTCGATCTGTGAGCCTCCTCCATCAAAGTAGCACGCGTACCGCCCACGAATGGTACCCAAATCCGACCCTGAAACGTCAGAAGTCCTCGTCCATCCTTAACGAACTCTGAAATTAACCCAACGACCCGCTCTTTCTTCTGCATCTCGGATCTCACAGCCTCGGCTTGTGCCCCACGAATAGCATCCAATACCGGAGTCATCACCGTCAGTCTCAGACATACATCTCGCAATGGAGTGCTCTCCGCCCTGCGGCTCAATGCATCGGCTACCACATTAGCCTTGCCCGGGTGGTATAGGATTTCGCAGTCATAATCCTTGACCACATCCAACCATCTCCTCTGACGCATATTTAGGTTGGGTTGATCCATCAAATACTTCAAACTCTTATGGTCTGTATATATCGTACATCGAACCCCATACAGGTAGTGACGCCAAATCTTGAGAGCGAACACTACTGCCCCCAACTCTAAGTCATGCTGGGATATCTCGCCTCGTGAGGCTTTAGCTGCCTCGATGCGTAAGCTATCACATGACCTCTCTGCATCAACACTGCACCCAGTCCCGAAATCGATGCGTCGCAATATACGACAAAATCTTCCATCCCTTCCGGGAGAGCTAATACCGGGGCTTCGCACAATCTCTGGCGAAGTGTCTCGAAAGAAGTCTGTTGCTCGGGTCCCCATGAGAATGCAACACCCTTCCGGGTCAGTCTGGTGAGCGGTACTGCGATCTTGGAGAAGTCCCTAATAAACCTCCGATAGTACCCCGCCAACCCAAGGAAACTCCTGATCTCGGAAGGTGACTTCGGTACCTCCCAACTCATCACTGCCTCGACCTTGGCCGGATCGACCAATATCCCTGCCTGATTAACAACATGTCCAAGAAATTGGACCTCCCGCAACCAGAAGTCACATTTGGAGAATTTTGCATATAGCTTCTCCGACCTCAGTACCCCAAGGACCTCCCTCAAATGTCCCTCATGCTGCTCTCTAGATCGCGAATACACCAGGATGTCGTCGATAAATACAATCATAGACTGATCCATCATCGGCCTGCATACCCAGTTCATGAGGTCCATGAACACTGCCGGGGCATTGGTGAGCCCGAAAGGCATCACCACGAACTCGTAATGCCCATACCGCGTCCTAAATGCTGTCTTCTGGACGTCCTCATCCCGTACTCTTACCTGATGGTACCTGATCTCAGATCGATCTTGGAAAACCAAGATGCCCCTTGCAACTGATCGAATAAATCATCGATCCTCGGTAACGGATAGCGGTTCTTGACCGTCACCTTGTTCAACTCCCGGTAATCAATGCACATCCGGTGTGAACCATCCTTCTTCTTGACGAACAAAATCGGTGCTCCCCACGGCGAGCTGCTCGGCCGAATAAATCCCTTCCCCAGCAACTCCTGGAGTTGCGAGGACAACTCTTGCATCTCTGGAGGTGTGAGACGATAAGGCACCTTCGCAATAGGCGCAGCCCCCGGAATCAGATCGATACCAAACTCTACTTGCCTCGTAGGAGGTACTCCCGGCAAGTCCTCGGGAAAAACATCTGAAAACTCGCGCACCACTGGAACCTCCTCCACTGACCTCGATCTCTCGGAAGCCTCCCGCATATCCATCACATACGCCACAAAACCCTTACATCCCTGCTGTAGACATTGACTCGCCCTAGCGACCGAACAAAAAGATGATCCTGAACGGGTACCCTCGCCGTACACCGTAAGAACTCCCCCACTAGGGTCTCGTATAGTCACCAGCTGGCGCTCACAGTCGATGACAGCGCTGAATCGGCTCAACCAGTCCATGCCCACGATGACACAGACATCACCCATCGCAATAGGAACTAGGTCAATCGGAAACTCAACCCCGAAAATCTCTAGTACGCATCCCCGAAGAACCTCTGTGGCACAAACCACCCTCTCGGCCACTATAGAAACGCTCAGAGGCCGACTTAACGGCTCACGACAAATGCTGATATGCTGACTAAAAGTTAAAGATACAAAGGACCTACTCGCACCCGAATCAAATAACACTAGAGCAGGCATAAAGTTCACAAGGAAAGTACCTACACATATATTAACATAAGCATAACATCTCGACTTTAAATAAATACGTGAATTACAGCATACCTGCCACAACATCGGGCGCAGCGCGGACCTCCTCCGCAGTCAGCTGAAAGGCTCTCCCGCGAGCCCTTGGGGCCTCGATCTTCGCCGGTCGAGTCTCAGTAGTCCTGGTAGTAGGTGTAGATCCCTGACGAAGCTGCGGGCACTCGGCCTTCTGATGGCCTGTCTGGTTGCAAGGAAAGCAAACCATAAACCCCTTAGGGCAATCCCTGGCAATGTATCCTTCCTTGCCACACTTGTAACAACCACCCGCTCGACACGCCCCCTCATGACCCTTGCCGCACTTTCCGCAAGTGCGGCCCTTCGGACCTCCCATCCTCGAATCAACGGACTTGATCTGCTTGGTTGCCGGCTGAGACTGAGCTGGCCGCCGGTCTACCTGCCGAGACTCGGCCTCCTCCCTGGTGTAACGCCCGGGTTTTCAGGGCTAAGCATTTTTGTCAATGTAATAGTCTAGGTCAACTATTGTAACTCTTTTTGAAGTAATAAATATGAAATATTTGAGTATTATGTGAATTATGTGTGTTTATGTGTTTATTATTTAATTATAAATATATAATTAATAAAGAATAAAAATGAGCGTCAAAAATTAAAGTGTGAGATAATCCCGATATCTCTTCATAAAGTTGTAGAATATGTCTCAAGGTTTCCGTACATATAAAGAATGCCGAAATCCGAGCTATAACGAAGAAGTTATGGCCCGCCGAAGTTTTACGGCAAAACCGGCACGACACTGGGAGACGTAAATAGTGAATTTACGATAGAAGACTTTTTAGCCTTAGCAATATAAACAAAAGTCATAGAATATGTTAAACTAAGAACATCGATAAAAAGAACACCCAAATCTGACTTCGTATGAAGAAGTTATGATTTTTCTAAGATTCGGTTTAGCAGTGTACAGCCCGAAACTCGAATTTTAGTTCGAGCGGTTTTTGGCTTACGCGACCTAAATGAGAGTTGAAGATCTCATTCATAGGAACTCAACGGTAAAAAGACAGACAAAAACAGAGTCCGTATGTAGAAGTTATTAATTTTACGCAGACGTTTAACAGTATAATCTCCTTGTACTGTTAAATTTAAGATCGGTCGAGAATTAGCTGACGGTGTCAAAATGAAAGTTGTAGATCTTATTATTACCTACGCGTGGATATAAAGAACGTCAAAAACGGAGGTCGTATGTGAAAGTTACGGATTTTAGAAGTCGGAAGTGTGCTGTGCGAAAATGGGTGATGTGGCACAATCTTGGCCATTGCTTTCTCCCCAAGGCTTGCCACCAGATGGTGACATGTGGCACCAAGTTCAGCCACATTTCACCCTATAAATACCACCTCTCCCACCATCATTTTCTTCACACCTTTCTCATTCTTTCTTCTCTTTACTCTCTCTCTCTCTAGAACCTCTCTCTAGCCCCGAAATCCCCCGAAAAGCCTAGGGAACCTCCCTAGCACGAGGCGGAAGCCCCGGAGTGCTCGAAGGCTCCGAGAAGAAGAGCTTTTCGGCTCGGGAACGCTGCTCCAAGCAAAGCCCGGTTTTCTATAAAACCCGCTGTAAGTGAGCTACGCCTACGCTATTTTTAATATAACATTTATTTAATTATAGTAACGTTATTAGGAACTTATAATAAATACTTGGGCTATTATTATGGGTTATATAAGTATTTTTTTGACGCTTATATAATAATAATAATAATAGCTAGACTATTAATTAGTCTCGACGAATAATAAACTAAACTCTAGTGGTAATAATACTAGGTTTCGTCGAAGAAAATTCTTTTTAAGAAGCGAAGCGCTGTCTGAGTTCGGAATCACCACCTTTTCAAGTGAGTGCATAGTTACTTTCAGCTTACACATAGATATGAAGTATTTTATATAAATTACGTGCTATGTGTGCATATTATCTGAATACTTGCTATCTATGTTAGATGAACGTTGTTATACATGTTTTCAATGATTTAAACTGTATATGTATTTTATATCTACGAAAATGTTGGGGTAAAACATGGGTAGATGTAATAGGTGATGTGTGATAAAATGATGAGAGGCCTCGATGTTGTTGTTGTTGATCCAGTCATCTAGCGGAGTATAGATGACGACCACGGACTCTTCTAGACAGTCCAGTGGAACACTAGCAGGCTCGCAACCTGTAGGTGTTGTGAACGATGTGTTCACCGGTGTACTCCATCCCCCACATGGTTGCCTATTAGGACATTTATTGCTAAGGAATCCCCTTAGCAGTAGTGTCCGTCCCGATGATGATCCTTAGGCTAGGTCCCTTATGATAGGTGTTTAGGGACGTAAAGTGAGGATAACGGGAACGGGTAATCGGGTTATTGTTGATTGATGAAATTAATAAACTTATTTATTGTGGGTTGAAAACCCTATGTGCTCACCAGGCTCCCAAGCCTGACCCACTCAGTTTTATGTATTACAGGAAGTGGCGCATGAGCATAGGTGTGATGTTTTGGACGAGGGATTACGGATATAGGCCTGTAGATATGAAATAATGTAGTAAGGCTTATATTGTACTGTTTATACTTTTGATCTGTACGAACATGACATCCCGAGTCTTTTAATGAAATACATTTCTATGGAAATGCTTTTGATAAATCTTTATCATATTATTGTTTTGGGACAAATTCCGCAATTCTTTTATTAAAAGATAACTCTGATTTTGAAATAAAGTATAAACAAAACCGGTCTTTTCTGGCCGTGATTTTGGGGATGTCACAGTTGGTATCAGAGCATTAGTTTAAGCGAACTAGGAATTTGTAGGATTTCTAGACTTAAACTTAGAATGCTAAGCGATGATTGTGAGGTGTGAGCACTAGCTTATGTTAGGAATTGTGCCTAAAATGCTTATATGTGCTAAATGCTTTATGCATGATATGCTGTTATTTTGTTCGGATCTATGGTCTGTTGCCGACCGGATCTGGAAACCTTATGTGTTTAGGATTCTAAACGTACGACTACGATATTAGAACTAGCATGTAAACGTTTCGGAGTGATAAGGACGATTTAAAACGTCTCTCCTAAATAAAGATCTAAATTCACCTTATTCGGTGTATAGATCAAGATGGCAAGGACCCGTAGCGGAAACGTAAACGCAAATGGGAATAGACACCAACCCCCCGTGATCGAGCAAATACCAGTTGTGGAAGCCGCTGCCGGACCAATAACGATGGCCGGAGTGCAAGCGATGATCCAGGCAATGTTGGATCGTCAAATGGAGGAAACCAGGCGTTTGCTCCAGCAAAATCGAGAGGAAGCGACTATTCAGATCGAACAGCCCGAGTTGAATGAAGGGCAGACTGAAGAAGGAAACTACAGTGGGACTATTGGTCAAGCCAACCCACCGATAGTTAGGCAAAACCACCAGGATGGAGGAAATGATGGACGTGGATGCAAATACAAGGATTTCATGGCATCCAAGCCACCGAGTCTATCCGGAAGCCCGACGCCGGTGGAAGTCATGAACTGGATCTCTGAGATGGAGACAATGTTTGAGAGTTGCGAGTGTAGCAATAGGCAGAAGACTGCTCTTGCAGTTCCTCTATTGAAATCTGGAGTACTAATCTGGTGGAAGCTATTAGCTGATTCAATGCCCAAAGGTGAAGCAAGCAAAATGTCGTGGGAGGATTTTCTGGTACAGTTGAAGATGCAATACTGCTCTGAGCAGGATCTTCTGGAGATCAGCAACGAATTCCAGAATCTAAAGAAGGGAAGAATGAGCGTTACTGAATACGCTGCAAGCTTTACTGAGAAAATGAAGCTTGTTCCTCACCTCGTCCCAACTGAACTCTCCAAGGTTAACAAATTTGCCCTCGGATTACCAGCGGACTTCGGTCCAATGGTCAAGCAAACTACCACTCTAAAAGCTGCCATCTGGGCTGCTAAGAATGTGGAGACCCAGATACGAGAAAAGGGTCTGGAGAGAGCGGAAGTGGGAGAGAAACGGAAATTTGACGGATCCTCGAGGTCCAGTAAGAAAGGTAGATTCTCGAAGTCTAGTTCGAGAGGAGGAGGATCAGAAGCAAAGTGGTGTGACAAGTGCAAGAAGAAGCACTCTGGGAAGTGTGATGGAGGGGTCACTTGTTACAAATGCGGAAAGCCTGGGCACTATGCCAATGAATGCACCCTTAACCAGAAGGCATGTTATGGGTGTAATGAAGAAGGGCACATTTTGAAGGACTGTCCAAAGAAGAAGGAGGCAGGAAGACCCAACATACCACCAAAGCCGAAGGCGAGAGCCTTCCAGATGACGCTCGAGGCTGCAAAGGAGGCAGCAGACGTCGCTTCAGGTACCTTTCTTGTAAATGGTTTACCTGCAAATATACTATTTGATTCCGGAGCCAATTACTCCTTTGTGTCGCATAAATTTAGTGCGAAATTAGCATTACCTGTAGAAAAATTAGATAATGCCCTGATTGTAGAAGTTGCCAGTGGCAAATTCGTACCTGTTAGTAATCGTATTAGGAACATCGTCATTGACCTAAACGGAAACGAATTCCATGAGGAACTATTACCCATAGAGTTAAACGGTTTCGACATCGTTTTGGGTATGGATTGGCTTAGCGCCAACGATGCCGAGATATTATGCCGAAAGAAGATAGTTAGGATAAACCCACCCGGAAAGGAATCATTTATGGTGTACGGGGACAAACGCAGAGTGAATTCTGGAATCATCTCCCTGATGAAAGCCAGGAAATGTTTGTCCAAAGGATGTGCATCATACTTGGCATTCGTAATCGATGCTAAGAAGGAAAAGAAAGAGGTGCAGAATATACCGGTTGTGTGCGATTATCCGGAAGTCTTTCCCGAAGATCTTCCCGGATTACCACCTGATAGGCAAGTAGAGTTTCGTATAGACTTATTGCCAGGAACAACACCGATAGCAAAGCCATCTTACCGATTAGCACCGACAGAGATGAAGGAGCTCATGACGCAACTCCAGGAGTTGTTGGACAGCGGTTTCATTCGACCTAGTTCATCACCCTGGGGAGCTTCGGTGTTATTCGTGAAGAAGAAGGACGGAAGCATGAGGATGTGCATAGACTACCGAGAGCTGAATAAAGCAACGGTGAAGAACAAGTATCCATTGCCGAGGATTGATGACCTATTCGATCAGCTGCAAGGTTCGAGCTACTTCTCAAAGATCGATCTTAGGTCAGGATATCATCAGCTGAAAGTGAGAGAGCAGGATATTGAGAAGACTGCATTCAGAACAAGATATGGACACTACGAGTTCTTGGTTATGTCATTCGGACTAACCAATGCTCCCGCAGCATTCATGGATTTGATGAACAGGGTTTGTAAACCATTCCTCGATAAATCCGTGATAGTGTTCATCGACGACATTCTCATCTACTCGAAAAGCCAGGAGGAGCACGGCAAGCATTTACGAGAAGTGTTGGAGGTGTTAAAGAAGGAGAAGCTTTTTGCAAAGTTCTCCAAATGCGACTTTTGGATACGGGAAGTCCAATTCTTGGGTCATGTTGTTAACCAAGAAGGAATAATGGTTGACCCTGCCAAGATCGAGGCTGTAATGAAGTGGGAACGTCCGAAGAGTCCCACGGAGATTTGAAGCTTTCTAGGATTAGCCGGATATTATCGACGGTTTATCCAAGGTTTTTCTTTGATAGCTGCTCCATTAACAGCTTTGACCCATAAAGGAGCTACGTATACATGGAGTGAGAAACACGATGAGGCGTTCGAGAAGCTAAAGAAGAAGTTATGTGAAGCACCGATACTTTCTCTACCCGATGGAGTCGAAGATTTCGCAGTTATAGTGATGCATCTGGAGTCGGGTTAGGTTGTGTTCTGACCCAAAGAGAAAAGGTGATAGCATACGCATCTCGACAATTGAAAGAGCACGAAAAGAACTACCCCACTCATGATCTGGAGTTGGCAGCGGTAGTATTCGCCTTAAAGATATGGAGGCATTACCTCTACGGCACGAAGTGCAAGCTCTTCACTGATCACAAGAGTCTCCAGTATCTCTTTAATCAGAAGGAGTTGAACATGAGGCAACGACGCTGGCTAGAACTTCTCAAGGACTACGACTGTGAGATACTTTACCACCCAGGTAAAGCAAATATTGTTGCTGATGCTCTCAGTCGGAAAGTCAATCTTGAAAGGAAAAGGCCAAGAGCATTAAGAATTGAAGTCATCTCGACGATTGTGGAAAGTATCAGGAAAGCTCAAGAAGAAGCCTTAGAAAAGAATGACCGAAAGAAAGAACGTTTGGGAAAAACGTTAGTGTTCGGTACGAACAGTCGAGGACTGAAGGTATTCCAAGATCGAATTTGGGTACCTAAGACGGGAGGAATAAGAGATCTTCTAATGGAAGAAGCACACAAGACCATGTACTCGATTCATCCCGGTAGCACTAAAATGTATAGGGACCTAAAACCCTACTACTGGTGGCCGACGATGAAGCTCGATGTTGCGAAGTATGTGGCTGAGTGCGTAACATGTGCAAGGGTTAAGGCACAACATCAGAAACCGTATGGGAGTTTAGAACCCTTACCTGTACCCATGGGTAAATGGGAAGACATCACCATGGATTTTGTGACTAAACTGCCCAGAACGAAGAATGGTCACGACATGATTTGGGTAGTCGTGGATCGTTTCACCAAGAGTGCACACTTCATAGCCGCCAACGAGAAGTGGTCTATGGATAAGCTCGCAAATGCTTACGTGAAGGAAATTGTAAGACTTCACGGTATCCCTCTTACGATTGTGTCGGATCGTGATAGTCGTTTCACGTCGAGGTTTTGGAGGAGTCTACAAGAGGAGTTGGGTACAAAGTTGTGTTTGAGTACTGCTTACCATCCGCAAACTGATGGTCAGAGCGAAAGAACGATTCAGACGTTGGAAGATATGCTGAGAGCATGTACCCTCGAATTCCAAGGGAATTGGGACGACCACTTACCCCTAGTAGAATTTTCCTACAATAATAGTTTTCACTCGAGCATCAAGATGGCACCTTATCAGGCCTTGTATGGACAGAAGTGTCGTACGCCGTCTTGTTGGCTTGAAGTCGGAGAGAAGCAGTTTATGGGCCCCGAGATAGTCCATGAGACTGCTGAGAAATTGAAGGTGATTAGGGAAAGAATGTTAGCAGCTCAGGATCGTCAGAAGAGCTATGCTGACAAGAAAAGACGACCGATAACCTTCGAAGTTGGGGATTCCGTTTTACTTAAAGTCTCACCGTGGAAGGGACTTATACGATTTGGGAAACGAGGAAAGTTGAGTCCAAGGTTTATTGGACCATTCAAAGTTCTTCAGAGGATTGGGAACCAAGCTTACAAGCTGGAATTGCCCGAAGAACTCAATGGTATTCATAACACCTTCCATGTGTGTTATTTGAGGAAATTCATGGGAGATGTTCCCGACATAATTCCAATCTCGGAATTAAGGATGGATGAGAATAAAAGGCTGATCGAAGAGCCTGAGGCAATTATTGACCGTAAGACTAAGAAGTTACGACGCAAGATGGTCGACTTGGTGCTAGTCCGATGGAAACATTCGAATGGGCCGAATCTCACTTGGGAAACAGAGGATGACATGATGAGTCGCTATCCACATCTGTTTGCTGATGCATGATTCCGGGACGGAATCATCCTAAGGGGGTGAGAATTGTAACGCCCGGGTTTTCAGGGCTAAGCATTTTTGTCAATGTAATAGTCTAGGTCAACTATTGTAACTCTTTTTGAAGTAATAAATATGAAATATTTGAGTATTATGTGAATTATGTGTGTTTATGTGTTTATTATTTAATTATAAATATATAATTAATAAAGAATAAAAATGAGCGTCAAAAATTAAAGTGTGAGATAATCCCGATATCTCTTCATAAAGTTGTAGAATATGTCTCAAGGTTTCCGTACATATAAAGAATGCCGAAATCCGAGCTATAACGAAGAAGTTATGGCCCGCCGAAGTTTTACGGCAAAACCGGCACGGCACTGGGAGACGTAAATAGTGAATTTACGATAGAAGACTTTTTAGCCTTAGCAATCTAAACAAAAGTCGTAGAATATGTTAAACTAAGAACATCGATAAAAAGAACACCCAAATCTGACTTCGTATGAAGAAGTTATGATTTTTCTAAGATTCGGCTTAGAAGTATACAGCCCGAAACTCGAATTTTAGTTCGAGCGGTTTTTGGCTTACGCGACCTAAATGAGAGTTGAAGATCTCATTCATAGGAACTCAACGGTAAAAAGACAGACAAAAACAGAGTCCGTATGTAGAAGTTATTAATTTTACGCAGACGTTTAACAGTATAATCTCCTTGTACTGTTAAATTTAAGATCGGTCGAGAATTAGCTGACGGTGTCAAAATGAAAGTTGTAGATCTTATTATTACCTACGCGTGGATATAAAGAACGTCAAAAACGGAGGTCGTATGTGAAAGTTACGGATTTTAGAAGTCGGAAGTGTGCTGTGCGAAAATGGGTGATGTGGCACAATCTTGGCCATTGCTTTCTCCCCAAGGCTTGCCACCAGATGGTGACATGTGGCACCAAGTTCAGCCACATTTCACCCTATAAATACCACCTCTCCCACCCTCATTTTCTTCACACCTTTCCCATTCTTTCTTCTCTTTACTCTCTCTCTCTCTCTAGAACCTCTCTCTAGCCCCGAAATCCCCCGAAAAGCCTAGGGAACCTCCCTAGCACGAGGCGGAAGCCCCGGAGTGCTCGAAGGCTCCGAGAAGAAGAGCTTTTCGGCTCGGGAACGCTGCTCCAAGCAAAGCCCGGTTTTCTATAAAACCCGCTGTAAGTGAGCTACGCCTACGCTATTTTTAATATAACTTTTATTTAATTATAGTAACGTTATTAGGAACTTATAATAAATACTTGGGCTATTATTATGGGTTATATAAGTATTTTTTTGACGCTTATATAATAATAATAATAATAGCTAGACTATTAATTAGTCTCGACGAATAATAAACTAAACTCTAGTGGTAATAATACTAGGTTTCGTCGAAGAAAATTCTTTTTAAGAAGCGAAGCGCTGTCTGAGTTCGGAATCACCACCTTTTCAAGTGAGTGCATAGTTACTTTCAGCTTACACATAGATATGAAGTATTTTATATAAATTACGTGCTATGTGTGCATATTATCTGAATACTTGCTATCTATGTTAGATGAACGTTGTTATACATGTTTTCAATGATTTAAACTGTATATGTATTTTATATCTACGAAAATGTTGGGGTAAAACATGGGTAGATGTAATAGGTGATGTGTGATAAAATGATGAGAGGCCTCGATGTTGTTGTTGTTGATCCAGTCATCTAGCGGAGTATAGATGACGACCACGGACTCTTCTAGACAGTCCAGTGGAACACTAGCAGGCTCGCAACCTGTAGGTGTTGTGAACGATGTGTTCACCGGTGTACTCCATCCCCCACATGGTTGCCTATTAGGACATTTATTGCTAAGGAATCCCCTTAGCAGTAGTGTCCGTCCCGATGATGATCCTTAGGCTAGGTCCCTTATGATAGGTGTTTAGGGACGTAAAGTGAGGATAACGGGAACGGGTAATCGGGTTATTGTTGATTGATGAAATTAATAAACTTATTTATTGTGGGTTGAAAACCCTATGTGCTCACCAGGCTCCCAAGCCTGACCCACTCAGTTTTATGTATTACAGGAAGTGGCGCATGAGCATAGGTGTGATGTTTTGGACGAGGGATTACGGATATAGGCCTGTAGATATGAAATAATGTAGTAAGGCTTATATTGTACTGTTTATACTTTTGATCTGTACGAACATGACATCCCGAGTCTTTTAATGAAATACATTTCTATGGAAATGCTTTTGATAAATCTTTATCATATTATTGTTTTGGGACAAATTCCGCAATTCTTTTATTAAAAGATAACTCTGATTTTGAAATAAAGTATAAACAAAACCGGTCTTTTCTGGCCGTGATTTTGGGGATGTCACAGTTGGTATCAGAGCATTAGTTTAAGCGAACTAGGAATTTGTAGGATTTCTAGACTTAAACTTAGAATGCTAAGCGATGATTGTGAGGTGTGAGCACTAGCTTATGTTAGGAATTGTGCCTAAAATGCTTATATGTGCTAAATGCTTTATGCATGATATGCTGTTATTTTGTTCGGATCTATGGTCTGTTGCCGACCGGATCTGGAAACCTTATGTGTTTAGGATTCTAAACGTACGACTACGATATTAGAACTAGCATGTAAACGTTTCGGAGTGATAAGGACGATTTAAAACGTCTCTCCTAAATAAAGATCTAAATTCACCTTATTCGGTGTATAGATCAAGATGGCAAGGACCCGTAGCGGAAACGTAAACGCAAATGGGAATAGACACCAACCCCCCGTGATCGAGCAAATACCAGTTGTGGAAGCCGCTGCCGGACCAATAACGATGGCCGGAGTGCAAGCGATGATCCAGGCAATGTTGGATCGTCAAATGGAGGAAACCAGGCGTTTGCTCCAGCAAAATCGAGAGGAAGCGACTATTCAGATCGAACAGCCCGAGTTGAATGAAGGGCAGACTGAAGAAGGAAACTACAGTGGGACTATTGGTCAAGCCAACCCACCGATAGTTAGGCAAAACCACCAGGATGGAGGAAATGATGGACGTGGATGCAAATACAAGGATTTCATGGCATCCAAGCCACCGAGTCTATCCGGAAGCCCGACGCCGGTGGAAGTCATGAACTGGATCTCTGAGATGGAGACAATGTTTGAGAGTTGCGAGTGTAGCAATAGGCAGAAGACTGCTCTTGCAGTTCCTCTATTGAAATCTGGAGTACTAATCTGGTGGAAGCTATTAGCTGATTCAATGCCCAAAGGTGAAGCAAGCAAAATGTCGTGGGAGGATTTTCTGGTACAGTTGAAGATGCAATACTGCTCTGAGCAGGATCTTCTGGAGATCAGCAACGAATTCCAGAATCTAAAGAAGGGAAGAATGAGCGTTACTGAATACGCTGCAAGCTTTACTGAGAAAATGAAGCTTGTTCCTCACCTCGTCCCAACTGAACTCTCCAAGGTTAACAAATTTGCCCTCGGATTACCAGCGGACTTCGGTCCAATGGTCAAGCAAACTACCACTCTAAAAGCTGCCATCTGGGCTGCTAAGAATGTGGAGACCCAGATACGAGAAAAGGGTCTGGAGAGAGCGGAAGTGGGAGAGAAACGGAAATTTGACGGATCCTCGAGGTCCAGTAAGAAAGGTAGATTCTCGAAGTCTAGTTCGAGAGGAGGAGGATCAGAAGCAAAGTGGTGTGACAAGTGCAAGAAGAAGCACTCTGGGAAGTGTGATGGAGGGGTCACTTGTTACAAATGCGGAAAGCCTGGGCACTATGCCAATGAATGCACCCTTAACCAGAAGGCATGTTATGGGTGTAATGAAGAAGGGCACATTTTGAAGGACTGTCCAAAGAAGAAGGAGGCAGGAAGACCCAACATACCACCAAAGCCGAAGGCGAGAGCCTTCCAGATGACGCTCGAGGCTGCAAAGGAGGCAGCAGACGTCGCTTCAGGTACCTTTCTTGTAAATGGTTTACCTGCAAATATACTATTTGATTCCGGAGCCAATTACTCCTTTGTGTCGCATAAATTTAGTGCGAAATTAGCATTACCTGTAGAAAAATTAGATAATTCCCTGATTGTAGAAGTTGCCAGTGGCAAATTCGTACCTGTTAGTAATCGTATTAGGAACATCGTCATTGACCTAAACGGAAACGAATTCCATGAGGAAGTATTACCCATAGAGTTAAACGGTTTCGACATCGTTTTGGGTATGGATTGGCTTAGCGCCAACGATGCCGAGATATTATGCCGAAAGAAGATAGTTAGGATAAACCCACCCGGAAAGGAATCATTTATGGTGTACGGGGACAAACGCAGAGTGAATTCTGGAATCATCTCCCTGATGAAAGCCAGGAAATGTTTGTCCAAAGGATGTGCATCATACTTGGCATTCGTAATCGATGCTAAGAAGGAAAAGAAAGAGGTGCAGAATATACCGGTTGTGTGCGATTATCCGGAAGTCTTTCCCGAAGATATTCCCGGATTACCACCTGATAGGCAAGTAGAGTTTCGTATAGACTTATTGCCAGGAACAACACCGATAGCAAAGCCATCTTACCGATTAGCACCGACAGAGATGAAGGAGCTCATGACGCAACTCCAGGAGTTGTTGGACAGCGGTTTCATTCGACCTAGTTCATCACCCTGGGGAGCTCCAGTGTTATTCGTGAAGAAGAAGGACGGAAGCATGAGGATGTGCATAGACTACCGAGAGCTGAATAAAGCAACGGTGAAGAACAAGTATCCATTGCCGAGGATTGATGACCTATTCGATCAGCTGCAAGGTTCGAGCTACTTCTCAAAGATCGATCTTAGGTCAGGATATCATCAGCTGAAAGTGAGAGAGCAGGATATTGAGAAGACTGCATTCAGAACAAGATATGGACACTACGAGTTCTTGGTTATGTCATTCGGACTAACCAATGCTCCCGCAGCATTCATGGATTTGATGAACAGGGTTTGTAAACCATTCCTCGATAAATCCGTGATAGTGTTCATCGACGACATTCTCATCTACTCGAAAAGCCAGGAGGAGCACGGCAAGCATTTACGAGAAGTGTTGGAGGTGTTAAAGAAGGAGAAGCTTTTTGCAAAGTTCTCCAAATGCGACTTTTGGATACGGGAAGTCCAATTCTTGGGTCATGTTGTTAACCAAGAAGGAATAATGGTTGACCCTGCCAAGATCGAGGCTGTAATGAAGTGGGAACGTCCGAAGAGTCCCACGGAGATTTGAAGCTTTCTAGGATTAGCCGGATATTATCGACGGTTTATCCAAGGTTTTTCTTTGATAGCTGCTCCATTAACAGCTTTGACCCATAAAGGAGCTACGTATACATGGAGTGAGAAACACGATGAGGCGTTCGAGAAGCTAAAGAAGAAGTTATGTGAAGCACCGATACTTTCTCTACCCGATGGAGTCGAAGATTTCGCAGTTATAGTGATGCATCTGGAGTCGGGTTAGGTTGTGTTCTGACCCAAAGAGAAAAGGTGATAGCATACGCATCTCGACAATTGAAAGAGCACGAAAAGATTTTCCTCAAATCCTCGGTTTGAGTTCAGTTACACCCGAAGGTACACCCGAATCCCTCAAACCAAGGCTCTGATACCAATTGAAACAATGCAAATTTTCAAATAAATTTTTCATTTAAAATAAAGTGATTTCATTCAACTAATTATAATTATTCCAAGTTTCATATCAAAATACAATTACAAAACCCCCAAGATCTCAAATAACAGCAGTGTGTATGCATCACGCCGGCGCCTTCCCACGGTCCTCGCTAGTACCTGAAACACATACGTAACAACTTGTAAGCATAAATGCTTAGTGAGTTCCCCAGTATACGACTTACACATATACGCCTTTCCCGGCCCTGACCTTCCGGTCCACAACACATCGCCTTCCGGCCCGTAACATAATCGCCTTCCGGCCCATAACATATTGCATTCCGGCCCATAACATATTGCCTTCCAGCCCATAACATATTGCCTTCCGGCCCATAACATATTCACAGCACATAATACATTTATCCTAACACATATAGCACATATATCATATATCATACCTGACCTTTCTGTCACATCACTTATTGCCTTCCGGCCCATATAAACACACATAGCACGCATAACAATTACCTTTCCATTTATAGCACGTATAACACAAATCATATCCGACCTTCCGGTCACACAATCAAACCCTTCCGGGTATAGTATAGTGAGAAGACTCACCTCGCGGGTAATGAAAGCTAGCGACTCCTGAAATCACTCGCACTCGATCCGCCGAGCTACAGTCTCCCTATAATATCATATATCCCTTATTAATACTTTTATCTTTCAAGACAACTGACCCTAAGAAATTACATGTAGGTCAACTCTGGTCAACGGTCAACGGTCAACGGTCAACTTGACCGGACTCGGCGAGTGCAAAGGCGACTCGGCGAGTCTAGACGTCCTCCCCAACTTTCCCTGATGTTCCCTTTCTACTCGTCGAGTATCCCTCTTGGCTCGACGAGATCCTCGTGGAAGAATCGTGGGGCCACCCCGACTCCACTCGCCGAGTCTGAAGAACAACTCGACGAGTTCCAGTCAATCTCCAAGCTACTCGCCGAGTCTGTTCATTGGACTCGGCGAGTCCATGCCATGCAGTCGATCAAACTGCTTCCTGAGATAAGTATTGTCCCGAAATACACAAGCATGGGACCTTCTGGACCTCTAAAGGTCCTAATACAGGGTTATAGTCGTTTGGGTAACAAGGTAATAATCCATCTAATCACCAAATGGGTTCCATAAACCCTAAATCCATGCACACATCAACATAACAGAACAGATCCGAAATATTACCTGAATAACGCACTCTCTGTGTCCCCAAACCTCAGAACTCGAATCCCTTGCTGTTCCTTTAGCCAAAACTCTTCTCCTCCTTGCACAACAATTTCTTCAAGGTCCTAATATCCTTCAATCTTGCTCTAGATGCCCACAGCCGTTTAGGGTTCTTCTCAGTCGACTAAAGACGGACAATGACGGCCTATAAGTGCATTATATACGTTCCAAAACCAAACGGCTAGGGTTTCTGCTGAACAGCGCAGACTCGCCGAGTCCATAATGGACTCGTCGAGTCCAGTCGCGAACCCGCGACCCAGTTTGTGGTCCTACTCGGCGAGTCTGGCTCCAACTCGCCAAGTCCCCTCCTAAAACACCCCAAAAACAATATTATAAAAAAATACCTGAAATTCCGGGCTGTTACAACCGAATTAACCCGGTCCAAGGAGATCACTGGTTCTAGCCAAAGAGTGTAGGGGGACTCGATAGCTTCTTTGACAAGCTCTTCAAGAGTCCAAGGAGGAAATAGAGTTTTTCTACTTTCAAGGAGATCATGAGCCTCCTTTATCTTCCTCTCCTTGCCTTCAGCGTCTCTGGCAATGCGAGCATTTTCATCAAGCTCCTTCTCTCTGGCCTGTTTCCTCAGTAGGCTGGCAATCGGTTCTTGATCCTCACTTTCATCACTGTCATCGATGATTTGTTTGTCTTTGCTTTGAGAACTCAAACCAGATGCAGGAACAGTTGTTGGTTTGGGTGCTTTCGGAGGAACAAGTGATGAAACTGGGAGTGATTGAGCATTGGAAATCGGAGGGGGTTTTGATTGAGCTGTGGGCTTCCCTTCTCCCTCTTGTTTCGGATGTTCCTCCTGCTCAGGAATCCCTTCAATGCAGCTAAGCAGGGCAAGGGCAGGAGCGAGCTTCTCTGCAAGAGTGCGCCTCACCGAATAGTTAAGAATCGGATCATGGGCTTTGATAATGTTGGATAGAGCCCCATGAACATCTGAAAGACAACTCCTAAATACAGCTTTCTCAGACCGAAGAGAATCGATCTCCTTCTCAGCTTGGGAGAGCTGATGAGTTGCAAGATTAAGCTTGGAAGATTTACAAGCAAGCTCATCCTTTGTAGTAGACTCGGCAGCAAGATTTGCTTGAAAGGTGAGAAGACGATCCGCAACCGAAGACTGAAAAGACTGATTGTCTTCTTTGAGGTTCTGACGGAAGCTGGAAAAGTGGTCTTTTACTGTTTCGAGAGAATGGACCAACTTCTCCACAACGGTGCGAATCTTCTTGGTGTTGGTTTCGGATGCCGCCTGTAAAGACTCCAGCCAAATCTGGGCATCTTGAAATTGTTTTTCGACTTTTTCGGTCGCCTCAGCACTAGCCTTTGTAGATTTGTCAATAGCAGCAACAGCTGAGCTAATGGAGGCTTCATGTGCTTCAGTGAGAGATTCGACCATCCCCTAAATGGTGGCCTCTGAAACGTGAGATTTTGAGGTAGAGGAAGAAGCCACAAGATTATCAATCTTCTCGTGGAGTTCCTTGATGTGCTTTTTGGTAACTGGAGCATCATCATCATCATCACTTTGGACTTGATAGGGGCTATAGTAGATGGAATCAAAGATCATATCCTACCCTCCCAAAAAGGTTTCGGTTTCAGCAGAGGGAGTGGGAGATAAGGGTGTGGCGGATGGTTCGATAGTGGAAGTGGGTTCGGGTATGGAAGTAGGTTCGGGTTGTGAAGTTCGAACCCCCATATCAGATACGTTGGTTGCAATCTCACTGGTGGTGGTTTTGGTTGCTTCAGTGAAGATTGGTGGTGGTATGGAAGTAGTTGTGGGTGGAATGGTAGTAGAGGTAGTTATGGGGGGAATAGAAATAGGGTTAGATATGGAGGGAATGGAAATGGAGGAGGTTTTGGTGGGAATGGAGGGTATGATGATAGGAGAAGGAGAAGGAGGTTTTGATGAAACTGGTACCTCATGAGCAGGCGAGTGAGGTGGGGTATCGCCTCTAGCTGACTCGTCTAAGTCAGATTGGTTATCCTCTAAATCACTTGATGAAGAAGACAGAATAAGTTTCCTCTTCGGCTATGTTTTCTTCTTCTTCACTGGGGGGGGGGGGGGGGGAAAGATCTGTCTTTGAGGGTTTTCGCTTCTTAGGAGAAGGACCCTTTGCTCCCTTTGCTCCCTTTGCTGCATTCTTAATCTTCCCTTTCTCGGGTTTCTTCCCTCTAGCAGCTGGTTTATCTACATCAATAATGGACTGAACCATTTCCGCAGAAAGTTCCCGTGGGCCCGAAGGACGAAAGTCCTTGTAGGCCTTCATGATAACACTCTCCTTGGACACACCAGCGGACATGGAACCGGAATGGATCCGACGAAGGAGAACTTGGTCGGATCAGTGACGATGATCTTGGTGGTGTGGAAGACGCTGATGGAGGAGAGGAGGGAACAAGCAACAGTAGGAACATGAAGCTTATCCATTGCCCACTTGGTGATCAGTGTCCAAAATGTGGCATTGGACACTTCAGTATGGCGAGAGGAGGAGGCAAGGCTCTGAATAAGTTGTTGCCAGAGAACCGAGCCGTAGTCGAGGTTTATGCCACTGTATAGACCATAGAGAATGGTCATGAACAATTTACTGGCCCCATCAGAACCAGAACTTCGCTCAGATAGCCCCTTGAACAAAATGGTGAAGAAGCCATTCCATGGAGGAGGAAGACACGACTTTTTGAACTTGGTAAATGTCGTGAGTATTTCAGTGTAGCCCATGTTGTAGAACATCGAGAATAACTGTCCCACAGTTATGGAGTCGGGATTAACCCTAGATTTATCAGGTTCAAACCCTAGGAGCCAGCAGAATCATTGCTTCGAGATGGAGGTCTTGTGAGAAAGGAGGTCGAAGTAGATTCGATCCACTGATTTATCATAATGAGCAGTGGAGAAGACCTGGGAAAGACAGACCATGGGCACAATCTCGACCTTCAAAAGGTCTAGAACCAGTGGAGAGTATTTGAGACACTCCACCATGGGATACATATAATTCTCGTAGACTTTAGGGTTTAAATCGATCACCAGACTTTGTTGAGCGTGAATGGGAAGAATGTTGGTGCGAGAAGAGGTTTCCTGAATTGAGGATAAAGTCCGCCATTGTTGAATGCAATGTTGAAGATGATGAACAGTAGAGAGTAAATCGCTTGATTTTGCTCGATTAATTTTTGATTGTTGTAATTGTGGAATGAATTAGGAGTGCTGCTTTTGTAATGTGGGTAGAGGAGAGAGAAGAATCATCCCCCAAATCTTCTTGATACACGAAACGGTTTCGGATGTGACAGAATCGCGACGGTTGGCAACCCCGATGATTACGCATCAGAGAGAAAAAATGTTTCGTATTGCACGCGTGCCCGTCAACTCACTATTGAAGCCGTTACTCTGTCGGCTGAGTCGGCACCTTATATGTTAAATAGCTGTCATCCAAACAAAAGATAATGATGGAACCGAACTAGACTTTTGGAAAATCAAAGATTTTCATGCATAGAGTGTCAAAGATAAGGAAATAAAGCGATATTTAGGTTGGAATTTGTGATGTCAATATAAACACAAAACAATTGATCCCGGGCATGAATCACTTTCTTCAAAGTCAAGAGAGACTTTAAAGTGTCTGTATGGATTCCCGTTGAATTACGATCAATCACTTGTTAAGAAGTGTTGAAAGGCATCTTTTGATAAGGCTTAAAAGGGTGGCTTCGCTTCAGTTTAGAATCCCGAACCTTGACATAAGACCGAGACTAAATGAAGTACCTGTGAGACCGATGTGGTCTGTTGAACAAGTAGGTTGGAATATGTATATAGTGACTCATTGGAGATATGTGTTTGTGAAATCAAAAAAAAAATTAAAATTGGATTGTTAAGGGAAGAAATGTTATGGTAAATATCAATTTCATAAGAATCTCACAACAGAAAGAGATTTGATGTTTACCGTCAATTCATGTTAGGTATTGAATTTAGGGTTTCACTTAGCACGTAGTGACATGAGGCTAAGATCATAAACACAGAGATTGTGTAACCATAAACCTCAGTGGTTATTTCTGAGAGTCTCAAGGGTTACTATATGGAACCGAAATATGATGGAGAAAAATATTGAGGTGGTGAAGAGAAACTAAAGTACCTCTACTAAAAATAGTGACCAAGCAGTAAACAACTAACCCATATGAGAAAAGAGTAAGGTAGCTCAGGATTAGAATAAATGTAGCAGCCTTATTGGGAAGACAAGGTTTGTATACACCTAGTCATTAAGGCTTTATTCAAAATCAGTTGAGGCTTTACACTACATGCAGTAGCATGCTTCTAGGGACGCTTAACTAGTATAAAGTGTGAGAACGAAACCTGTCCCATCGATATTTAAACAAGAATGGAAGAAAAAGTAAGAAAATATTTTTGGATATTTTAAATTTTTGAAAAAAGAAAAACCAAACAAAACATAAATAAAAAAAAAATTTGAACCAAACCTGAAATGGACCGAACGCTCGGTTCATTTCGGTTCCTAAAAAAAATATTTTTCGATTTTTGGAAAACAATTGTACAAATGTATACGACCATAGACAACACCTTTTTGAGATTGAGCGAAAATATGTGCAATGGGACCGAACCCGAAATAGACCGAGCGTTCGGTTCACTTCGGTTTCCATGTGAACCGAACCCGAAATAGACCGAGCGTTCGGTTCATTTCGCTTCCAACTTTTAACTTTGAGATGGTGTTTTTGGTACCGACTCTGATTCCATCATTCCTAGACGTTGAAGGATTTTATTGAAACTTGCTTCAGGTAGGGCTTTGATGAAGATATCGGCTAGTTGATCAGTGGTTCGAACAAAGTGGATTTCGACATTTCCATCCTCCACATGATCCTTAATGAAGTGATACCTCAGTGCTATATGCTTGGTCTTAGAGTGTTGCACTGGGTTATGACAGATCCTAATTGCACTTTCTGAATCGCAATATAGTGGGATCTTTTTCATGTTGAGTCCATAATCACGGAGCTGGCTTTGGATCCAAATGACTTGAGATGTACAAGAGGCAGCTGCGATGTACTCTGCTTCGGCTGTAGAAAGAGAAACGCAGGCTTGTTTCTTTTCCACCTCGAATGATGACCTTGGACATCCTCCAAGCTCTGCATCTGAGAAGGCTTGAACAAAGTGAATTTCGAGAGAGGTGGTTCGCTTCAGATACCGGAGTATATTTTTCACTGCAAGCATATGTGGTTCACGAGGATTCGCCTGAAACCTAACACAATAACATACCGAAAACATTATATCAGGCCTGCTAGCAGTAAGGTACATCAAGGACCCAATCATCTGGCGGTATAATGTAATGTCAGCTGCCGGTTTTCCTAGGGAAGGTGTGAGTTTGGTTCCGAATGCCATTGGAACTTTGACCTTTGTGTCTCTCATCATACCAAATTTGGCAAGAAGAGTTTTGGTGTATGCTTCCTGGTTGATAAAGATGCCATCTGGTCCCTATCTAATATTTAAACCAAGGAAAAAGTTAATCGGACCCATTGAGCTCATTTCAAATTTAGTCTCCATCAGCTTTCTGAATTCAGTTGTTAAGCTGGGATTCGTTGAACCAAAGATGATATCATCGACATAGATTTGTACAATCATAAGGTGGTTACCTTCCTTCTTACGAAAGAAGGTTGGGTCAACCGAACCTTGTTTGAATTTGGACATCTTTAAAAACTTAGTTAGCATTTCATACCAGGCCCTAGGTGCTTGTTTTAGACTGTAAACTGCCGTGTCCAGAATATAACAGTGATTTGGGTACTTCTCATTGACAAAACCAGGAGGTTGCTCCACATAGACCGTTTCTTCAAGTTCTGCATTCACAAAAGCGCATTTGACATCCATTAGGTAGACTTCGAAGTTTTTGTGCGTAGCATAGGCAAGAAATATTCGAACAGATTCCAGCCTTGCAACTGGAGCGAAATTCTCTTCGTAATTAATTCCTTCTTCCTGGCAGTATCCTTTCACCACTAGACGAGCTTTGTTTCTTATTACATTCCCTTCCTTGTCTATTTTATTTCTAAAGACCCATTTGAGACCAACAACCGAGGCATCTTGAGGAGTTGGAATGAGACACCAAACTTTATTTCTTTCGAACTCATTAAGTTCGTCTTGCATAGCTTGAACCCAATCAGAGTGATCAAGAGCGGTGTTTACTGTCTTTGGTTCAACTCTTGAGACGAAAGAGTTAAACATACAGAAGTTTGCTTTGCCTTCAGTTGAGATCGGGTCAACACCTTTTCAGAGACATTACCCACAACCTGTGAAACAGGATGATCTATAGTCCATTTGACAAGAGGAGGGTAATTTGGATCATAGGAAGCATCCAATTCAGCGTTCACCATCTCTTCCAATTCAGATTGACTATGTTCGTCATAAAACATATCGGCATTCTCCCCCTCGAATGATCAGCTTTCCGATGTGGATGGTATTTCTGGTGCAACAGGACTTTCGGGTGTGGTTGTGCTCTCGGACTGTGAAGAGCTCTCTGGTAGTGTTGAGCTTTCGGGTGCAACAGTACCTTCGGGTGCAGTGGAGCGTTCGGGTGCTACAGTACCTTCGGGTGCAGTGGAGCGTTCGGGTGCTACAGTATTAGAGTGCTCCCCCTCAACTGGTAAGCTTGAATATTTTGAAGAAGATGGATCCGCCCCCTTAACTGATGCATTGTGCTGAGAAGGTTTATTTGGAGCTGATTCTCCGTCACCCAGTCGTTTGGCAGCTTCATCGATGATTTGCTTCAGATGGTTGATTTTGTTGTCTGCTTCCTTGGCTTCCGAGAGAGTAGCTTTCTTAGGTTCATCGAATAACTCAACAAACTGCTCAAACAAATTCGCAATCAAGGCCGTGACATGACCTGTTTGAGTGAAAATTTCTCCAATTGCTTCTTCACTATCTGTTATCCTTTTGACGAATCCGTCATCGAAAGTCATGTAATATGTCTCTTCGATCTTCCTTGAACGCTTATTTAAGACCCGATATGCTTTTGAAGTGAGAGAGTATCCCAGAAAAATCCCTTCATCGGCTTTTACGTCGAACTTGTTACGATGTTCTTTAGAATTGAAGATAAAGCATCGTGAGCCGAACACGTGGAAGAATTTGACATTTGGTTTTCTGTTGTTGATGATCTCGTAAGGGGTGAGAGTGAAACACTTATTGAGATAGGACCTGTTCTGCGTAAATCATGCTGCAAAAATAGCATCAGCCCATACATACAATGGTAAAGAAGCAAAACTTAACATGGTTCTGGCCGCCTCACACAAAGATCGGTTTCGTCTTTCGACAATTTCGTTTTGTTGAGGGGTGTAGGGAGCTGAGAAGTTGTGACTGGTTCCTTTTTCCACTAAAAAGTCTTCAAATTCTTTATTTTTGAATTCCAGCCCATTGTCACTTCTGATGTTGCGTACTACTTTCCTCAACTGCACTTCAACTTGCTTGATAAACATCTCCAGCTTGAGAGTTGCCTCAGATTTGTGCTTCAGAAAGAACACCCATGTAAAACGTGAAAATTCATCGACAATAACAAGAATATACTTGCTACCGCTAATGCTTTCAATAGAGGATGGACCACACAAGTCAATGTGAATTAACTCAAGTGGTTCAACGACTTTTGTGTTTATGATGGATGGGTGACTTTGACGACTTTGCTTCCCCATTTCACACGCAGCACACAAATGTTCTCGATCAAACTTGAGCAATGGAAGACCCCTAACATGACCTCCTGTGACGAGTTTATTAATATCCTTGAAATTGAGATGGGAGAGCCTTCGGTGCCACAACCAACTTTCATCAGAATGTGCTTTGGATAACAGACAGATAGTTGGGTTTCCTTTGATAGGTTTGAGATCGAGAGGAAACATTTCGCCTTTGCGCTCCAATTTGAGAATTACCCTTTTTGTTTTCTTCTCTATTATTTCTGAACCCTCATCATCAAACGAAACTTTAAGACCGGTACCTCCAACAAGCTGAGATATACTGATGAGATTGTGCTGTAGTCCTTCAATGTATGCAACCTTTCTAATCATGAAGTCTCCATTCGTTATCATCCCATAACCTTTAATCGTGCCATATGAGTTGTTCCCGAACTTGACATTCCCGCCATTTGGAAGTGATCGAAATTCCCTCAGCTCTTCTTTCCTTCCTGTCATGTGATGCGAACAGCCACTGTCAATGTACCATTCTTCGTTGAACTGCTCGTCACTGATAACCTGCAAAAAATATGCAGATTTAGGAACCCAAAGTTTCTTGGGTCCACGTGAGCCTTTCACAGGAACAGGAATAGTGAGAGAAACATCAACGAGATATCTTCTTTTTATTAAAGTTGTTTCATCTTTCTTCTTAATAGTGTAAACTTTAATTTTATTGGGATTTGTTACAGTTGGTTTGAATTCAAGTTCAGGTGTTTGGACCTTGGAATGCTTTTGATCACTCATGACCAAGGAAACCTTCGATTTTCCTTTCAAATCTGTTGAAGATTTTGGATTTTGAGTTTGAACAGAATTGGATTTAGAATGGGGTTGAGAAGAATCAGAATGAGAGAATTTAGATTGAGAAGTTTTCTTGACTTGAGATTCTAGGTGACCCTTTTGTTTGTGGTCATGAGTGAGACCGAACCTTGAACCTTGGTAACCTTTGCTCTCGGAACCGAACCTATGCTTTCGGTAGCTTGTGTGCTCTGAACCGAACCTATGCTTTCGGTAGCTGATGTGCTCTGAACCGAACCTATGCTTTCAGTAGCTGATGTCCTCTGAACCGAACCTATTCTTTCGGTTGTTAATACCTTCTTGCGGTTTGACTTCCCTTTTCTCTGACTTCCTGTAATGATCAGAAAAATGAGCATTTTGAGATTGCCAGAACTGTTTTCGCTCTGAGAGATTCTTCTTGTATCTCAGATTCCTCTGTTGCTTTTGATTTTTCACCTGTCTGGGTTGCCTGTGAATATTCGCCTTTTGTTTTGGCTTTTGAACAACAGGTTCGCTTGTTATAGATGAGGTTTCGTTTGTGCAGGTGACTTCTTCTATTGGAATTTCTTTAGTGCCACTGGTACTTGGCATGTCAAAGTTATCAGGCTTGTTCAGCGACTTTGGTACATATCTTCCTTTTGTTTTCCAGGACATTCGTTCTGACAAACTAACTGTTTCATCGGCATTATCAATAGGAGCATACCAGAAGAACTCATCGCAGCCATCTACGTTATCTTCGTTTACAATGGTAGTGAGTTCGGTTGTTTGATGTTCGGATACTCCTTTGACTTCATATACCTGATTTGGTGTTGTTCTCACCTTCTGGTACACAACAGCCTTTTCCTTAAGAATCGGGGACTTATTTTGTGACAGAGGAGCGAACTCCACAGAATTTTCGGAAATAAGATTTTTGTGGTTTTTGTGTTCGCGGTTTACAAACTCAGAACAATCGACTTCATCTTATACAAAAATTACACTCATATCATCATCCTCATTAAGTTCGGATGCATTTTCAACATCAATTTTATTTTCCGAACTTAAATTGGCATTCAATGAGTCAAATTTTTGTATGGTTTCGGTCCTTAGTTTCAGCCTATCGTTTTCATCCAAAAGATTTTTCAGCATGTCCTTATGGTCCTTGGACTTTATAAAAGATTCTATTTTATCCAGACCATACATGTAAGTAGGATTCAGATCATTAGACGATACAACACTTTCACAATTATATGCTTCAGCATCGATTTCATCTTCCTTAAACTCAAGGAAGGGCAAAATAATGCGATGAATTTGCTGCCGTATTTCACAGTTCAGATGAAGTTGAGTGATGTTAGCATAAAGACGTTTAGCAATTAAACAAAAAACATTTCTCTATTTCAAAAGTTTTAAATTGTCTCTTTGCAAATAAATGTTTTCATCTTTGGATTTAATCAGCTCTGACTCCTTCAACTCTATCCACATCCTCCGTTCTTTACTCTTGGAAGACACCCTGCTTATTTGGTCAGTTAGGTTAGAATTGGTGACCCGTGTTTGAGTTAAGCTACTATCTAGATTTAAGATTCTTGAATTTAATATTTTTAATTCTTTTTCATACGAATTTTGTGGGACTTTAAATGAAACAAAAACAGATTGTACCTTCTTGATCAATTCATCTAGCTCATTGATCTGCACACTGAGAGGTTTTGCTGTGAAGCATAGATCCTCTCGCTCCTTGGAGTCTTCATTCCCACCATTCGTATTGTATCCTCTCATTTTAGATACATCTATCACCATCAAACACTTCCCACTGCTTCCTTCACCTCTTGCAACGTATGCCTCTCCATGAGATGGTTTCCTGACTTCATCATCTTCCGATTTGGATGACCAGACCTGCATGCCACCAAACTCATCATCCGCTGCCGATTAAAGCATTCATTGAAGGGTTAGCAGCAGCTTTCTTTCTCTTGATCTCTTCCAGCTTTTTCATTAACAAGGACTCTTCATCTTTTTCTTCATCCTTCTCTGTTATTTTCTTTAGAACGCAGTCTTTAGCATAGTGGTTCTTTCCTCCACAATAGTAGCAACTCACACCTGAATCTCCTTCAACATTCGCCTCTTTCTTTGGTTCGTCTGTCTTTGGCTCTTCCCTTACCTTTTCAGAACTATAGCTTCCCTGCCAGTTTCGGTTCTTATTAGTAGGGAATCTCTTCTTGATAAATCTCTTTGGATTAGACACCATCATTGCATAATCTTCAGAGGTAAGATCATAGTCTTCTAGGTCCAGATCTTCATCTTCTACCACATTTTTGCTTTTAGATAGGAGGGACAAGGATCCCAAACTTGAGACTACATTTTTCTCTTGCATGACAATCTTTTCTTGGGACTTCAAAATTCCCACCAGCTTTGCCAGCGACTAAGACTTGAACTGCTCATGAGCTTTGACTGTAGACACAACAGATCTCCATTTAGATCTTAAGCCATTCAGAAAGGTGACTTTCTGTTCAATCAGCTTCCTTTCTATATCGTGTTTGATCATCTTGCTAAGAAGATGATTGAAGCAATTGAATGTCTGAGTAATAGTTTCATCAGAATTCTGCTTAAATTCACCAAACTCAGACAAAAGCAAGGTCTGAATAGAATGCTCCAAATCATCATCTGTGGGATATAGCTCTCGCAGCCTATCCCATATTTCTTTAGTGGTACTTGTAACAGCCCAAAATCTTAAGTATTGTTTAATAGCATTTTGGGGTGTTTTAAAGGGGGGACTCGGCAAGTTGGAGCCAGACTCGCCGAGTAGGGTCGCAGTTGTGGTCGCGGGTTCGTGGCTGGACTCGACGAGTCCAGGTATGGACTCGGCGAGTCGACGCTGTTCAGTGGAAAACCCTAGCCGTTTAGTTTGGGACGTATATAAGGGACCTTATGCCGCCATTGTTCGCCTTTTGGCCGACTGAGAAGGATCCTAAATCGGTTGTGGGCATCCAGAACAAGGATTGAAGATCATTGGTGATTTGAGGAAGTTATTGTCCAAGAAGGAGAAGGTTTTGGCTAATGGGACAGCAAGGGAATCACGTTTTGAGGCTTGGGGACACTGAGAGTGCATGATTCAGGTAACCTTTCGGATTATTTTCTGTTATGTGAATGTGTGCATGGATTTAGGGTTTGTGAAACCCATTTGGAGATTAGAGGGATTGTTGTGTTGTTATCCAACGTTTATAACCCTGTATTAGTACCCTTAGAGGTCCAGAATGTCCTATGTTGGTATATTCGGGAAAATATGTATCTCAGGAAGCAGTTTGATCGACTGCATGGCGTGGACTCGCCGAGTCGGATGATCAGACTCGGCGAGTAGCTTGAAGATTCACTGGGACTCGCCGAGTTGTTCTTCAGACTCGGCGAGTGGAGTCGGGGTGGCCCCGCGATTCTTCCAGGAGTGACTCGTCGAGTCAAAGAGGATACTCGACGAGTAGAAGGGGACTCTTAGAGGATTGAAGGACGACCAGACTCGCCGAGTCCAGTCGAGCTGACAATGGACTGTTGACCAGAGTTGAACGGTGTGATTTCTTAGGGTCAGTTAACGTGGAAGATAGAAGTATTAATAAGGGATGTATGATGTTACAGGGAGCTTGTAGCTCGGAGGATCAGGTGCAAGGGATTTCAGGAGTTGCTATCTTCCAGTGTCCGCGAGGTGAGTCTTCTCACTATACTTCACCCGGAAGGGTTTGATTGTGTGACCAGAAGGTCAAGTATGTTATGTGTTATGTTTATATGCTATAAATGGAAAGTTAGCTGCTACGCGTGATATACATGTTTATATATGGGCCGGAAGGCAAAGTATTATGTGACAGAAAGGTCAGGTATGATATGTGATATATGTGCTTATGTGTTAGAGTATGTTTCGGGCCGGAAGGCAGGTTGATATATGAAATATGTGCTTATGTGTTAGAGTATGTTTCGGGCCGGAAGGCAGGTTGATATATGATATATGTGCTTTATGTGTTAGAGTAATTGTATTATGTGTTATATATGTGTATGGGCTGGAAGGCAATTATTTTATGGGCCGGAAGGCAATTATCTTATGGGCCGGAAGGCAATTATCTTATGGGCCGGAAGGCAAATATTTTATGGGCCGGAAGGCGATTATCTCATGGGCCGGAAGGTATTGTGCAGTGGACCGGAAGGTCAGGGCCTGGAAAGGCGTACGTGCGTGAGGTGTATATTGGGGAACTCACTAAGCTTCGTGCTTACGTTGTTTATGTTATGTTGTTTCAGGTTCTCACAGTAACGCGGGATGGCAACGGTTCGATTGTACACACCGAAGAGAGAGTTGTGTTTTGGAGGATCCTGGTTTTCTATTTAACTGAAAATGAAACTACATTTTGTAATTCTAATATGAACGAGGTTTTAAACAAGTGTATTAATATTAAATTGATTATTTAAACAAAAAATTTTGTCTTGAAAATCACGGTGTTACAATTGGTATCAGAGCCTTGGTTTGAGGGATTCGGACGCGCCTACGGGTGAATCTGGACTCAAACTGAGGAAGTAAGAAAAAGTTTCAAATAAATAGTTTTCTAAAAGTGAATAAGAGTTCAAAGAGAAAGCAAGAAAGAGCAGTGTGTACAATCAGCCAGAGCCAAACGGTGATTTCCCAAAATACCCTTACTTTTGTGTTACGAAATATTTATTATGCACTTATGAGATATTATTGCATGTTAGAGACAGGCTAGGTATTTCATATCTTAGGACTAGAGTGGCCTGATTTGTGATGCCTTAGTCTAGGGTTTGTTGTTATATGTGCGTTATGCTTTTGTGTGTATGTGATGAGTGAGGGTATCTAGTTAGAACGCACGAGGGGTAGAGCTACAGAGTACAGTGGTACTTCCGAGGATGAGCCGAGAAGGTGGAGCTATCACAGCTAGGGAGTCCTATGTATGCTTCGATGCTCGAATGCTGCTTGCTTCGTGCTTTGTGGAGTTCTCGATGATGGGAGACAGCTACTAAGTGAGTATGACGATACTCAGGAGGTAGATGTTTGGCATCATTAGGAGCTCTTCAGCAGCTGATAGCAAAGAAGTGGGAGGACGGTGGAAGGGGCTAGAGATTAAACCTAGCCAAGATGGGTGCGCGGGTAGAGTAGAGGATTTCGCTGGGGAGCGAGCATGCACGATGGGATTGGTGAAAAGAGCAGGTCGATCAGCTACTTAGGAACTTTGGGATGGTCCGTGTAGAAAGTATGGGTAGATGTGGCAGGTAGTATGGGCCCGTACTACTGAAAGCAGAGGACCCATACTTGATACAGGGAGCATTCTGAAGGTCCTAAGGAACGGAACGAGGAGTGATGTTATGGTTCGAGTACCATACATCGGAGCAGATTGCGGAGTGATGTTATGGTCCGGGCACCATACATCGGAACAGATTGAGTTAGATGTTGTGGTCCGTGTGCTATACATTGGAGCAGATTGAGGAGTGATGCTATGGTTCAGGTACCATACACCAAAGCAAATTGAGAAGGGATGTCATGGGATGAGTACCATGGTTCGTAGTGGATGATGCTGGTGACTATCTTGTTATCCGGTTATGATCGATGAGGTAAAGATCGGACGCTATGGGTTTTAGGCCAGTAGATCATGATTGAGGATGGAGAGGCGTTCCTTGAGGGGAAAGGCGAGTACCTATCAGAGTATTGTGGTAGGGAGTTAAAAGGAGAGGAAATTTCGGTCTGAGTCGAGAAATCAGTCGATAGAGGAGAGGTCGCCTTCTAGGTGGGTAGTGCCATTTATGTTCGTGTGCAAGACACGAGAGGTCTGGTGTTTCAGTTTTGGATTGGAGTACACCCTGCAGGTTGTTATCGATAATGATTTCCCTCAGAGCATCAGGTGGCGGGTGTGCCGCGAGGCAGTGATTTACCGTGAGCAGACAGTCAGTTGGGACTGAGGTAGTCGAGAACCACACCACACCTAATTGAGAATAATAGGTTGTGTTATAGTGGTAGCCGTGAAGAGTTCAGTCGAGTTTTGCAGTGCAGAGAGTTTTCGTCTATGTTGAGAGTGAATTCCTGTCCTTGGGACAAATCCGGCGTTGGATATGGGTTGATGAGTTGAGATGAGAGAAACGATGATTTTGCGGTGCAGTCTACGAGTCAAAGACGTTATCGAGCAGTGCAGATGCTTAGTATTAGGTTGGTATGGGATTTGGAACGATTAGAGGCAGCCGTGATGAGAAGTTCTTGGAGAGTTAACCAGAGGTTCAGAGTATAGAGGGTTGATCGACTTTATAAGGGGAGGGACTATTGGGTGTTGCATAGCACTTTCCTGGAGCAGGTACGATTTCGCTGGTGAAAAATAGTCGTGGGTTGATGGTATGCTAACTAGTGACGGTTCGAACCCTAGTGGGGGAGAACCGGGTGCCGTACGTAGAAAACAAAGAATTGCCAAGAGTAGTTATAAGTGGAGTATAGAGATGCAGTAGGAAATCATGAGACCAGAGGTGTCGATGATCGAGTAAAGGGGTCAGAGTGAGTTAATGCGTGAAGTACTTGAAGAGGAGAACGAACGCATTCATGACAGGTGATTGGTGTTGTTGCAAGAAGATAGAGAATGATTGGGCAGTCAACTTCTGGAGTCGGTATGCGTATCCTTGTTTGGATTTTGAGTGTCGGGAAAAAGGGATTTGGAGAATTATCAGCGCATTTTGTACGTCAACGTTATCTCGCATTCCAATCGAGAAATTAGATGCACCAAGGTTGTAAGGCGGGGAAAATATAGATTTAATTATGGGGGTGCAGGAGATCAGTGGTGGTGGTAGTATTCTGGGATATTCGGGTATGATATCCTTATTTTGGAGTTATTCGGGAGTCCCGAATTGAATCGACGTGTGGCATATCAGGTATCTGCGGATTTAGTAGGAGTCTTCGGGTATGGGCATTCAGGGAGATTATTTGAGAGGGTGGATTTTCGCAAGATGGGCGTTCGTTATGTTGATTGCCTCCATAGTCTGTGGTGGATGTTCGAGTCGCAGTACTCACTAGTCAGAGGGTGTTGTGATACTGCGTGGAGTTGCAGTACTCACTGGGTGGCAAGAGAATTTTCATGTTGGAATATTTTCGAGCAGCGTATGAGGTGGAAGAGTTTCGAGTTTGGGTAGCCCTGATATTGAGTCTTTGGAGCTTGGATGTTGAGACGGGGGCGAGACGGGGGTCTTCGTCTCTGTCGTGAGACGCAGGGAGATACGCAAGGATTATGCGCAGCAGAAACCAGAGATTAGAGTTGAGACGATCCTCGGTGGGATTGTATTTTCTCTCACGAGGAAAAGAAGATTTTGTGACTTACGTGTCACTGGGTCGGGATAGTGATCACGGGGAGAAAAGTCAGTGGAATATTTGGATCGCGATATGGGTGACCGTTGGGGGCTCAGATGTGGAGCCAAAAGTTGATCTGGTACTTAGTCTTGAAGAGGAATATGGGAAAGGAGCTTATCATGATGACATCTGAGGACACTTTAGAGAGGGCGAACGATGCGGACGTTCGAAGACATGTTTCGGGCATGTGTATTAGCTGTCGGAGGAAGCCGCGGTACGTAATTATCATTGGTTGAGTTGTTCCATATTAACAGCCATCATTAGTGCATTAGTATGCCGCCCTTTGAGCTGTTGCATGGAAGGTGATGTCAGAATCTCGTTCGTTGAGGAAAGGTAATGCATGGACCCGAGAGTCCTTGCGAGCAGATCCGGAACGGGTGCGGTACATGAAATAGTGACAAGGTCGTCAAGCGGATTTCCTAGGTAAGGGAAGAGAAAGGTACGTGGGGGGCGAGTGCAGCATGTGTATACGATTGCAAGAGGAGAACTCGTGAGAGTTGCCCTGAGAATTGAGAATGGGTCCCTCAGTTGTCCGATATGGATAAAGTGGGCTTAGGAACGGGGAACCGGTGATTCAGAGTTTCATAACCCTTATGGGTCGTGTGATCATTGAAATTTAGATCAGAGTCGTGTCTTGGGTAATTCTCGGTTGCAGGAAGCGGTGGACAGTACAGCGATCGTGTTTTGGTCGACAGAGCAGATGCAGCAGGATTAACCAGAGGTTAAAGATCGTTAGAGTTGACAGGAAGGTTATGCTGACAGACGCCGTTTCGAGCATGGGTTTCAGGTCGGCGACTTCGTATTCCTGACAGTCTCTCCCTGGGAAGGGGTGTTTCGATCCAGGAAGTGGGGTAAGTGGGGGCCTCGGTATGTTGGGTCTGTGTGTGAAGGTGCGAAGGTAGGAAAGGTGGCCTACCGGTTGGAGCTGCCAACGGAATTGGGATGGATCCATGAGACTTTTAGGTGTCGCCATTGAAGAGGTGTATAGCAGATGAGTCAGCAGTGGTTCTACTAGAGAACGATTAGGTGGATGCGAGCCTGTGTTACGCCGAGAGGCCAGTGGCCATCAGGGATCGGAAGATCAAGTTTCTGAGGAACAAGGAGGTACCTCTGGTATTGATTCAGTGGCAACCGCGGAAGAGATCGGAAGTGTCTAGGGAAGCCGAAACGTGTGGTGCGGGAGCAGCAGCCAGAACTATTTTCAGAGTGAGACTTTGAGGGCGAAGTCTAATTCTAGTGGGGGAGAATTGTAACAGCCCAAAATCTTAAGTATTGTTTAATAGCATTTTGGGGTGTTTTAAAGGGGGGACTCGGCGAGTTGGAGCCAGACTCGCCGAGTAGGGTCGCAGTTGTGGTCGCGGGTTCGTGGCTGGACTCGACGAGTCCAGGTATGGACTCGGTGAGTCGACGCTGTTCAGTGGAAAACCCAAGCCGTTCAGTTTGGGACGTATATAAGGGACCTTATGCCGCCATTGTTCGCCTTTTGGCCGACTGAGAAGGATCCTAAATCGGTTGTGGGCATCCAGAACAAGGATTGAAGATCATTGGTGATTTGAGGAAGTTATTGTCCAAGAAGGAGAAGGTTTTGGCTAATGGGACAGCAAGGGAATCACGTTTTGAGGCTTGGGGACACTGAGAGTGCATGATTCAGGTAACCTTTCGGATTATTTTCTGTTATGTGAATGTGTGCATGGATTTAGGGTTTGTGAAACCCATTTGGAGATTAGAGGGATTGTTGTGTTGTTATCCAACGTTTATAACCCAGTATTAGTACCCTTAGAGGTCCAGAAGGTCCTATGTTGGTATATTCGGGAAAATATGTATCTCAGGAAGCAGTTTGATCGACTGCATGGCGTGGACTCGCCGAGTCGGATGATCAGACTCGGCGAGTAGCTTGAAGATTCACTGGGACTCGCCGAGTTGTTCTTCAGACTCGGCGAGTGGAGTCGGGGTGGCCCCGCGATTCTTCCAGGAGTGACTCGTTGAGTCAAAGAGGATACTCGACGAGTAGAAGGGGACTCTTAGAGGATTGAAGGACGACCAGACTCGCCGAGTCGCCAGGGAACTCGCCGAGTCCAGTCGAGCTGACAATGGACTATTGACCAGAGTTGACCGGTGTGATTTCTTAGGGTCAGTTAACGTGGAAGATAGAAGTATTAATAAGGGATGTATGATGTTACAGGGAGCTTGTAGCTCAGAGGATCAGGTGCAAGGGATTTCAGGAGTTGCTATCTTCCAGTGTCCGCGAGGTGAGTCTTCTCACTATACTTCACCCGGAAGGGTTTGATTGTGTGACCGGAAGGTCAAGTATGTTATGTGTTATGTTTATATGCTATAAATGGAAAGCTAGCTGCTACGCGTGATATACATGTTTATATATGGGCCAGAAGGCAAAGTATTATGTGACAGAAAGGTCAGGTATGATATGTGATATATGTGCTTATGTGTTAGAGTATGTTTCGGGCCGGAAGCCAGGTTGATATATGAAATATGTGCTTATGTGTTAGAGTATGTTTCGGGCCGGAAGGCAGGTTGATATATGATATATGTGCTTTATGTGTTAGAGTAATTGTATTATGTGTTATATATGTGTATGGGTCGGAAGGCAATTATTTTATGGGCCGGAAGGCAATTATCTTATGGGCCGGAAGGCAATTATCTTATGGGCCGGAAGGCAAATATTTTATGGGCCGGAAGGCGATTATCTCATGGGCCGGAAGGCATTGTGCAGTGGACCGGAAGGTCAGGGCCTGGAAAGGCGTACGTGCGTGAGGTGTATATTGGGGAACTCACTAAGCTTCGTGCTTACGTTGTTTATGTTATGTTGTTTCAGGTTCTCACAGTAACGCGGGATGGCAACGGTTCGATTGTACACACCGAAGAGAGAGTTGTGTTTTGGAGGATCCTGGTTTTCTATTTAACTGAAAATGAAACTACATTTTGTAATTCTAATATGAACGAGGTTTTAAACAAGTGTATTAATATTAAATTGATTATTTAAACAAAAAAATTTGTCTTGAAAATCACGGTGTTACAGTACTTCAAGAACTTACCAATCTAAATGTAGTAGATTGAAGAGCGAATCGAATCAGTCTCAAAGATTTAATGCTGCACTGAAACTTTTCCTTTTCGTCTTGTGCCACATCTTTTAGCAAATCATTATACTCTTTCTGAGTTTTAATAATTCTGGATGTTCCTGAGTGAGTGAATGGTCCTGACACAATAGCTTCCCATACAAGATACCCATTGACTTCAGATCCGATGACGTAGTCTTCAAAGTGATGCTCCCAAACTTCGTAATCATGAGCGTAAAGAATAGGAATCTTGGTTGTTGATCCAATACTGTTTGAGATGTTGATAGGATTAGATTGAGAATCGTCCATGCTTGATCGTTTAACCTGTTTGAAAGATCAGACTTGTAATATATAAAATTAGGGCAAAACAAATAAGTAATGAGATACGTCAATTATGGAGTGACACGTCAATAAATATTAGTTAGTGCGGAATAAACCCTAATAACTTCTTTCATAGAAGAGATGTGTATGAATTACACAGCCTCCTGCTCTAATACCAATTGATGAGATTTATAAACTCTTTGATCGATTAGATCTTTGTAACAGGTAGATAATGAACGTAAAACAATGAAACAAAACACAAGTATGGATCTGAATGAGTCGAATGATTAGAATACTCAATCCTCAGTAGATCTCGATTAGGAACTTCCGCTGTAAACGATTTTAGGGTTACAAAAGATGTCTTCTAAATCAGACGTAAAAACTATTTTTTCTTCCTTTGAAAAGATGCATGCAAGCATCTATTAATACACAAACCCTAACAAACAAGTCACGGATGGACAGTCCCATACCGGACACAAAATAGGGCTGAGAGACGAGCCCAAGACGCAACACCATATACCCAACACTAGTCTTACCTTTAATAGGCCTCGTTCACGAAGTTGGTATATAAGGGGTGTTTAAGGAAGTGGTATATAAAATGGCTGCCATTAGGGATCCATTCTTACCCATCGCACTATTGACTATTGGAGGGTCGTTAGCCAAACGGGTAAGATAGGGCAACTATTTCTTCATTAATATATATAATGATCTATAAAGTTAATAAATGTTTTTATATATTCCCAATCTTAGTTACTTTAAGAAAAATGTGAAAATCATGCTATTCCATAAAATTACACTTTGCACCTTGCCAAGTCGTTAGTGGAGCATGTGTGGATATACAACACACTAATTTGGGACTAGCAAGGGTGGCAAAGGGTAGCTCAATGTTTATCATATGTCAATGGAGCGTGTGCGGTTAACCGGCACATTGATTAGGTGGTAAATGACGTCGAGAGCACCAAGTATATTTGCATGGTTATTTACACCTTGTTTGTGATCCTCGGTATCCTAGTCACAAACTTGAAGGGAATATCGATTTCTAAACATGTCATTGAAAAGTTTAATGAATCTCGAAAGAATCCAGGAATTTCAATTCATTTAATACTTAAATTGTCTTTTTTATTTTTCATGGTGGAAAATTTTAAATCTTTATTTACCTACCTTCTAATTATTTTCAATTAGATTACGACATCCCACTTTTGAATTGTAAATAAGTGTGTTGGGTCCTATCCCTAATTTTTTTCACTTGGGTGTTAGATTGGGGATTCTTATCTAATCTAATCTTTGTTGCTTTTCTTTCTCAGATGTCTACTCCAAACAATAACACTTATGCCTCAACCGTGTGGGAGGGTGATATGTGACGTGTCCAACTTTAACGATTGGATCTGCAACATCCGCATGGTCACCCGCTATGAGGACAAAGAGTATGCTCTCGACAGGGAGCTAAAGGAGATTGACACCAACATTACTACTTTCGTGGAAATTTTTGCGTATGAGACTCGTGAAAGAGATGATAGGAAGGTTCATTGCATCATGCTCGCAACAATGACTGTTCAACTCCAAAAGTCCTATGAGGACTACTATCCATTCAAGATACACCAAGATTTGATGGAAAGGTGCCATCAAAGTGCAAGGTAGGAACGGTAGGAGATCATTGTTGCGATGATCACTACTAAAATCAAGGATTGAGAGTCCATCACAGCCCACTTTTAGAAAATGCAAAGATACGTGGACCGTTTGCTGAAGTTGAATGTCAACTTCGATGAGGAGCTGGCAATAGATATCATTCTACACTCGTTGCCTCCTTGTTACAAAGAACTTCATATGACCTACCATATGAGCAAGGAGGAGGTCACTCTAAGCAAGCTTCATGGCCTGCTTAGGATAGCTGAGAGTAGTATTAAAGGAAGATCTGTTGCATCTACTCCTACTACTTCTGCCCCTGTCTTGGCTATTGATCAAGGAAAAGGAAAGAAGAGGAAGGCTCTTTCTAAGAGCCACAAGGGAAAGTCCAATGATAGTACCCCTTCTAGTGGAACCAAAGTTGTTCCTGCTGCTCCCTCTTCCAACCCGAAGGATGTAGAGTGATTCTATTGCCACGACAAATTGCATTGTAAACGAAGCTTCCCGAAGTACCAGCAAGACATCAAGCATGGGAAGATAAAGCCCACCCTCACAGGTATTAATAGTATTCAATGCAATAACTCATCACATGTTACGTCTTAGGTCCTCGATACAGGATGTGGTTTTCACATTTGTTCTAATTTGCAAGGTCAAAGAAGTAGTAGGGATGTGGAGCATGGGAAGATATCACACCCCAAAACCGCGAACAGTGGAAACGTTCTGGGGCAGAGGACGTCATGTATAGTATCACAACACAGTATAATAGCAAACAAGTAAACAACAACAACCATTGCGTTAAATATATAATTTTAATACAAGTGTGTTCTGTAGTATATAAGACACCAAAACATAACTCAAAATATAAGATGAGCCTTGTATATGATCCATCTTCTCAAAAGCTGGCATCGGTACCTGTCTACTGATTACCTGAGAATACAAGTTATTTTGAAAGCGTTTATCAGCATTAAAGCTGGTGAGTTCATATGTATTTAGTGTCTATGTTTGTATCAAAATGTTTGAAATAGTGATTGATGTATGAGTTTTTAAACGTTTGTAGTAAAAGTATGTGAATGTTTGTAAGTGTTTGTAAAAGTTTGTAACTCCTAGAAAATCCTATATTTTCTACTAAAAGTAGCCTTCTAGGAAGGCACAACTATTTTGTATGTTCGTTTCTTGTAAAAGTGTGTAAATTTCCCAAGTGTAACTATCATTATCAAAATATAGTTTGTACATTAATGTTTAAGTGAAATGATGACCAAATAAATGTAACGGGTAAATTAATGTACTACTGTAGTGTTGTATTATAGGAACTACTACTGTACTAACTACCTTAAACCGGATTTATATCAAGGTATTATGTGATTAATTATACCATACTATCGAGTGGAAAACATTACAATGTAAGTCGTCAAAAGGTATGACATTTGGCACTGGAAGACCTGCTGGTCCCGTTATAGCTAGCAGCAAGGTGTAGGATAGTCACTCCAGTATAGATTTATACGCAAAGTCACGCTCTCCCTCCAGGAGATTCTACTTGCAACTCGAGCCTTGACAATGAAGGCATGCTCCGATACAGCTTCTCATCATAGTATCGTTCTATATGTTCTCATCAGAGTATAGTTGTATATATTCTCATCATAGTATAATTGTATATGTTCTCATCCTAGTATAGTTGTATATGTTCTCACGATAGTATAGTTGTATATGTTATCACCCTAGAATAGTTTTATATGTTCTCATATTAATAAGTAATGACTCATGAATGAACTGACTCCTGTATGCTTCATTGGACTAGAAGTAGTAAGTAGTATAACCCTAAACTATACCTATTACAGTTTATTAGTAGACTTGTTTGTATGACTGAATGTACTGAACTGAGATAAAAGTCTTTATATCTATACATATATACATGATATATAACTAGGGATTAAACGACACTCAGACAAACAACCGGGTACTTTAAGTCTACAACCAAACAAGGACAGGAAGTAAAGTGGGTTATCTCTCCTAAGTCCTTCAAACCTTATTTATATAACTATATATGTAGTAGACATGGTTTTACCAATATATAAGTTTGAAAACTATAACAGAAAGGTTTAGTATATAAAAGTGAATTTGATAAAGAATTTAACATGTAAAATAGTTTGATAAACAGTTTGAAGTCATTTGATTGGTAAAACAGTTTAAAGTATGAAAAATCCATTTGTATGCTAGTTATTAATCACATGTGATTGATCTAATAACTAACATGATTCAACTTGTATCCCCACCCCATAAATCGTTTAAAAGCATTTTAAAGCATTTCAAAGGTTAATTAAGGGGTATGAACTCACATGTAGCGAGTGGTTTCTTCAAAAGTGTCGGACAAGGTGCTAGGTGTCAAGTGAAGACTTGAACACACACAATGATCCTAGTTATCATATAATCAACATATATGTATCTAATTAGTCATTTAACAACTAATTAATCAAGTTAAGACACCCTAGGACATGGAATCACTTTGATTCAAGTGCTATAGGTGCCAAAGGGTTGCATCTAAGGGTTGTATGGAATGGCATTCGAGTTTATGGTCCAAGGACCACTCCTTATGGATTTTACAGCCCATGACCATTTCCCCATGAGTTTATGGCCATAAACTCATGGTACTAAGTGCCATATTGTGTTTTTAGGTCTTACAAATCTTGATTTCACATCCAATGATCAAGTCCAAGCCTTAGGAAAGCATTAGGGGTACATTAAGACTACTTTGTAGAGTTTACGGCCTAAGGACCACTTCCTTAGGTTTTTATGGCCGTAAAATCTTACAAGGACTTTCTTTGATTGTTTTTTAAGGTATTAAACACTTCTAGGAAGGATCTAGGTTGGCATCCAAGGCTTAGGAAGGCACTAGGGTCCATTTAACAACCTTATGAGGGGTTTACGGCCCAAGAACATCCTTGGCCCTAAACGCCTTTGTTCTTATAATATTTGATGATTTTCAAGTGTTATCAAGTTCATATTAAGAACACATGAAGCTAGGGTAAGTGTACTTACAAGATAGAAGCTTGATTTGGTGTTTAAGGTCCAAGAACACTAGTGTGTGTTCATGGTGTTTTGAAGAACACTTGAAGATCTAAGTGAAAATCAAATATGAATGAATGAAATGATGTATAACTAGTATATGTTAGGTTATAAAGACAAAATCAAGTCAAGAAACAGTTACATTTTCGGAATATCGGGTGAAGAATGGGATGATAGTTGAGAGAGACTAGAGAGTGTTCTTAAGGATGGAAGTGAGAAATGAGGAGTTTGGGGAGTAAACTCATGCCTATGGCTTGAGTTCATGGCTACACAAGAGTTTACAGCCCAAACTCCAAAAGTTTGGCCATGAACTCTTTATTAGGGTGCATTGGGTGGGTTTACTACTTCAAGACCCGAGATAGTACTTCCTTTCCTTCGTTCGTTTAAAGAATGAACACTAAAAACACTCAAACAGACTTTTAAATTGGCTAACAATTATTAGAAATGTAATTGACTTTTAATTCAAGTGATTGAATTTAGAATTTGTCCAAATGAAAATTTCGGGTGGTCACAGAAGAAAAAATTGATCATGGGAAATAGGAAAGCGTCACTTGTCACCAATATTGGAGTTTACTCTTTAGTTCTTAGTAGTGGGTTAGTTCTTGATTTTAATAACTGTTACTACTCGTCAAAAATTACACGAAACATTGTTTCTTTTCATGGTTTGTATAAACAAGGTTTTACATTTTCGTTGAATAATGAAATTGGTTCTATTAATGCTTTATTTAATGGTACTTTCTATTTTGAAGCATTGCCTTGTAATGGAGTATATGAAGCTATGATGGTTGTAGACAACTTAGGAAATGATGTGTTGGATATCGATTCTTCAAATGGTTTGGATAAAGCATGCTTGTCACATTTTCGTCTTGGACATCTCAACAAGAAGCACATAGCCCAAATCAAAACGGACGGAGTGTTGGAGTCATTCGACCTAAGGGACGATGACACGTGCGAGTCTTGTTTACAAGGAAAGATGAACAAGTCACCATTCACTAGTACTTCTGAAATGGGTGATGGTTTATTGGATCTCATACATACTAATGTATGTAGGCCCTTTAAAGCCACCACAAGGGATGTGGATTGCTTCTATGTGCCTTTTACCGATGATTGTATCAGATATGGGTTTATGTACTTAATCAAGCACAAGTCAGAATCATTTGAAAAGCTCAAATAGTTTAAACAAGAAGTGGAGAATTAGCTAGGCAGGAAGATAAAGATGCTCTTATCCGATCGAGGTGGTGAGTATCTTAGTGTCGAGTTCCACGACTACCTCAAGGAATGCAGAATTCTTTTGCAATTGATGCCACCTAGGACACCGCAATTGAATGATGTGGCTGAGAGGCGCAATCAAAACTTGTTGGACATGGTTCATTCCATGACGAGTCAAGCTTCGTTACCTATCTCATTCTAGGGGTATTCCTTATAGACTACCGCCAATATCCTTAATCTAGTCCCCACTAAGAAGGTTGAAAGAACACCTCGCGAGATGTGGATAGGTAAAGCTTGGCCCATATCAAGGTTTGGGGTTGCAAGGTTTTCGTAAGACGATAGACTCACAATAAGCTCGAACCTCATAGCGAGCGATGTGTTTTCATTGGATATCAACATAAGTCCTTTGGATATCTCTTCTATAGACCGATTGACAATGTGGTCCTCATTGCGAGGAGAGGGGTTTTCCGAGAGTGAGAACTTATCTGCCTACAGGACAGTGGGTGGAAAATTGATCTTGAAGAGCTTCAAGAATCAAGTGGTGAAGGAACCTCTTGTTGGGTTATGAGCATTCTAACACTCCTAAGTGTACATGCAACCCTAAATACCTTGGATCTATGTTTTCTCTATTATACATGCAAATATGAACATCCAAGGTATTATCCTAATCTAGCATACAAAATAATGGATATAACAAGATAGAATACAAACCTCTTTGATAGTGCTTGTCTTCATGAAGCTTGAGTTCCTAGTGCCCCAAGTGTGACACCTCAAATGGTTCACACAACACCATAAGCACTTGGAATAACTTAGAGAGAAATTAGAACACTTCATGAAATCGTCTAGCCCTCATACATACACACATAGTCACGATTTCTTGAGCCATGGGTTTCTTTTATATGGTGGCTATTAGGGTTACACCATGTAACTCATGACTTTACCCATTCCTTATGCTCCATGGATTTTAACCTCCATGGAGTATCCATGGGTCACCCCATGGACTTAGTCCAACATAAGGAATCATGGATCACAAGCCCACATATATAAGAATGAATGATTTACACAATCAACCCATATATTTAATTAGTCTCCTTTTGATCACTTAATTAATTCCATATTAATTCTTGATCAATACTAATTAAATAACCTTATTAATATATTAGAACTTATAATATATTAACAAACCTTAAGTGTTATTTCTCTCATTTTAGTCTATCCAAGTGCATGATGCCATGCAACCCAAATGGACGATGCCGGGTCGGGTCAAGTTTTACCAATTATAGTTATGGACTTAGACATTAATCCAACAGTCTCCCACTTGGATAAGTCTAAAACTATTATTGCAAGTATGACTTCAAAACCCGACTAGCAATTGTAGCTCTCAAAAGCTTCTGTCGAACTCTGACCTTGTAGATGAACTCTGACCTTTGTCAATGACTTGTCCATTAGATAAGGGATCATATATTCCTCCATTCTAGATATCATATGGACTAAGACATGGATTATAATCATTCTTTCTGTCCATTTGTTGTTTCCCGATTTCCGATTTATGACGACTGACTAATAGAACAAATCAAATCAGTCCTGGCCCGGCCGAGCACTTCCATTTGTCATCATCAAATCATCGAGGGGCCCACAGATATCGCTTTTATCCCGAAGGTAAAAGGAATGGATAAACTTCGACTCATATGGCTTGTTCTACTACTTGTTGAATCATACAAAAAGACACATTTTATAACATCGAGTTACCAATGCGTTTCGTGTAATCAATGTACTATCAACTCATATCTCTAGGTTTGAAGAATATAAGATATTATCGTCTCATGATCACTTGTGATAAAATCCATGAAGTGATTCCAATGAGCGCGGGTTGAATCCAATACTCAGAACTTATGAGCACTCATGAGTGTTGTAGCCCTTTGTCCAACAACTTAGACCTCTACAAGCCAACCCATGACAGTCTTAATTCATATCTACTTCCAACATATGACCGACTGTGGATGGTTTGAATAACGTAGTCATTCCGGAAGAATAACCTAGTTTATTCGGGAAGTCAAAACATGCAAAGTGCAACACAATAATAATTGAATCCAATATGGTCTCAGAACTTATGAATATAAATAAAACACCTTTTATTTATCACCATATGATTACACATTATTCATTGTATACTGTTTCAGCTATCAACATTATTCTTGAATTAAAAAACAATAGTTGTCCCAGGCTCCAAGCATGCACACTATGTTTTCTAAACACTAGTCATGCCATACACCAAGTATGCATAATATGTTTGTCTATGATCTTTATTTTGTGAACTAGATCAAATGAACATAACTTCAATGATTCTCTTTTCACACTCCCAAATCCTTACTGCAAATGCAAGAATTCCAAATTCATGTCATTTACTGAAATCTGTTAGATTCTAAACTTATATGCATTGATCCTCTTGTAATGATTATGCACAAAGTCAGAAAGACTTAACAACAATCATTACAGAGCATTCCAAAGGAGATCAAGTCCTTGGAACCATCCTTCTTGCATTAAGTTTCCTTAATCTTACACAGATTGAAAATTCTAACTTTGAAACATTTCCAGATTCCATTTCGACTATCACTTCTGAACAAGAGTTGTCTCCTTACAGATTATGTCAATATGGTCCATCCAGAATTATCACTATACTTCCAATTGTCCTTGAGAAACCAGTCTTTGGTAAACCTTAGATTGTCCTCGACAATTGTTTAATCCTTTTAGTCATATCCAGTTCTAAACCTTTTCCCTTCTTAATGCCCTAGACATTTGGAAAATTTTAGAAAGGATGAATATAGCACATGTAATCGGTCCTATATCCGAAGCATATGGGACACGATTCATGATGTCTCACATAAAGACTAAACCAGTCTTTTGCTATAACATTTCCATTTCTATTTGCCAAGTTCTCATAATTCAGATTATGAAAAGGGATGTCGTAATCATAATCGAATTTAAGAACGCAAATAATGGACCCATATACAGAATTTCCTTATGTTGAGCCATTCCAACATGAAATTCATATATATCCTTGACTAAATGATTAAAACCTCACGATCTAAGCTTATAGATTTGAGATGAAGTATAATTTCCTCTCCCTTAATTATAGCAAAACAACTTTTTCCCAGTTGAAACCTTTTGTTTTCTATAATTAACATTGCTAGCTTGAAATACTTATCATAATTATCATGCTCCCACTAACATGATGATTATTAGCATAACACTTATGCTCCCACTAGCTTTGACATGTACTCAGAAAGCTCGACTTCTAAAAATCAATACTTTATTGACTTTCTGACCAAAGTTCAGATTTCTGATACTAGATTGTTTTGATAAGACTTTATCAAAAACATACACCTTCCTTAGATAGCTTATGGGTGTGTCAAAACAATTTTAAGAACTATGAAAAGGGATGCTGTAATCATAGTCTTGATCGTTTTGACCTTTTCCATTTCTCACAAGTCAAAGTTAGTGTGCCGGTAAACCACACACGCTCCACTAACGACTTTGAGATCACAATTGCTATCTAGCTAAAATCTACTTAGTGGAAGTGTTTCCTCACCATCATTTTCATGAATCAGAGAGAAACCTTAGGACACTTAGATTTATTGGTGTATGAGTTCCTACCCATATTAATTTGTCAAAACCATAATCACAAGACAAGGGTAATGACAAATCCAAAACCATATGGATTGAACTCAATCTTGATTTCTTGCCACCTGGCAGCTCAAGGGCCTACCATTGCTTCCAAGTTGTTGTGCAACACATTGAGAACACTAAGAACTCATATGCAAAGCCAACTTTAACTAGAATGGGCACAGAATATGTCAGCACGATAGGTTATAAACCTCAAGTCGTGTGCTAGTGAAGAACTTCAGGTTTCATTCTTGATTAGTTCTTGAGAATTTCAAGACCTTTAAGACTCCCACTGTCCTCTTGACCTATAAGACTTCCTTGTCAAACATCCAAGAGATAGTGTGGATTCTAATCAAGACAAACACTTCACACAATTGGCCTAAGTTGGTCTTTGTTTTATCCAAAACATCACAACTTACCAATTTCAAATGTACAAGAGTAGAAAACTTTTACTCTTACATTTGACAAGTGTTTTAAACCTTCTTTAAGACATGTCACTCAAATTACAATCTTGGAGTATGACTCTAAGACTTGTATTGGAACGAAGTATGACTCATCTTCTTGATTTAACCATTTCAACAATTCAAGATCCCTTCTTCTTAGTCATAAGAATGAACTAAGACTTCCTTAGAGAACTAATTTTGATATGGTTTCTTAATCATTAAGATGATCACAAAACTGATACTAAAGTACTCTCCCATCTTTTCAGATTTGAGAAACTTTTATCCTTCTGCCTAATTTGATTCTTCTTATTCGCTCTACCTTACATTGGAACCTTTTTCCAATGTCTCAGAGTTACACTTAATCTTGTAAGTATAATCATATTTACTGAGCTTTAGTAAACTATAACGAATAGCCTTATATCTTTTGTTGTGGACTTAATCAGTGCACATGACTATGTACTCGATCCCTTAGTCCATTACTTGACTCACACATCCATGTGAATAAGTAATTAGTCTTAATTTTTCCAATACTTGAAAAGTTCTCATTCATCATGCTATACAACTTGCATGATTCCAACTCCCGGTCCAATTGAAACTTGGGTGATGAGAATCATTCCTTTATTTGATAAATTTAGACATTACCACAAATGAAAGAATCAATTTCATACTTCCACTCTTGCTATTAATGGAATCGTATAAGCAACAATTTTTCCTCAAATGCCATTGTAAGGATATTTTAAAATAAATATAACCAAAGTTTTTCTTTTATTTTAAAACTATGCGGAAAAACTTATCCTTACAATCCATATGAAAACTTGTTGTTATCTATTCCTTAGAAATATCTCATAACTCCTAAGAAGTAGCTCAAGAATCAAATCTTCAAACTATGCGATAGAAATCCATCTACGCGATCTGATTCAACATATTCTTTCTTTAAGTTTCTTCACTTTTCTTTGATTCTTAAAACATCACCATGTGACCCAGTCACATCATGTATCAGGAATCTCAGAATAGAAACTTAACAGAGTTAGAGTAGTGGACTTTACCTGAAGTAGAGTCAATCTTATTGGCTTTAACATCCTTAGGTAAATTTGGCAGCTTCGCAACTAATGACCCTTCCTTTGGCAATATAAACATATGGACTCTTTGATAATGGTACACGGGACTATTACAGACTCAGCTTTTCTCTTTACCATTTGTTCAACCGAGTTGACTATGGCCGATCCCTTTCCATTGGGAAGAGAATGCTTTTTCTGTATTTCCAGTGTCACCATTGTCAATGTCCATAAAGTTTCAGGAAGTTGATCTTAACAATAGATAAGATCATTAAGGGTCTTGTCATAGTCTATTTCATAGGTGTCCCAAAGGAACTCACTATGTGACTTAGAAAGTAGTTGAGCCACTAACTTTCTCAAGACTTTGACACCCAACTCTCCCGGCTTGTCAATATGTGACTACATCTCCAAGATGTGACCACACCTAGACCTTCACTTGCCAATAGGGCTCGAGTGACCTTAAACTTTTTAAGAACTTGTGGGGTAGGGAGAATAATTGGAGGAGGTGAAAGAAGTATGATTTCCATGGGACATCATCTTCATCTAGGAAAGCTTGTTTCAAGAGATTTGGGAGGATCATAAATGTCTAAACCAGACATCTTTTTGGGAGATATTCAAGATAGTTGATTTTAAAGTCCTTAATATGACACCCAATATGAAATATTAAGGCTAGGACCCAACAAACTATTTTATAACTTAGAAGAGGTATGCCGTAATCCAAGCTATAAAACAATTTGAAGGTAGGTGAATGACGATTCACCAATTTCCACCAAGATAAACGAAATGTATTATTGGATTTGAAACTCCTAGATCTTTTGAGATTCATTGAACTGTTCAATGGCATGTTTCAATCTCGAGTGTGCCCTTCAGGTTTTGTGACTGGGATGCCGAGGATCACAAAACAAGGTGTGAAGTAACCATGCAAATTACTTGGTACCCTTAAGTGTTTACCCCTCAATCGATGTGCCGGTTAATCACACACGCTCCATCGATACTATGATAAACATTAAGTTACCCTTTGCCTACCTTGTTAAATACGAGTTAGTGTGCCGGTTAACCACACACGCTCCACTAACCGACTTAAACAAAGTGCAAAGTGTAATTTCATGGATTAGCACCTTATTCACATTTTCCTAAGTAACTAAGATTGGGAATTATTAAGAGTTTAGTTACTTAGTATTTATCATTAATACTTTTAATGAAGGGAGAATTATAGTCATGTCAAACCCGTTCGGCTAACGACCCTCCACCAGTCAAGCAAGCGGTGGGTGAGAGTGGACACCCATTAAGTTGCCATTTTATAGGCAACAACCTTATACCCACCTTATAGACCGACTTTGTGAATGAGGCGTACTAGCGGTAAGACCGACTTTTCTCTTATACATGTATATACTATTAACTTATAATATTATAAAGTATAAGGGTTGAATTTTAACTTTTAAAATTCTAAGGGCTAACTTGGAATTAAAGTATTCATAAGAGAAAACTTTACAAATTCCAAAACTTGAGGGCAAGTTTTGAAACTATTCAAAACTAATTAATTCCATAACTTATATGTTTAAAGTAGTTTTAATCCAAAAACTCTTCAAGTTCCATAACTTGAGGACAAATTATGGAAGACTTTAAACTAATAAAGAATTAACTTTTTCTTTATTTTATAACTTATGAAATTAATTAAGGTTACATTTTTTTTTATATTTATTTAATGAAGAGACTCTTGGTCCTCCATAACTTGAGGACAAATTATGGAGTCATAAATCCAATTAATTAGAACTAGACTCTTCATTTTTGTAACCTTTGCCAACTTTATGAGTTTTATGAGTCTTTAATGTGACTCTTCATGTAACTTGAGGATAAGTTACACAAACACATTTTATACTCAACTCTTAGATTAAAATGGATTGAAACCAACTATTCCATTCAACTTTTCTATTAATCTAAGAAACTCATAAGAACAAGATAATTCAAATCAAACTTTTTCATGTAATTAGTCTAACCTTTAAACTAATACAAAACATGAATCTATTGACAATTATCTTTGAAAATGGATTAGCATGAACATTACCACATCAAAAAACAAGTTTATAAGTTCAAAAACAACTTAGGGTAATGTTCCTAGTCCATTTCTAGCTGAAAACCTCGAAAGTATGCTGTCTGGGGTCCAACTCGTCGAGTGCATGAACACAACTCGGCGAGTTGGATGCATTTTGCCTTGGACTCGTCGAGTCCCTTCATGGACTCGGCGAGTTTGCTGGGTAGACAGCAACAAAACTCGATTTTTCAGCCTCTATTGCAAGTATAACAAGAAAACAAGCCTAGGCTCTGATACCACTGTTGGGTTATGAGCATTCTAACACTCCTAAGTGTACATGCAACCCTAAATACCTTGGATCTATGTTTTCTCTATTATACATGCAAATATGAACATCCAAGGTATTATCCTAATCTAGCATACAAAATAATGGATATAACAAGATAGAATACATACCTCTTTGATAGTGCTTGTCTTCATGAAGCTTGAGTGCCTAGTGCCCCAAGTGTGACACCTCAAATTGTTCACACAACACCATAAGCACTTGGAATAACTTAGAGAGAAATTAGAACACTTCATGAAATCGTCTAGCCCTCATACATACACACATAGTCACGATTTCTTGAGCCATGGGTTTCTTTTATATGGTGGCTATTAGGGTTACACCATGTAACTCATGACTTTACCCATTCCTTATGCTCCATGGATTTTAACCTCCATGGAGTATCCATGGGTCACCCCATGGACTTAGTCCAACATAAGGAATCTTGGATCACAAGCCCACATATATAAGAATGAATGATTTACACAATCAACCCATATATTTAATTAGTCTCCTTTTGATCACTTAATTAATTCCAGATTAATTCTTGATCAATACTAATTAAATAACCTTATTAATATATTAGAACTTATAATATATTAACAAACCTTAAGTGTTATTTCTCTCATTTTAGTCTATCCAAGTGCATGATGCCATGCAACCCAAATGGACCATGCCGGGTCGGGTCAAGTTTTACCAATTATAGTTATGGACTTAGACATTAATCCAACACCTCTAACACTAGTGATCTGCCCGAGGGGGAAACTCCTGTTGAACTGATTGACGAGTCCTTACCTCTTAGGCATTCCAGTAGACTTAGTGTTCCACCTGTGTTGTATGGTTTTCAGATAACAAGTGAAGGTTATACATTTATTACTGATATCACACTAATAAATTTGGATGAACCTAACAACTACAAGGAAGCCATGACAGGCCCGGAGTCTGAAAAATGGAAAGAGGCTATGGACAGTGAGATTTTGTCCATGTATGACAATGAAGTTTCGAACTTGGTTGACAATGTACCAGGTCTTAAGACGGTCGGGTGCAAATGAATCTTCAAGAAGAAGACCGACATCGATGGGAAAGTACACACGTATAAGGCGCGATTGGTTACGAAGGGCTTTACTCAAACTCCTGGAGTTGACTATGATGAGACCTTCTCACCAGTAGATAATATTAAATCAATAAGGGTTATGCTAGCCATAGTTGTGTTTCATGATTATGGCATATGGCAGATGGATGTCAAAACTACTTTCCTTAATGGAAAGTTGGCTGAAGATGTTTACATGAGTGAGCCAGAAAGTTTTGTCATTGCAGAGCACCCTAATAGAGTGTATAAGCTTGAGAAATCCATTTATGGATTGAAACAAGCATCTTGTAGATGGAATATTTGTTTCGATGAGAATGTCAAAGAGTTTGGTTTTTCAATAAGCAATGATGAGTCCTACGTATATGTCAAAGCTAGTAGGATTATAGTTAGCTTTCTCGTTTTGTATGTGGATGATATACTGCTCATAGGAAACGACGTCCCAACCCTGCAAGAGGTTAAGTCCTGGCTTGGGAAGTGCTTCGCTATGAAGGACCTCAGAGAAGCTGCTTATATTCTTGTGATAAGGATATTGAGAAATAGGAGTAAAAGGCTAATAGCACTTAGTCAAAGTACTTAATTAGATAGTGTGTTAAAACGTTTCAGCATGGAGAATTCCAAGAAAGGGGAGTTACCAATCCATAGCAATACCAAGTTAAGTAACACTCAAAGCCTAAATACCGAAGCCAAGATAGCAGACATAAGATGAGTACCTTATGCTTCCGCAGTTGGCTCAATCATGTATGTCATGATTTGTACGCGCCTTGATTTGGCCTTCGCTTTATACATGGTCAATAGATATCAAGGAAACCCTAGTAGAGCACATTAGACCGCAGTAAAGAACATTCTCAAGGACATACGAAGAACTAAGGAATGGTTCCTTATCCTCAGTGGGAGCGATGAATTGAGAGTTAGAGGGTATAGTGACGCCAATTTTCGGACCGACCGGGATAATTTTCACTCTCAATCGGGTTGGGTCTTTACCCTGAATAGAGGAGCGGTGACTTGGAAAAGTTCCAAGTAGGAGACCGTATCTGATTCAAAATGAGAATCAGAGTATATAGCAGCAAGCAAAATGTAAAAGGAGGCAATATAGCTAAAGAACTTCATTAGAGACCTTGGAGTTGTACGTTCCATAAATGAGCCTATGGAGATTTTTTGTGATAATGAAGGTGTGGTTGCCTTAACCAAGGAGCCGAGGGATCATTGTAGATCCAGGCATATCGACTAGAAAATATCATTTCATTAGACATCGAGAAGAAGAGGGACTCATCATAGTGAAGAGGGTATCCTCGAAGGAGAACCCAACAGACCGCTTACGAAGGGCTGAATAGGGTCAAGCACTTGCAGCACGCTAGGAGCATTGAGCTGAAGGATGATATTAGTTTTAGTGACTAGATAGCTTTTAGAAACTTGTAATAGATCAATTGTAATTAACATTTGATGATTAAATAAAGGAGTATTATTTATGTGTAAAGTTACTGTCTTGTGTTAATTATTCACTATTGTTTCACTTTTCATGTTTTGACTAATAAGATTATTTAAACTATCCACAGTCGATCATACGTTGGAAGTAAGTATGAAAGAAGATTATCATGAATTAGCTTGTAGACTGTCTAAAGCATTTAGACAATGCAAGGTTTGCTCCAACGTTTGTGAGTGCTCATGAAATAAGATTTGAGTATTACATTAAGCCCGTGCTCACATGAATCACTTCATGAAATTTAATCATGACTGATTGTGAGATGATGATAATATCATATAGTCTTTGAACCTAGATATATGTGTTGTTGTTTACGAGTTGGTTGGGCATTGATAATGCGTAAACTCCTTAGTAACTTGACGTTATAAAACGTGTTGTTTTGTACAATTTGATGACTAAATACTACAAGCATATAAGTCGAAGTTTATCTGTTCCTTTTATCCTACGAGAATAAAAGCGATATCTTAGGCCCCTCGATGATTTGGTTTGACTTTTGTGTTGGGCCTGGTCAGGACTGAATTCATGTGTTCAATTAAGTTCTATGTCAGACATATTAGAGATCGAGAAACAAACTGCTTGACAATAAGTATGACTATGTTCCATGGAATTGTCCACACGATATCTTGAGAATGGAGGATTATATGATCACTTATCTAAAGGACATGTCAGAGTTGGACAACGGCTTTTGAGAGCTACGATTTCTAATCGGATTTTGAATTCGTACTTGCATTTGTAGTTATTAGTCTTATCCAAGTAGGAGACTATTGGATTATGTGTCTAAGCCCATAATTAGATTTGATATGTACTTGACCTGATTTTAGCTTGGTCCTTTTAAGTTTTCTTCACCAAAGCAACTTGACTGGATAAATAATGTAAAAATAGGATAAATGTGATTTATTATTAAATTATTTGAATAATATATTAAAAGATAAATAATATTATTTAATTAACATTGGTCAACAATTAATTTAGAATTAATTTTTTAGTCAAAAGAGGTTAATTGAATTAAGGGAACTGATATTGTAATTATAAGATAGTTGCATAATGGGCTGAGGACCTCGCGGGTAAGAGGTGGATGAAATCATATGGAAGCCAATAAGGATTTTGTCCAAGGCTAGGGTTCTGGAAGGTTCCTATGGGCTATTTAGGGCTTAAGCAACCAGATTAGGTGTTTAACTAAAACTCTAATTCCTCACCTATATATTGAACCCCTTGGCATCCAATTTTCGGCTACCAAAAACCCTAGAAGGATCCCTAGAGCCAAAATCATCCCTCATCTCTCTCTCTCTCTCTCTCTCTCTATATATATATATATATATATATATATATATATATATATATATATATATATATATATATCTAACAATCTCCAATTGATTGTGGTGTTTGTAACTGATTAGAGGTATTACATTTTTTATATACTAAGCTCTCATGTCAAGGATGTTCAAGCTTCAATTCAAAGGTTACATTCTTACTTGTTTGTTTATATTGATTTCGATTTTGGTATGCTAGAATTAGGGTTTACAAGTTTTGGATGATTATTGCATGTACAATTAGAAAAACCAAGATCCAAAGCATTAGGCTTTGCATGTGCACCATAAGATTTTTGTTTTTCTTATAACCCAACAATTTTTGCTTAGAATCGTCTAAATGAGAATTGGTCTAGAGAAACTTGACGAGTGCATGAGCCAACTCGACGAGTCAGCTAGGGTTTTCCCCGATAGTCTAGATGTGCTATAACTTGGTGAGTTGATGAGACAACTTGAATAGTTGAGTTGGATTTTCCCATTATTTCAGAGAAAACGAAGGAAATCGACGAGTCGCATAGATGCACTCAACGAGTTAGGCCAACATGGACTGTTGACTCGGGTGTTGACTTTTGTTGACTTTTAGGGTTTGGTCAAGACATGAGTGCGGAGACCAAGGAGGGCTAAAATAGTCTTGCACCCTTTCCGAGAGTGAGGAAAGCGGTTAGCCTAACTAGTAAGAGTCATAATTATAAAGTGTTTATTATAAATTATTAAATTCTATAGGCGGAATATAGACTGTTCGTGAGGTACTATACTTACCTGAGTAGAAATACTGTGCGACCTGAGGGTCTTATTTGAGTTATTGACAGGAGGTTCCTATGTTCTTATACTGAGATATGTGATATTATGCATTTTGTCTTTGTGATATATGCTATATTATTTTGTGCCTTACGGACTTAGGACCGGGGGGGCCCAAACAGAGTTGTGAGGCAGGAAGGTCTTCACTGAGATACAAGACTGGAGGTTCCAACTCGAGTTGTGAAGACCGGAGGTTCTTCACTGAGACACTTGACCGGAGGGTCCACACCAAGCCGTGAGACTGGAGGATCCTCACCTAGACGCATGACCGGAGGGTCCACACCGAGCCATGAGACTGGAGGATCCTCACCTAGACGCATGACCGGAGGGTCCATCCTAAGCTATAGCCATGAGAGGCTTATTATTTGTGTATGTGGTATTTTGGGGAACTTACTAAGATTCGTGCTTACTGTGTTGTGTGTTATGTGTTTCAGGTACTTCTCAGGATCGTGGGAAAGCGTTGGCTTGATTGTACACACCTATTAAAGATTATGTTTGGGTATTCTGGTATATTATCAGTTATTTTGTTGATTTGTGTTTTGACAATTATACATTGGTGGTTTTTGAGAAATTTGACATTGAGATTTATGTGGTTTAAAAATGAAAATTTTGTTTAAAAATTTACAGTGTTAAACCCACCAACACAACCTCAATCTGAACAACCACTTAATTGTCCTCCACTTGGATTTGACGAAGCTCTCTCACCTCTTAATTCTGATAGACCTTCACCGCATCTACCTCAAATAGCATGAACCGCCTATAACCTATGCTAATCAATACTAGCGTTCCATTTCTAGCCAAACTCAATGATCAGACAACACCTAAAACCTTAGAGATTTCTCTTCAAATTTAAGCTAGTCTGATACTCCAAATTACCTCCCATCATATCATACAAATTCCCTAAGTTCTTATGCTGGTAACTAAAAACCATAACCCTTGGCTTAAAAGGAGGAATCTTCATTCCAACTCCCACTCTCTATGAGTTACTAAATCCTCCTCAACTGCAGCCTGACCGAATATAAAACTCCGCTTACATTTCCAATGACCAAAGAACTCATTCGACTGACACCACCATCATCACGCTACCTCTCCTCTCCTAACAACTGTAGTTTTTGAACCCATCAGTTTTTCCATTGGCAACCACTGCTCCTAACAAAACAAATACAAAAAACATTGAATCCTAACCATAGACTTTCCACACAATACCCCCAAACTGATCTCGACCGACAACCAGCGTAATGACCGCACACATTGGAACCCGATAAACGAGATACAACCCATCAATAACCCACTAATGATTTCCAGCATGTAAAAGGGATATAATAATTCTTCAAAGATATAACCCAAAAAATTAGAGAATTAACCAAAGGAAATACATAGCAACCGAAAAGAAAGAAGAAGATAACATAGCAGCAACATCACTTGCTGGAGTCGTAACCTCCCCCTTCTGACACTACAAAGCCCGACTCCTCTTTATTGGGGATCCTTACCCTCACGACCATCAATGATCCTCAATGTAGCTAGAGTAGGTGCACACACTGCTCCTCCCCTCAACGTCGGACAGTCCGCCTTGTTGTGGCCCACCTGGTTACAGTGAAAACATAACGGACATGCCCCCTGAGGACAATCCATGCTGTAATGACCAACCCTGTCACACTTGTAGCATCCCATACCTATGGAACAACAAGCTCCATCATGTAGTTTCCCGCACGTGTTGCACTGACCCTAGCCTAGATTTCCTCGCAAACACTGATCAGAAGTGTTGGGTCTCTTCCCGGGACCCTCCACTATATTCACCTGATCTGCCCCTGTAACGACGTAAATTTGAAAACCAATTTTTCATTTTTACAAACATCAAAACATCGAGTAATAATTTAGATTCCAATGTAAACAATATTTTCACGACCGATTACATAACAAAGATCACAAAAATAGTTTTCCCCGAGTGTGTGTACGATCATGCCGGCGCCTTCCCATGGTCCTCGCTAGTACCTGAAACACATAACACAACAACTGTAAGCATAAATGCTTAGTGAGTTCCCCAAAATACAACTTACGCACATATGCCTTTCCAGGCCCTGACCTTCCGGTCCATGTGTCTCAGGGGACTTCCGTCCCAACTAGGTAAACCTTCCGGTCCTACCCACGTCAACCTTACGGTCCACATCACAACGCCTTCCGACCCATAACATATTCGCCTTCCGGCCCATAACATAATGCCTTCCGGCCCATATCAAGCATATCATACATGACACATATAACGATTAACTTATCACACATAATGCATATATCTCATATCATATTTGACCTTCTGGTCACACTGTCATACCCTTCCGGGTACAGTATAGTGAGAAGACTCACCTCATATATATCGATAACTCGTGAACCCTGGAAATCACTCGTGCTCGAACCCCCAAGCTATAATCCTCCTATAACATCATATATCTCTAATTAATACTTTTACCACTAAGGTTGACTATCCCTATCAAGTCAACACTAGTCAACTCTGGTCAACAGTCAATGGTCAATTTGACCAGACTCGGCGAGTGCACTAGAGCGACTCGGGGAGTCTAAGCGTTTTCACCAACTCGCGAGGATTTCCCTTTGAAACGTCGAGTACTCCCCTGACTCGACGAGTTCCACCTGGCCATGAATCGTAGGGCCACTGCGACTCAACTCGCTGAGTCGCAAGGACAACTCGGCGAGTTCCAGCTCGACTCAGTCCACCTATCAATCCATCTCTAACTCCCCGTGACTCACTGAGTCAACCATAACTCGACAGGACCACTCACTAAGTGGTTAAGGACAATCTTCATGCTACTCGCCGAGTCTGTTCTTCAGACTCAGCAAGTCCATGCCATGCATCGACTCAAACTTGCTTCTGAGGTCAGATCCACTCCATAAACTCATAGATATGGCCCTCCTAAGCTCATTTATCATGTAAATTCACAGTCTTGGCCACCATGCAACACTTACAAGGTTCTTTTTGGAGAAATGACCACTAATATGGCAACCCTAGCCTCCAACCCAAAAGGAAGGACATAAAGCATAGCATTTGGGACTTTCTGCACCTGCTAAGGTCTAAATCTAGGTACCATATCTCCATGGGACCTCTCACACTTCAATTACAAAGCAAATAAGGAAACAAGAAACCCTAGATTTGACCATATCAACATAAACACGGAAATAAGCTCTGAAAGATACCTCCAGAAGCTTCCCTTGGCGAAATGGAAGTAGATCCAAGCTCCCAACTCTTCTAGCTTGACTTTCCCCCTTCCTTTCTTGCAAAAACACACAAATTTGGTGAACAATAGCCTCTTATCTCACTCACAGGAACCCTTAGCTGCTTTGGTGCTCTCAAGGATCAAGGTGGCCGCAATGAAGGGCCATAAGGTCCATTAAATAGAGCTTAGGACCGGAAAATTAGGGTTTCATCAAACAGCATGGACTCGCCGAGTCCATCCCTTGGACTCGCCGAGTTGAGGTGCGAACCCGCGTCTAGAACCGCGACCCTACTCGGCGAGTTCGAGCTCCAACTCGCTGAGTCCCCTCACAAAACACCAAAAATATGCGAATAAAAGATACCTGAAAATCCGGGCTGTTACAATTCTCCCCCACTAGAACTAGACTTCGCCCTCGAAGTCTCGCTCTGCAAATAGCTCCAGATGCTGCTCACGCATCTCACACTCCGGCTCCCAGGTCATCTCTAAACCCTTATGATGCTGCCACTGAACCAACACCAGGGGTACCTCCTTGTTCCTCAAAGCCTTGATCTTCTGATCTCTGATGGCCACTGGTCTTTCGGCATAATTTAGGATCGTATATACCTGAATATCCTCTAATGGAACCACTGCCGATTCGTCAGCTATACACTTCCTCAACTGCAACACATGAAAAGTGTTGTGAATCTACCCCAACTCTGCTGGCAAATCTGAACGGTAGGCTACCCAGCCTACCCTCGCGATCACACAGAAAGTACCAATGTATCGGGGCCCCAACTTGCCCCTCTTCCTGAATCGAATCACTCCTTTCCAAGGAGATACCTTCAGGAGTACAAGATCGCCGACCTGAAACTCAAGCTCGGACCGGCGTCTGTCTGCATAACTCTTCTGTCAGCTCTGAGCGGTCAACAACCTCTGCCTAACCTGCTAAATCTGCTCGGACGTCTGGAGTACGATCTCTGTGCCACCCATCACCCGCTGCCCCACCTCACCCCAGCAGATGGGGGTGCGACACCTCCGCCCATACAACAGCTCAAAGGGTGGCATACCAATGCTCGAATGATGGTTGTTGTTATACGAAAACTCTGCTAAAGGTAGATAGGTGTCCCAGCTCCCTCCGAAATCCGAAACGCATGCTCGGAGCATATACTCAAGCGTCTGAATCGTCCGCTCACTATGACCGTCTATCTGGGGATGATATGCGGTACTAAAATGCAGTCTAGTACCCAATTCCTCATGGAACTTCTTCCAGAACATGGAAGTGAAACGCACATCACGATCAGAAACAATCGAGATCGGCACCCCATGCCGTGATACCACCTCCCTCACGTATAATTCCGCCAACTTCTCCGCAGAAGAGCTCTCGCTGATGGCCAGAAAATGAGCGCTCTTCGTCAATCTATCTATAATCACCCAAATCGCATCGACTCCCCTCGCAGTCTGCGGCAATTTGGTGATAAAGTCCATGGCAATCTATTCCCACTTCCATTCGGAAATATCTAGCAGCTGCAATTTACCGTGTGGTCGCTGGTGCTCGGCCTTGACCTGCCGACAAGTCAAGCATCTCTCAACAAACCATGCAACATCCCTTTTCATACAGGGCCACCAATACTCCTTCCTTAGGTCCAAATACATTTTTGTGCCCCGGGAAGAATCGAGAATTTCGATCGATGCGCTTCCTCCATCAAAATAGCACGTGCACCACCCACAAACGGTACCCAAATCTGACCCTAAAAAGTCATAAGCCCTCGGCCATCCATGACAAATCCTGATACCTGACCTACAACCCGCTCCCTCTTCTGGTTTTCTGGTTTCACAGCCTCAGCCTGAGCTCCTCTAATAGTATCCAAAATCGGGGTCATTACCGTCAACCTCAAACAAATATCTCGGATCGGGGCGCTTTCCGTCCTACGGCTCAACGCGTCGGCTACCACATTAGCCTTGCCTGGGTGGTACAGGATCTCACAATTGTAATCCTTCACCACATCCAACCACCTCCTCTGTCGCATATTCAGATTTGGCTGATCCATCAAGTACTTCAGGCTCTTGTGGTCCGTGTAAATGGTACACCGAACCCCATAAAGATAATGCCGCCAGATCTTGAGGGCAAACACCACAGCCCCCAATTCCAGGTCGTGGGTGGGATATCTCGACTCATGAGGCTTCAACTGCCTTGAAGCATATGCTATCACATGACCCCTCTGCATAAGCACCGCCCCCAAACCCGATATAGATGCATCACAGTACACCACAAAATCCTCCATCCCTTCCGGGAGTGCGAGCACCGGAGCCTCGCACAATTTCTGATGAAGCGTCTCGAATGATGACTGCTGCTCCGGTCCCCATGAAAACACAGCACCCTTCCGGGTCATCCTAGTAAGTGGCACAGCAATCTTGGAGAAATCCTTGATAAACCTGCGATAATATCCAGTCAAACCCAGAAAACTCCTGATCTCAGTGGGCGATCTTGGCACCTCCCAACTCAATACCGCCTCAATCTTGGCCAGGTCGACCAATATCCCTTTCTGGTTAACAAGATGCCCAAGGAACTGGACCTCTCGTAACCAGAAATCACACTTGGAGAATTTGGCATACAGCCTCTCCGATCTCAATACCCCAAGAATCTCCCTCAAATGTTCCTCATGCTGATCCCTAGACCTCGAATACACCAAAATATCATCGATGAATACGATCACCGACTGATCCAACAACGGCCGGCACACCCGGTTCTTAAGACCCATGAATGCAGCCGGGGCATTGGTGAGCCCAAAAGGCGTCACCACAAACTCATAATGTCCATAACGAGTTCTGAAAGCAGTCTTCTGGATATCTTCCTCTCGAACCCTCATCTGATGATACCCCGACCTCAAGTCTATCTTGGAGAACCAAGATGCCCCCTGAAACTGATAGAATAGATCGTCGATCCTAGGTAACGGATACCAGTTCATAACCGTCAACTTGTTCAACTCTCGGTAATCGATATACATTCAGTGTGAACCATCCTTTTTCTTGACGAACAAAATCGGCGCTCCCCAAGGTGAGCTACTCGGTCGAATGAACCCCTTTCCCAAAAGCTCCTGAAGCTGTGAGGATAACTCCTGCATTTCCGGTGGAGCGAGACGATAAGGCGCCTTAGCGATGGGCGCCGCTCCCGGAACCAAATCGATACGAAACTCCACTTGCCTCTCCGGAGGCACACCCAGTAACTCTTCGGGGAACACATCCGAAAACTCGCATACAACAAGAACCTCATCAATCAAATTGGGCCTCCCCGTGGCCACGTGAGTATCCATCACGTAGGCTATGAATCCATTGCAGCCCTGCTGCAAACTCTGCCTTTCCCTGGCACCCGAACAAAACACCGACCCACACCGGGTCCCTTCACCATAAACCGTAAGCACTCCCCCACTAGGGTCTCAAATCGTCACCAGCTGTCTCTCGCAGTCAATGAATGCCCCAAACTTACTCAACCAGTCCATGCCCACGATAACGCAGACATCCCCCATAGCTATAGGAACCAAGTCTATAGGGAACTCGACCCCAAAAATCTCGAGCACACATCCTCGAATCACCTCAGTGGCGTTTACCGCTTTCTCATTTGCTATAGAAATTCGCAAGGGTCGACTCATCACCTCCCGATCAATACCGATGTGCTGGCTAAAAGCCAACGATACAAAAGACCGACTCGCACCCGAGTCAAATAATACCAAAGCAGGTACAGAATTCACAAGAAAAGTACCTACGCATATCATAATATAAGCACAATATCCCAACATAAAGGTAAATACATTAAAGAATACATACCGGCTACGACATCAGGCGCCACACAGACCTCCTCCGCATTCAACTGGAAAGCTCTCCCATGAGCCTTCGGAGCCTCGGCCTTCACTGGCCGAATCTCGGTAACCCTGGCAGCAAGCGTAGATCCCTGGCGAAGCTGGGGGCACTCGGCCTTCCGATGGCCGGTCTGGTTGCAATGAAAGCAAACCATGAATCCCTTTGGGCAATCCCTAGCAATGTGCCCCTCCTTGCCAAACTTGTAGCAAGCACCCGATCGAGATGCCCTCTCGTGACCCTTGCTGCACTTTCCGCAAGTGCGGCCGTTCTGACCTCCGGATCTCGAATCGGCGGACTTGGTCTGCTTGGCTGCTAGCTGAGACTGAGCCGGCCGCCGATTCACCCGTTGAAACTCGGCCTCCTCCCTAGCCTGGGTCTCCAACTCGATCTCACGCTTCCTGGCATTCGCCTGAAGCTCAGCAAAAGTCTGATATGACGAGTTCGATACGAACTCCTAGATATCCCTCCTCAGCACTCCCAAATACCGACTCATCTGAGCCTGCTCCGTGTACACCTGCTCGGGGCAGAACATCGCCCTCTCATGAAACTTTCGCGTGATGTCACACCCCCGAACCAGATGGCGGAAATGTCCGGGGGCTGTTGTAACTCAATTGAATACCATCACAATGAATATACATGAAACATAACATTATACATCACCAAGCATTGGAATGATACAACTGGTAGCGTTTACCTCCATTACATTGTCTCAAAATATTACATGCCCAAAAATAAATTGTTCATTGTTACTTAAACAACCGCAAAACATCATAGAGTACAATCCTTTCTTCACTTTATCTGTTACCTGAGAATACAAGTATTTTGGAAAAACGTCAACATATGAAATGTTGGTGAGTTCATAAGAAATGTTTAAAATCCAATGTTTGTATTGTTTTGAAAACCACCAGAAAATCCGATATTTTCTGAAAATAGTATAGCGTAAAAATATGTGAAGATCCGTGAGTATGCTTGTTTGAATTCTATAGATGTAAGCGTAAGAGTTGTGAAATTCGACATGTAGTTCATAAGTGTACTTGTTGAAAACCCTAGGAAAACCCGACGTTTTCCTATCACTTTGTTTTAATTAGTTTATGTGCTGTTGTTTCGTTACGTTAGAGGTATTCGTTGAGCTCCGGAGGCATTGAGTATACAGTGGGTGGTGAATTGTTGTAACGTCCGTTAATGAAAACGTCCAGTCGACAACCGTACTAGCGATCCCTTAGGCGTCACTCGCACTTATTCACACAACTCAATCCTCCCGGACTTGTGTAGTCCCACGACCGAAGGGAAAAAGAGAAGGTGCGAAACCCTCGGTATTTCCTTGCGTCGTTCAAGACCATTGTAATTGCGAAGGGCCCGAAGCCCAACCCGCAATCGTGAGTTCCCGACTTTACTAGCAGCACTGAAGGACCCTTGGGGACCAGCAGCATGTTTGCCATTGAAAGTCCTTTTACACGCGGTCGAGTCGTATTAGACCCAACTACATGTAAGCAAGTGTCCTTTGGGTCTAAAGATCATGTCATCGGGCTAGCTAGGCTCAACAAGCATGATTTGCAACTTTTGGGCCTAAGGAGTGTACGTCGATGTATTGAGTAATTCCACGAGAGTAAAGAGTTCCAAGAGTTCCATATGTGTATTGAGCGTTGTAGTGTTAGTAGTTTTGGATTTGTTATTGATTCGAGACCGAATCAATTCGTTTGGTAACGATTGTTGGTGATATTGTGTATTGTAATTCATCGAGAGTCGTAGTGTCAATCTTTGTTCACAACGAGTGTATTGAATTATCATTGAAAATTTTCTGTTTAAAACCCCTCTTTATTTTGTAAATTTACTTTTTCACCCCTTTAGGTAAAATAATTTCCACTTTAGTCCTTAAACCATTTTTCTTGACATTTTAACACCAAAAATTATTGAAATTAATATTTTTCAGCATATTTTTCATTGAAAACAGTTTAAGTCCCTGACATTGCAGTTTTCTCGGTTGTAACCCATCTTTTTCGCAATTTTTATATTTTTGGCCCAAATTAGAAAATTTTTGCAACTTTGGTCCTTTTTAAATTTGAAAAGCATTTTAAACCTTTGAAAAGTACTTGTGACACTAGTGGTCCATTGTTTTACAGAAAAACACAGTTTTGGCCCTCCAAAACAGAAAATTTCGCATAATGGGCCCTATTGGGCCGAAATTGTCATTTTTAGCCCATTAAGCTTGAAATTTATGCTTTTAATCCTCCAAATTGTATATTTTCAGAAAATACATTATGGAAACTGTTTTGACTCATCTCACCCATCAGATTTCGAAATATTTCATTTTAGGCCCTTCAACTTTGTATTTTTAACATTTTGTGTCAAAAAAATGAGTTTTTAGCCCAAAATAAGTGTTGTCAAGCCATTTGGCTATTTTTCTTGGTATACTTTGCATGTAGTAGTATATTTTATGCTAGTATAAAATATATCTCGGTTTTCAGTGATTCATGACTAGATCTAACATCATAATCATACAAAACACACATATAAGCATAGAAATCAACCAAAACATACACATAATGATGGATCTACACCTTTGCTTGTATTCTCCCCCACAAAAACTTATAAAAACAGAAAAAAAGGGGGGTAAAGGATGGAAGAAATGAAGTGATTTTTGGCCTTAGCACCCTTTTCTTGAAGATCTCGAGTTTGAGGGGTTCTAAGACACAAGTTCATGATTTCATGAGAGTTAAGAAGAGATTTTAGATAGATCAAGGAACCTAGATCATAGAATTTAGTATAACCTTACCTTGGATGGTGATTTTTGTGAAAAATCTCCTTGGAATGCACTTAAACCTCGAAAATTTTAGGAGAGGGAAGGAGGAATGCTCTTCAAGAATTAGAGAGGTTTGGAATGAATTTTTGATGAGTGAAGAGGGGTGTTCGGCCGAGAATGAGAGAGGAGAAGAAGAAGAGAGGGTTTTGCATGGAAAGATGAGATTGTATGGATGTTTGGAGTGTAAAACATGGATATCCCCCACGTAAAAGTGAGGTGTCATGGTAATAGTCAACTTCTTCCTCTTGGGCTTGTCTTGGGCCGAAATTTGGAAGGAAAAAGAGAGTATTGGGCTTTAATGCCCCTAAGCCCAATATTAGAGTTATGTTTGATGATTGTAAGATATAAGTGTGATTTTTATACTTTGTTGGGCTAGTTTAAGTTCATTATTGTTCATTATTTTTACTTTATTTCATTCTAGGCCCAATATGGCCCAAAATGTTAAAATAAATAGACGTGGGTCCAATTAGAGCCCATTTAAGGGTTCTAAGCCCATGATAGTCAAATTGGAAGCTTATTGGTCCATTTGGGTCCAATAAGGAAGTCCTAGTCCAAAATGGATCTAAACAAGAACTTCTAGGGTTTCCAATTGCTTGCTGACTATTTGTAACACTTGTATGATGCATTTGATTGAAATTTTTGATGTCATATAATAAGAATCACACATGCTCTTAAGTTTTTGATTCAACCTTTACTTGAGTGTAGTGATTACAAGACACAAAATTTCTAGTTGTGACACGTGATCACCGTGACAAAATCATTACCTTGCTTGAGGGTCAAGAACTCCTGAACCAACCGTTCCCTCTCCACCTGGGCAACGTACTCGTCTATGAACATAGCAGTAAACCTCTCCCAAGTCACAACTGAAACCTCTGCCAGAGTGAAGTTCGCTGTCATGAACTTCCACCAATCCTTTGCTCCCAAGGGGAGCGGGTTCAAGGCGAACCGTACCCTCAGATGCTCCGGACATGAACAAGTGTAGAAGCATCCCTCGATATCAGCAATCCATCTCAATAGAAAGGGATCGGCTATAGTCAACTCGGTTGACCAAATGGTAAAGAGAGAAGCAAAGTCTGAGATAGTCTCATTATCAATGGTCCATAGGTAACTATTGCCAAAGGAAGGGGCATTGGTTTCGAAGCTTCCAAATTTACCTAAGGATGTTTAAAGTGAGTAAGTTTGGCTCTACTTCAGGTAAAGGCCATTGTCTAACTCTTTTAAGTACATGTTGATTCTGATCGCGAAGATGGATTTCAATCGCATGGTTCGGTGATCAGAATTTTGGGCTATTACTTAAGAGTTATGAGATTTATATTGCTTAGGAATAGATAACAACAAGGTTTTTAGATGGATTGTAAGGATAAGTTTTTCCACAAAGTTTTAAAATAAATGAAAATTTTTTGATTTTATTTATTTCATGTATCCTTACAACAGAGTTTGTGGAAAAATTGTTGCTTATAAGATTCCACTGATAGCAATATTGGAAAGTGAATTTGATTCTCTCATTTGTGGTAATGTCTAAATTTACCAAATAAGGAAAGATTCTCATCACCCAAGTTTCAATTAGACCGAAACTTGGAATCATCCAAGTTGTATAGCATGATGAATGAGAATTTTTCATCTTTGGAAAATTATGACTAGTTCCTTGTTCACATGTATATGTGAGACAAGTGAAGGACTAAGGGATCGAGCACACATTCGTGTGCACTGGTCAAGTCCACCACAAAATGTGTTTGTGTAACTTATCCTCTAGTTACATGAAGAGTCACATTAAAGACTCATAAAACTCATAAAATTAGCAAAGGTTACAAAAATGAAGAGTCTAGTTTTAATTAATTGGAGTTATGACTCCATAATTTGTCCTCAAGTTATGGAGGACCAAGAGTCTCTTCATTAAATAAATAAAAAAAATAATGTAACCTTAATTAATTTCATAAGTTATAAAATAAAGAAAAAGTTAATTCTTTATTAGTTTAAAGTCTTCCATAATTTGTCCTCAAGTTATGGAACTTGAAGAGTTTTTGGATTAAAACTACTTTAAACACATAAGTTATGGAATTAATTAGTTTTGAATAGTTTCAAAAACTTGCCCTCAAGTTTTGGAATTTGTAAAGTTTTCTCTAATGAATACTTTAATTCCAAGTTAGCCCTTAGAATTTTAAAAGTTAAAATTCAACCCTTATACTTTATAATATTATAAGTTAATAATATATATATGTATAAGAGTAAAGTCAGTCTTACCGCTAGTACGCCTCATTCACGAAGCCGGTCTATAAGGTGGGTATAAGGTTGTTGCCTATAAAATGGCAACTTAATGGGTGTCCACTCTCACCCACCGCTTGCTTGACTGGTGGAGGGTCGTTAGCCGAACGGGTTTGACATGACTATAATTCTCCCTTCATTAAAAGTATTAATGATAAATACTAAGTAACTAAACTCTAAATAATACCCAATCTTAGTTACTTAGGAAAATGTGAATAAGGTTCTAATCCATGAAATTACACTTTGCACTTTGTTTAAGTCGGTTAGTGGAGCGTGTGTAGTTAACCGGGCACACTAACTCGTATTTAACAAGGTAGGCAAAGGGTAACTTAATGTTTATCATAGTATCGATGGAGCGTGTGTGGTTAACCGGCACATCGATTGAGGGGTAAACACTTCAGGGTACCAAGTAATATGCATGGTTACTTCACACCTTGTTTTGTGATCCTCGGCATCCCAGTCACAAAACCTGAAGGGCACACTCGAGATTGAAACATGCCATTGAACAGTTCAATGAATCTCAAAAGATCTAGGAGTTTCAAAACCAATTAAAACCTAATAATACATTTCGTTTATCTTGGTGGAAATTGGTGAATCGTCATTCACCTACCTTCAAATTGTTTTATAGCTTGGATTACGGCATACCTCTTCTAAGTTATAAAATAGTTTGTTGGGTCCTAGCCTTAATATTTCATATTGGGTGTCATATTAAGGACTTTAAGATCAACTATCTTGAATATCTCCCAAAACATGTCTGGATTATACATTTATGATCTTACCAAATCTCTTGAAACAAGCTTTCCTAATGAAGATGATGTCCCATGGATATCATACTTCTTTCTCCTCCTCCAATAATTCTCCCTAACCCACAAGTTCTTGAAAAGTTTAATATCACTCAAGCCCTAATGGCAAGGCAAGGTCTAGGTGTGATCACATCTTGGAGATGTAGTCACATATTGACAAGCCGGGAGAGTTGGGTGTCAAAGTCTTGAGAAAGTTAGTGGCTCAACTACTTTCTAAGTCACATAGTGAGTTCCTTTGGGACACCTATGAAATAGACTATGACAAGACCCTTAATGATCTTATCTATTTGTTAAGATCAACTTCCTCAAAACTTGATGGACATTGACAATAGTGACACAGGAAATCTAGAAAAAGTATTCTCTTCCCAATGGAAAGGGATCGGCCATAGTCAACTCGGTTGAACAAATGGTAAAGAGAAAAGCTAAGTCTGTGATAGTCCCGTGTACCATTATCAAAGGGTCCGTATGTTTATATTGCCAAAGGAAGGGTCATTAGTTGCGAAGCTGCCTAATTTACCTAAGGATGTTAAAGTCAATAAGGTTGACTCTACTTCAGGTAAAGTCCACTACTCTAACTCTGTTAAGTTTCTATTCTGAGATTCTTATTACATGATGTGACTGGGTCACATGTTGATGTTTTAAGAATCAAAGAAAAGTGAAGAAACTTAAAGAAAGAATATGTTGAATCAGATCGCGTAGATGGATTTCTATCGCATAGTTTGAAGATTTGATTCTTGAGCTACTTCTTAGGAGTTATGAGGTATTGCTTAGGAATAGATAACAACAAGTTTTCATATGGATTGTAAGGATAAGTTTTTCCGCATAGTTTTAAAATAAAAGAAAATTTTTCATTTTAGTTATTTTAAAATATCCTTACAATGGCATTTGAGGAAAAAATTGTTGCTTATATGATTCCATTAATAGCAAGAGTGGAAATATGAAATTGATTCCTTCATTTGTGGTAATGTCTAAATTTACCAAATAAGGAAAGATTCTCATCATCCAAAGTCTCAATTGGACCGGGACTTGGAATCATGCAAGTTGTATAGCATGATTAATGAGAACTTTCAAGTATTGGAAAAATTAAGACTAATTACTTGTTCACATGGGTGTGTGAGTCAAGTGATGGACTAAGGGATCGAGTACATAGTCATGTGCACTGATTAAGTCCACCACAAAAGATATAAGGCTATTCGTCATAGTTTACTAAAGCTCAGTAAATATGATTATACTTACAAGCTTAAGTGTAACTTTGAGACATTGGAAAAGGTTCCAATGCATGGCAGAGCGGATAAGAAGAATCAAATTAGGCAGAAGGATAAAAGTTTCTCAAATCTAAAAAGATGGGAGAGTACTTTAGTATCAGTTTTGTGATCATCTTAATGATTAAGAAACCAGATCAAAATTAGTTCTCTAAGGAAGTCTTAGTGCATTCTTATGACTAAGAAGAAGGGATCTTGAAATTGTTGAAATGGTTAAATCAAGAAGATGAGTCATACTTCGTTCCAATACAAGTCTTAGAGTCATACTCCAAGATTGTAATATGAGTGACATGTCTTAAAGAAGGTTTAAAACACCTGTCAAATGTAAGAGTAAAAGTTTCCTACTCTTGTACATTTGAAATTGGTAAGTTGTGATGTTTTGGATAAGACAAAGACCAACTAAGGCTAATTATGTGAAGTGTTTTTCTTGATTAGAATCCGCACTATCTCTTGGATGTTTGACAAGGGAGTCTTATAGGTCAAGAGGACAGTGGGACTCTTAAAGGTCTTGAAAGTCTCAAGAACTAATCAAGAATGAAACCTAAAGTTCTTCACTAGCACACGACTTAAGGTTTATAACCTATCGTGTTGACATATTCTGTGCCCATTCCAGTTAAAGTTGGCTTTGCATATGAGTTCTTAGAGTTCTCAATGTGTTGCACAACAACTTGGAAGCAATGGTAGGCCCTTGAGCTACCAGGTGGCAAGAAATTAAGATTGAGTTCAGTCCATATGAGTTTGGATTTGTCATTATCCTTGTCTTGTGACTATGGTTTTGACAATTCACATGGATAAGAACACATACACCATTAAATCTAAGTGCCATAAAGTTTCTCTCCGATTCATGAAAATGATGGTGAGGAAACACTTTCACTAAGTAGAATTTGGCTAGATAGCAAATGTGATATTTTGCATTCTCAAAGTCGTTAGTGGAGCGTGTGTGGTTTACCGACACACTAACCTGGACTTGTGAGAAGTAGCAAAAAGGTCTAACCATTATGATTACGGCATCCCTCTTCATAATTGTTTAGACACACAAGTGTGCTATCTAAGGGAAGGTGTATGTTTTTGATAAAGTCTTATCAAAACAATCTAGTATCAGAAATTTGAACTTTGGTAAGTCAATAAAGTATTGATTTCTAGAAGTCCAGCTGATTTCTGAATACATGTCAAAGCTAGTAGGAGCATAAGTGTTATGCTAATAATCATCATGTTAGTGGGAGCATGATAATTACGATAAGTATTGCAAGCTAGCAATGTTAATTATAGAAAACAAAGGTTTCAACTGGGAAAGAGTTGTTTTGCTATAATTAAGGGAGAGGAAATTATACTTCATCTCAAATCTATAAGCTTAGGTCGTGAGGTTTTAATCATTTAGTCAAGGAAATATATATGAATTTCATGTTGGAATGGCTCAACATAAGGAAATTCTGTATATGGGTCCATTATTTGCATTCTTAAATTCGATTATGATTACGGCATCCCTTTTCATAATCTGAATTATGAGAACTTGGCAAATAGAAATGGAAATGTTATAGCAAAAGACTGGTTTAGTCTTTATGTGAGACATCATGAATCGTGTCCCATATGCTTCAGATATAGGATCGATTACATGTGCTATATTCATCCTTTCTAAAATTTTCCAATTGCCTGGGGCATTAAGAAGGGAAAAAGGTTTAGAACTGGATATAACTAAAGGGATTAAATAGTTGTCGAGGACAATCTAAGGTTTACCAAAGATTGGTTGCTCAAGGACAATTGGAAGTATAGTGATAATTCTGGAAGGACCATATTGACATAATCTGTAAGGAGGCAACTCTTGTTCAGAAGTGATAGTCAAAATGAATCTGGAAATGTTTCAAAGTCAGAAATTTGAATCTGTGTAAGATTAAGGAAACTTAAAGCAAGAAGGATGTTTCCAAGGAATTGATCTCCTTTGGAATACTCTGCAATGATTGTTGCCAAGTCCTTGTGAATTTGTGCATAATCGTTAGAAGAGGATCAATGCATATAAGTTTAGAATCTAACAAATTTCAGTAAATGACATGAATTTGGAATTCTTGCATTTGCAGTAAGGATTTGGGAGTGTGAAAAGAGAATCATTGAAGATTATGTTCAATTGATCTAGTTCACAAAGTAAAGATCATAGACAAACATAGTATGCATACTTGGTGTATGGCATGACTAGTGTTTAGAAAACATAGTGTACATGCTTGGAGCATGGGACAACTATTGTTTTAAATTCAAGAATAATGTTGATAGCTGAAACAATATACAATAAATAATGTGTAATCATATGGTGATAAATAAAAAGTGTTTTATTTATATTCATAAGTTCTGAGACCATATTGGATTCGATTATTATTGTGTTTCACTTTGCATGTTTTGACTTCCTGAATAAACTAGGTTATTCTTCCGGAATGACTAAGTTATTCAAACCATCCACAGTCGGTCATATGTTGGAAGTAGATATGAATTAAGACTGTCATGGGTTGGCTTGTAGAGGTCTAAGGTGTTGGACAAATGGCTACAACACTCATGAGTGCTTATAAGTTCTGAGTATTGGATTCAACCCGCGCTCATTGGAATCACTTCATGGGTTTTATCACGAGTGATCATGAGACGATAATATCTTATATTCTTCAAACCTAGAGATATGAGTTGTTACTATGAGTTGATAGTACATTGATTACACGAAACGCATTGGTAACTCGATGTTATAAAACGTGTCTTTGTGTATGATTCAACAAGTAGTAGAACAAGCCATATGAGTCGAAGTTTATCCATTCCTTTTACCTTCAGGATAAAAGCGATATCTGTGGGCCCCTCGATGATTTGATGATGACAAATGGAAGCGCTCGGCCGTGCCAAGACTGATTTGATTTGTTCAATTAGTCAGTCGTCATAAATCGGAAATCGGGAAACAACAAATGGACAGAGAGAATGATTATAATCCATGTCTCAGTCCATATGATATCTAGAATGGAGGAATATTTGATCCCTTATCTAATGGACAAGTCATTGACAAGATCAGAGTTCATCTACAAGGTCAGAGTTCGACAGAAGCGTTTGAGAGCTACGATTGCTAGTTGGTTCCTGAAGTCATACGCAATAATAGTTTTAGACTTTTCCAAGTGGGAGACTGTTGGATTAATGTCTAAGTCCATAACTATAATTGGTAAGACTTGACCCAACCCGGCATGGTCCATTTGGGTTGCATGGCATCATGCACTTGGATAGACTATAATGAGAGAAATAAGACACTTATGGTTATTAATATATTATAAGTTCTAGTATATTAATAATAAGAATAATAAGATTATTTAATTAGGATTGATCAAGAATTAATCTAGGATTAATTAAGTGATCAAAAGAAGACTAATTAAATATATGGGTTGATTGTGTAAATCATCCATACTTGTATAGTGGGCTAATGCTCCATGGATTATCTAGTTGGGCCAAAACCCATATGATGCTCCTTGGATGCTCCATGGTGTATTTGAACCCATGGATCCAAGGAAATGGAAAGTCATGACAATTAGGGTTTGCCCTAATTGTAACACTATATAAAGATCTTATTCTTGAAAAAATCGGCCACTAGATTATTCTAGAGAGGGCTAGCCGATTTTATGAAGTGTAGAATTCTCTCAAGTTATTCCAAGTGTATTTGGTGTTGTGTGAACCATTTGAGGTGTCACACTTGGGGCACTAGGCACTCAAGCTTCATGAAGACATTCTACATCAAAGAGGTATGTATTCTATCTTGTTATATTGATAGTTTTGTATGCTAGATTAGGATAATACCTTGGATGTTCATATTTGCATGTATAATAGAGAAAACATAGATCCAAGGTATTTAGGGTTGCATGTACACTTAGGAGTCTTAGAATGCTCAAAAACCCAACACTAGCCTTAATATTTCATATTGGGTGTTATATTAAGGACTTTAAATCAACTATCTTGAATATCTCCCTAAAAGATGCCTGGTTTAGACATTTATGATCTTCCCAAATCTGTTAAAACAAGCTTTCTTAAATAAAGATGATGTCCCATGGATATCATACTTCTTTCACCTCCTCCAATTATTCTCCCTAACCCACAAGTTCCTAAAAATTTTAAGGTCACTCAAGCCCTATTGGCAAGCAAAGGTCTATGTGTGGTCACATCTTGGAGATGTAGTCACATATTGAGAAGCTGGGAGAGTTGGGTGTCAAAGTCTTGAGAAAGTTGGTGGCTCAAATACTTTCTATGTCACATAGTGAGATCTTTTGGGAATTCTATGAAACAGACTAAGACAAGACCCTTAATGATCTTATCTATTTTCTAAGATCAACTTCCTAAAACGCTGTGGATATTGACAATGATCACATTGGATATCCAGTAAAGCTCTATCTTCCCAATAGAAAGGGATCGGCTATAGTCAACTCGGTTGACCAAATGGTAAAGAGAGAAGCAAAGTCTGAGATAGTCTCATTATCAAGGGTCCATAGGTAACTATTGTCAAAGGAAGGGGCATTGGTTTCGAAGCTTCCAAATTTACCTAAGGATGTTTAAAGTGAGTAAGTTTGGCTCTACTTCAGGTAAAGGCCATTGTCTAACTCTTTTAAGTACATGCTGATTCTGATCGCGAAGATGGATTTCAATTGCATGGTTCGGTGATCAGAATTTTGGGCTATTACTTAAGAGTTGTGACATTTATATTGCTTAGGAATAGATAACAACAAGGTTTTTAGATGGATTGTAAGGATAAGTTTTTCCACAAAGTTTTAAAATAAATGAAAATTTTTTGATTTTATTTATTTCATGTATCCTTACAACAGAGTTTGTGGAAAAATTGTTGCTTATAAGATTCCACTGATAGCAATATTGAAAAGTGAATTTGATTCTCTCATTTGTGGTAATGTCTAAATTTACCAAATAAGGAAAGATTCTCATCACCCAAGTTTCAATTAGACCGAAACTTGGAATCATCCAAGTTGTATAGCATGATGAATGAGAATTTTTCATCTTTGGAAAATTACGACTAGTTCCTTGTTCACATGTATATGTGAGACAAGTGAAGGACTAAGGGATCGAGCACACATTCGTGTGCACTGGTCAAGTCCACCACAAAAGATTGATAAGATTATTCGTCATAATTTACTAAAGCTCAGTAAATATGGTTATACTTAAAAGCTTAAGTGTAATTATGAGACATCGGAAAAGGTTCCAATGTATGGCAGAGCGAATAAGAAGAATCAAATTAGGCAGAAGGATAAAAGTTTCTCAAATCCGAAAAGATGGGAGAGTACATTAGTATCATGTTATATGATCTTCTTAATGATTTAGAGACCTTATCACAATTCATCTTCTAAGTGCATTCTGATAGCTAAGAAGATGAGCTATGAATTGTTGAAGTGGTTAAATCAAGAAGATGATTAATACATCGTTCCAAAACAATTCTTAGAGTTATACTCTAAGAATGTAACTAGAGTGACATGTATTAAAGAAGGTTTAAAACACATTTCAAGCGTAAGAATAAAAGTTTTATACTCTCGTACATTTGAAATTGGTAAGTTGTGATGTTTTGGATAAAACAAAGACCAACTAAAACCAATTGTGTGAAGTGTTTATCTTGATTAGAATCCACACTATCTCTTGAACATATGACAAAGAAGTCTTATATGTCAAGAGGACATTAGGAGTCTTAAAGGTCTTGAAGGTCTTAAGAACTAATCAAGAATAAAACTTGAAGTTCTTCACTAGCATATCACTTGAGGTTCATAACCTATCGTGTTGACATATTTTATGCCCATTCCAATTAAAGTTGGCTTTGCATATGAGTTCTTAGAGTTCTAAATTGGTTGCACAACAACTTGGAAGCAATGGCAGGCCCTTGAGCTGCCAGGTGGCAAGAAATTAAGATTGAGTTCAGTCCATATGAGTCCGTATTTGTCATTAACCTTTTCTTGTGACTATGGTTTTAACAATTCACATGGGTAAGAACACATACACAATTAAACCTAAGTGTCATAAGGTTTCTCTTCGATTCATGAAAAATGACGGTGAGGAAACACTTTCACTAAGTAGATTTTAGCCAGATAGCAATTGTGATATTTGCATTCTCAAAGTCGTTAGTGGAGTGTGTGTGGTTAACTGACACACTAACATGGACTTGTGAGAAGTGGCAAAGGTCTAAACAATCGAGACTATGATTACGACATCCCTTCTCATAGTTCTTAAAATTGTTTAGACACACCTTTGAGCTATCTAAGATAAGGTGTATGATATTGATAAAGTGTTATCAAAGCAATCTAGTATCATAAATTTGAACTTTGGTAAGAAATTCAATAAAGTATTGATTTCTAGAAGTCCAGCTAATTTCTGAGTACACGTCAAAGCTAGTGGGAGCATAAGTGTTATGCTAAGAATCATCATGTTAGTGGGAGCATGATAATTATGACAAGTATTGCAAGTTAGCAATGATAATTATAGAAAACAAAAAGTTTCAATTGGGAAAGAGTTGTTTTGCTATAATTAAGGGAGAGGAAATTATACTTCATCTCAAATCTAAAAGCTTAGATTGAGGTTTTAATCGTATTTAGTCAAGGATATATATATATATATATATATATATATATATATATATATATATATGTATGAATTTCATGTTGGAATGGCTCAACATAAGGAAATTCTGTATATGGGTCCATTATTTGCGTTCTAAAATTCAATTATGATTACGGCATCCTTTTTCATAATCTGAATTATGAGAAACTTGGCAAATTGAAATGGAAATATTATAACAAAAGACTACTTTAGTCTTTATGTGAGACATCATGAATCGTGTCCCATATGCTTTAGATATAGGATCGATTACATGTGCTATATTCATCCATTCTAAAATTTTCCAAATGCCTGGGGCATTAAGAAGGGAAAAGGTCTAGAATTGGATATGACTAAAAGGATTAAACAATTGTCGAGGAAAATCTAAGGTTTACCAAAGATTGGGTGCTCGAGGACAGTTGGAAGTATAGTGATAATTCTAGAAGGACCATATTGACATAATATGTAACTCTTTTTCAGAAGTGATAGTCAAAATGCAATCTGGATATGTTTAAAAGTTAGAAATTATTCAATCTATGTAAGATTAGGAAACTTATTGCAAGAAAGATGTTTCCAAGAAGCTGATTTTCTTTTGAATGCTCTGTAATGGTTGTTTTCAAGTGTTTCTTATTTTGTGCATAATCATTACAAGAGGATCAATGCATATAAGTTTAGAATCTAACAAATTTCAATAAATGGCATGAATTTGGAATTCTTGCATTCGCAATAAGGATTTTGGACTATGAAAATAGGATCATTGGAGTTATGTTCAATTGATCTATTTAATAAAGTAAATATCATAGACAAACATAGTATGCATACTTGGTGTATAGCAGGCCTAGTGTTTAGAAAACATAGTGTACATGCTTGGAGCATGGGACAACTATTGTTTTAAATTTAAGAATAAAGTTGATAGCTGAAACAGTATAAAATGAATAATGTGTAATCATATGTTGATAAATAAAAGGTGTTTTATTTATGTTCACAGGTGTTGATACCATATTGGATTTAATTATTATTGTGTTTCACTTTCCATGTTTTAACTTCCAGAATAACTAGGTCATTGTTCTTGATGACTAAGTCATTGAAACCATCCACAGTCGGTTATATGTTGGAAGTAGATATGAATTAAGACTATCATGGGTTGGCTTGTAGAGGTCTAAGATGTTGGACAAAGGGCTACAACACTCATAAGTGCTCATAATTCTGTGTATTGGATTCAACCCGCGCTCATTGGAATCACTTCATGGATTTTATCACGAGTGATCATGAGACGATAATATCTTATATTCTTCAAACCTAGAGATATGAGTTGTTACTATGAGTTGGTTATACATTCATTGCATGAAAACGCATTGGTAGCTCGATATTATAAAACGTGCCTTTGTGTATGATTCAACAAGTAGTAGAACAAGCCATATGAGTTGAAGTTTATCCATTCCTTTTACCTTTGAGATAAAAGCGATATATATGGGCCCCTCGATGATTTGATGATGACAAATGGAAGTTCTCGGCCGGGCCAGGACTAATTTGATTTGTTCAATTAGTCATTCGTCATAAATCGGAAATTGGGAAACAACAAATGGACAGAGAGAATGATTAAAATCCATGTCTCAGTCCATATGATGTCTAGAATGGAGGAATATATGATCCCTTATCTAATGGACAAGTCATTAACAAAGGTTAGATTTCATCTACAAGGTCAGAGTTCGACAGAGGCTTTTGAGAGCTATGATTTCCAGTCAGTTCTTGAAGTCATACGCAATAATAGTTTTAGATGTATCCAAGTGGGAGACTGTTGGATTAATGTCTAAGTCCATAACTATAATTGGTAAGACTTGACCCGACCCGGCATGGTCCATTTGGGTTGCATGGCATCATGCATTTGAATAGACTAAAATGAGAGAAATAACACTTAAGGTTTGTTAACATATTATAAGTTCTAATATATTAACAAGGTTATTTAATTAGTATTGATCAAGAATTAATTTGGGATTAATTAAGTGATCAAAAGGAGACTAATTAAATATATGGGTTGATTGTGTAAATCATTCATTCTTATATATGTGGGCTTGTGATCCAACATTCCTTATGTTGGACTAAGTCCATGGGGTGACCCATGGATACTCCATGGAGGTTAAAATCTATATAGCATAAGGAATGTGTAAAATCATGATTTACATGGTGTAACCCTAATAGCCACCATATAAAAGAATCCCATTGCTCAAGAAATCGTGCACTATGTGTAGAGCTAAGGGCTAGACGATTTCAAGGAATGTTCAAGTTCCTCTCAAGTTATTCCAAGTGCATTTGATGTTGTGTGAACCATTTAAGCTGTCACACTTGGGGCACTAGGCCCTCAAGCTTCATGAAGATAATCTACATCAAAGTGGTATGTAATTCTAACTTGATATATTCATATGAATCATGTTATTATTGTTGGATAAGGTGTCTAAGTCCATAACTTATTTGGTATATACTTGACCCGACCCGGCATGGTCCATTTGGGTTGCATTTCATCCGAACTATTTATGGAAAATTTTATGAGAGTTATACACATATGATTATTAATATATTATAAGTTATAATATATTAATATGAAGTCATGTTATTTAATTAGTATTAGTCTTAAATTAATTATGAATTAATTTAGAGATTAAAAGGAAGACTAATTAGATTATGGGCTATTGATTTTATATGGTGTGGGCTAACACCCATTTGTTAATGGGCTAAGCTTGTATGGAAGTCCATGGATGATCCATGGAGCTTTTAACCCATGGATCCTTGGAAAAGGAAAGGTCATGGGTTATTAGGGTTTCACCCTAATCATGTACACTATATAAGCATGCTTATGTTGCATGAAATAGCCACTAGAGTGTGTGTTTGTGTGTGGCCGAAAATTGTAGTGTGTATACAATCTCTCAAAGTTTTCCAAGATTTTGTGGTGATTTGTGATTCCATTTGAGGCATTCACACTATTGGTGCGTGGCCCTCAAACTCCTTAAGAATCAAACTCGTCAAAAAGGTATGTAATCTCATCTAATTCTTTTATGTTTAAAAGTACCCCATCCCATGTTAGATAGGTTATGAACCTTGGAAAATTATTATTTTGCATGTATTTAGACAAACATAGATCCAAGGTTTATTAAGGTTGCATGCACACTTAGGAAGTGTTAGATTGCTCAAAACCCAACAGTGGTATCAGAGCCTAGGCTTGCTTGTTTGATACTTGATGCAAAATAGTGAAAAAAAAAGTCGAAATTTTCGCTGTCTGCATGATGGACTCGCCGAGTCCAAGGCAAAATTCATCCTACTTGGCGAGTAGGTTCGTGCACTCGGCGAGTAGAAGGTTCAGAATGCAGATTTTCGACTTTTGCTGCTGGAAATGGAATAGAAACTTTACGCAAAACTATATTGATGTTTTAAAACTTATTTTAGTTGGTGTAATGGTTGTTCTAATCCATTTACAATAGCGTATATCAAAATTTCATGTTTTGTATGTGTTCATATAATTATTGAAACTTTGATAATCATGTTCATGTTCTTATGAATTTAGAAGATGATAGGAATTATTTGCTGAATTGTTTAGGATTAATTCTTGATCATTTATGTGTTTTAATGGAGTCCATAATTTGTCCTCAAGTTATGGATATCCAAATGTCAGTTTTCTTTAACACACATTAAAAACACATAGGTTACATAAAATGAAGAGTCTTCATTTTTATGAACCTTTAATTAATAAGTTATGAAATGAAAAGTTTTGAAGAGTTAAAAAACTTGTCCTCAAGTTTTGGAATTTGGAAAAGTTTCACACACTTTAATAAACTTTAATTCCAACACTTATAATTTTAAAAGTTAAAATTCAACACTTATACTATTTATAACATTAATGGTTAATTATTATATATATGTATAAGAACAAGTCATTTTACCGTTAGTAGGCCTCATTCACGAAGTCGGTCTATAAGGTGGGTATAAGGTTGTTGCCTATAAAACGGCGACTTAATGGGTGTATACTCTCACCCACCGCTTGCTTGACTGGTGGAGGGTCGTTAGCCGAACGAGTAAGATAAAGACTTATAAATTCTCATTAAGTATGATGAATATTATCAAGTAACTAAATCTTTTACTTAATTCCCAATCATAGTTACTTTACGAAAAATGTGAACATGGTGCTAATCCATGGAAGTCGTTGGTGGAGCATTAGTGGTTAACCGACACACTAACTTGGACTAGTAAGGATCACGAAGGGTGACTTAATGTTTGTCATAGATCAATGGAGTGTGTGTGGTTAACCGGCACATTGATTAGGTGATAATATTAAGGGTACCAAGTAAATTGGCATGGTTATTCACACCTTGTTTTGTGATCCTCGGCATCCCAGTCACAAAACTTGAAGGCATAATCGAGATTGAAACATGCCATTGAAAAGTTCAATGAATCTCAAAAGAAATTGGTGAATCGTCATTCACCTACCTTTCAAATATATTATTACTTAGATTACGGCATCCCTCTTCTAAGTACAATATATTGTGATTGGATCCTAGCCTTAATATTACATTTGGGTGTCTTATTAAGGACTCTATATATCTAATCTAAACTTGCTTTCTTCTTTCAGATGTCTTCCAACAATAATGCTTCGGGCTCTAATCCAACTGGTTCTTTCTCTCTCATGAATCTTTATGGGAGAGTCATCTTGATGGTTCCAATTTCATGGACTGGATAAGGAACATCAGGATGGTAACTCGTTATGAGGACAAGGAATATGTCCTCGATAAGGAGTTAAAAGAGCTTGATGAGGTATGTGGACCGTTTGCTGAAGCTGAATGTGAACTTCCCTGAGGAGTTGGCAATTGACATCGTTTTGCCCTCCTTACCTTCTTGTTACTACCATTTTCGTATGACATATCATATGAACAAGGAGGAAGCTACCCTTAGCAAGCTTCAAGGACTCTTGAAGACCGCTGAAACCGGTCTTAAGGGCAAGGCGGTTGTTACCTCTACTACTCCTACTCTAACATCTACCCCTGTTTTGGTTATCGGGCAAGGCAAAGGGAAAAAGAGGAAGCGCCCTTCGAAGGGTACCAAGGGAAAGCCTCTTGAAGGCTCCTCATCAAGGACCAAGAGCAGTTCTGCCACTCCTTCTGCCATTCCCAAGGATGTTGATTGCTACTATTGCCAGGACAAGGGGCACTGGAAGCGAAACTACCCTAAATACTTGCAGGATCTGAAGGATGGGAAAGTGAAACCCACACATGTAGGTATTTACACAATATTGTCTAATAACTCACCATATTCTAACTCTTGGGTGCTTGATACAGGATGTGGTATTCACATATGTTCTGATTTGCAGGGCCTAAGAAGAAGTGAGGATGTGGAGCATGGGAAGATAAACTTGATCATGGGGACTAGGAAGGCTTCACATATTTCCAAGATTGGAGTTTATACTTTGTTGCTGAATAATGGGTTAAAATTAGATTTGAATAAATGTGTGTACTCGTCTGAAATGGCGAGGAATATTATTTCCTTTCATGATTTGTACAAACAAGGTTTTACCTTTTCGTTTGATAATGAATGTGGTGGTATTAATGCTTTCTTTAATAATGTGTATTATTTTAAAACACTACCTTGTGATGGTGTGTATGAAACTGTGTCGATTGTAGAAAACTTAGGAAATAATGTGTTGTATATTGATTCTTCTACTAGCCTAGATAAGGCATCATTGTGGCATTGTCGTCTTGGACATGTAAACAAGAAACGCATAGGCCAACAACAAAAGAGTGGAGTCTTGGAGTCATTCGACCTTAAATCGGATGATAGTTGTGAATCTTGTCTACTTGGAAAGATGACAAAATCAGCCTTCACTGGAACTTGTGAAAGGGGTGAGGGTTTGTTGGACCTAATACATACTGATGTATGTGGACCATTCAAAACCGCCACAAGGGATGCTAATCGGTATTATCTGACTTTTATTGATGATTTTAGTAGATATGGGTATGTCTACTTAATCAAAAATAAGTCAGAAACCTTTGAAAGGTTTAAGGAATTCAAACAGGAAGTAGAAAATCAATTGGGCAGGAACATTAAGATGCTTCGATCCGATCGAGGTGGTGAGTATCTTAGTACCGAGTTCCTTGACTATCTTAAGGAGTGTGGGATTGTCTCACAATTGACTCCTCCCAGGACACCACAGCTAAATGGTGTAGCTGAGAGGCATAATCGAACCTTGTTAGACATGGTTCACTCTATGATAAGTCGAGCTTCGCTACCAATCTCTTTTTGGGGGTATGCCTTAGAGACTGCCGCCCATATCCTTAATCTAGTCCCTACAAAGAAGGTTACCAAAACACCTCATGAGATGTGGACTGGGAAGGTTCCCAATTTGGACCACATCAAAATTTGGGGTTGTGAAGCTTTCCTGAGGTGTGAAACTCATGATAAGCTTGAACCCTGAAGTGAAAGGTGTATTTTCATCGGCTACCCACAGAAATCCTTCGGTTACCTCTTCTATAGACCCAGTGAGAATGTGGTCTTTGTAGCACGAAGAGGGGTCTTTCGTGAGAGACAACTTATAAGCCAAAGAGACAGTGGCAGGAAAATTGATCTTGAAGAAATCCAAGAATCAATTGGTGAAGGAACCTTAGACACTAGCAATCAACCTAAGGAGGAAACTCCTATTGAGCCAGCTGACGAGTCTGTACCTCCGAGGCGTTCCACACGGGTTAGGAACACACCTGCATTTTATTATGGCTTTCATATTACTACGGAAGGCGATACATTTACCAGTGATAGTACACTGGTAAATTTGGATGAACCTAGCAGTGTTAAGGAAGCCATGGCAGGCCCGGAAACTGCTAAGTCGAAGGAGGCTATGGACAGCGAGATACAGTCCATGTATGACAATCAAGTTTGGAACTTGGTTGACAATGTACCAGGCCATAAAACAGTCGGTGCAAATGGATCTTCAAGAAGAAGAGTGGCATGGAAGGAAAAGTGCATACTTATAAGGCTCAACTAGTTGCGAAGGGTTTTACTCAGACTTAGGATATTGATTATGATGAAACCTTTTCGCCAGTAGCAAAGATTAAGTCTATTAGGGCTATGTTAGCCATTTCTGCATTTCATGATTATGAAATATGGAAAATGGATGTCAAAACCGCTTTTCTTAATGGAAAGTTGGCTGAAGATGTGTACATGCATCATCCAGAGGGTTTTGTTAGTGCAGAGTACCCTAATAGAGTATGCAAACTTCAGAAATCCATTTATGGATTAAAACAAGCATCTCGTAGCTAGAATCTTTGTTTCGATGAAAAGGTCAAAGAGTTTGGCTTCTCGAGAAGTGAAGATGAGTCTTGCGTGTATGTCAGAGCTAGTGGGAGTATAGTTAGCTTCTTGGTACTGTATGTGGATGACATACTACTCATAGTAAATGACACCCCAACCTTGCAGGAGGTTAAGTCCTGGCTTGGGAAGTGCTTTGCTATGAAGAACCTAGGGGATGCTGCCTATATCCTAGGGATAAGGATATTAAGAGAAAGAAGTAAAAGACTAATTGGACTTAGTCAGAGTACCTACTTGGATAAGATGTTGAAAAGGTTCAACATGCAGAATTCCAAGAAAGGAGATTTACCGATCCAAAGCAATACCAAGCTGAGTAAGACTCAGAGTCCGAGTACAGAGGCAGAGATAGCTGAGATGAGCCAATTACTGTATGCTTCTGATGTTGGCTCGATCATGTATGCTATGACTTGTACCCGCCCTGATGTGGCCTTTGCTTTCAGCATGGTCAACAGGTATCAGGGGAACCCTGGCAAGGCTCATTGGACTGCGGTAAAGAACATTCTCAAGTACCTGTGGAGGACTAAGGATTGGATCCTTACCCTTGGTGGGAGTGATGACTTGAGAGTATTAGGGTATAGTGATGCTAGTTTTCAGATTGATAGGGATAACTTTCGCTCTCAGTCGGGCTGGGTCTTTACCTTAAATGGAGAGGAAATCTCTTGGAAGAGTTCCAAGCAGGAGATTGTGGCTGATTCTACATGTGAATCAGTGTATATAACAACGAGTGAAGCAGCGAAGGAGGCGATATGGCTGAAGAACTTCATCGGAGACCTTGGAGTTGTGCCAGCTATTAAGGAGCCTATGGAAATTTTCTGTGACAACAATAGTGCGGTTGCTTTAGCTAAAGAACCGAGAGATCATGGGAGATCCCGACACCTTGACAGAAAATATCACTTCATAAGACACAAGATAGAAGAAGGACTCCTCGTGGCAAAGAGGATATCGTCAGATGAGAACCCTGCGGATCCCCTTACAAAGGGACTGACGAGGGCTAAGCATTTTTAGCATGCGAGGCGCATCGGGCTGAGGGATGATATTAGTTTTTCAGATTAGATAGATTCTCTGAAACTTGTAAAATGTAATCGACATTTGATGATGAATAAAATTGTGAATCAAGAATAATTAATTTATTCAAACCTCCACAATCGGTCATACGTCGGAAGTAGGTATGAATCAAGATTGTCATGAATCGGGTTTGTAGATCGCTAAAGGTGTTTAGACATGGCAATGGTTGCTACAATGTTCATGAGTACTCATAAGTTATGAGTATTGGAATAAACCCACGCTCACTTGTATCACTTCATGGAATTTATCTTAAGTGATCATGAGACGGTAATATCATATAAGTCTTCAAACCTATAGATATGAGTTGTTACCTATGAGTTGATTGTGAATTGATGGCACGTAAACGCATCAGTAACTTGTTGTTGTAAAACGTGCCTTTGTGTACAATTCAACAAGTATTAGAACAAGTATATGAGTCGAAGTTTATATGTTCCTTCTAGAAATAGAACCGATATCTGGGCCCCTCGATTATTTTGTGTTGACCCATGTACCGGGCCCGGTCAGAACTAAATTGATGTGTTCACTTGAGTTCTTTGTCAAACAAATCGGAAATCGAGAAACAACTGCCAGACAATAAGCAAGACATAGTTCCATGTGCTTGTCCGGCTGATATCATGAGAACAGAGGATTGTATGATCACTTATCTTAAAATGGCGCTTCATAGTTCAACAGAATTTTCGAGAGCTATGATTGCTGGTTGGTTCCTGAAGTAATAGGAAAATACAGTTATTAGACTTATCCAAGTGGGAGTCTGTTGGATAAGGTGTCTAAGTCGATAACTTATTTGGTATATACTTGACCCGACCCGGCATGGTCCATTTGGGTTGCATTCATCCGAACTATTTATGGATAATTTTATGAGAGTTATACACATATGATTATTAATATATTATAAGTTATAATATATTAATATGAAGTCATGTTATTTAATTAGTATTAGTCTTAAATTAATTATGAATTAATTTAGAGATTAAAAGGAAGACTAATTAGATTGTGGGCTATTGATTTTATATGGTGTGGCCTAACACCCATTTGTTAATGGGCTAAGCTTGTATGGAAGTCCATGGATGATCCATGGAGCTTTTAACCCATGGATCCATGGAAAAGGAAAGGTCATGGGTTATTAGGGTTTCACCCTAATCATGTACACTATATAAGCATGCTTATGTTGCATGAAATAGCCACTAGAGTGTGTGTTTGTGTGTGGCCGAAAATTGTAGTGTGTATACACTCTCTCAAAGTTTTCCAAGAGTTTGTGGTGATTTGTGATTCCATTTGAGGCATTCACACTATTGGTGCTTGGCCCTCAAACTCCTTAAGAATCAAACTCATCAAAAAGGTATGTAATCTCATCTAATTCTTTGATGTTTAAAAGTATCCCATGCCATGTTAGATAGGTTATGAACCTTGGAAAATTATTATTTTGCATGTATTTAGACAAACATAGATCCAAGGTTTATTAGGGTTGCATGCACACTTAGGAAGTGTTAGATTGCTCAAAACCCAACATTTATGCTAGTTAGGATGAATACCATGGAAAGTTCTTATTTGCGTGTATAATAGAGAAAACATAGATCCAAGGTATTTAGGGTTGCATGTACACTTAGGAGTGTTAGAATGCTCATAAGCCAACATTACCGACCTCACATCCTAGCTTTTTCCACCAATCTCGTTCCCCGATCTACAATGGGCAGGAAATATATCTAACCTTCGTCTGCTCGGGGAAGAAACTCGTCCTAAACGCGTTAGACATATTTGCTAACCACCTCCTACTGGCAATGGGGTCCCTCTCACTATATAATGCAGGAGATCTGTATGCATGTAACTCATGGAAAGAAAGAGTACGAAATCCAACGATGGTCATAGCCTCAATACGGGATGCGACCAAGCACTCATGCAAGTTCTCTAAAATCCCCCCTTGACTGAACCAAAGATCACTGGTGTTTGCTCCAAAATACTGTGGGTAATCTCCAATGAGATGAATGCCCACTTCTGTTCGATAATCAGCTCAGTACCTGTACCTGAGCCATAACCAGAACCAGAACCACCTTCTTCGTTGCTCACCACAAAACTTAAATTCAAATTGCAGATGGTCAGAACATACCCAAGAATCCTCTTCCATGAGCTTCTTAGATTCTCCAAGACACTCCTAAATTCAAGTATAGATCCTATGCTTTTATTAGTACCGGCCCAATACTACCTTCTACACCTATCCATACTTTCTTCAAGAATCATCTTGAATTCTCTAATTCACCTTCTCAAACTGATGCACCCAAAGCTTACTAGATAACGTGACTAAGGTTGTTGCACCACTTCCTAAGCTCTCCTAGGTTCCTAACCTCACCTTGCCATTAGCTGCTCAGGAACTCCCTATAATGCCAGTCACCCACCTCATGAATACCATTATATTCGCTTAGTAGCTAACTCCCATAATCTAAGAGTTCCAGAAATCACAAAGCAACCAACATTCGTGTAATAATACTCCAATCCATAGAATGATCATAAGACACTCAGCCCACACACCACAACTCATGCTACAAATTCCTCCCTTATTTTCGGTTGCTTCATGGATGCAAATTATACACAAATAGACTATCGAATAACAAACTCTACCCTAGAACCACAACCAAACAAGGAACAGGTAATCGTGTCAAGTATATTATTCTAGGGCCATAAGATCCTAACCATATACAATTTTTAAAACATACACTTAGCAATTACTGATTTCAATAGATATTCCCATCTCAACACATCATCCAATACTCCCAAGGCTACAAAACATCACATATCAGGCCAATCTACCACTAATTAATCAGCACTAGCATGCAAGTCTACCATCTCATAGAATATACATACAAATGCATCTGTCCTTGCATTTTATCATGCAAGAACAGAGCAAATCCTTAGCCCTAACTGGCATGCATTTCACAGATTCATAAGTCAAATCATAATACATAACATGTACGGGTATCCTGGGAAAATTTATTTGAGCTTGCTTGATTGCATGCACCACACCCTTTACTTATCTTATAAAACTATTTCTTGAAAATACTTTTCTTTTGAAAACATTACCAAATCCTCAGTTTGAGTTCAGTCACACACCAGAGTATGTCCAAATCCCTCAAACCAAGGCTCTGATAGCAACTTGTAACGTCCCAAAAATCATGACATAAAAAATTTTGTTTTTAGATTAATAATTCGTTAATACATATCTTTGTGAGAACAAGGATACGATGTATAGGGACAAGGTTCAAAAACTCAGAACTTGAGTTTATGCTTAAGATCAATTTCTGCTTATAATTATGTGTTCCAGCCAAGTCTAGCAAGAACAATTGAGACTGAAGAGAGAAATCAACAAAGTACTTGAAGTATTAAATGTAGAACTAGGAGTATAATCAAGATAAAGACAATACATGAACCAGTAGAATGTTTTGAAAGAGTTTGATATAAGAGAAAAGGTGAAAGAGAGTTAATGTAAAAATATGATATCTTTGGGAGAACAATTCATATAATTCTTGTCATTCAAACACTCCTTAGATAGTCAAGGAGGAACATCGTACAAACTATTTGACATACAAAGGACCGGATAATACTACTACTTCCATAATATTGATTATCCAAATAAACAAAAAGACTTGATCCTATGAAAATTTACATCAAACAAAAGACAAGAATAATTAATGCATAGATTGACACATGATCTCAGAACATTTCTTCAACTTAGCACATACTCCACTCCAGAATTCTACCATCATCTCGTACCATAACCATTTCAGACTCAAGCCTGACGTCAGATCTTTAAGTGTTTGAGATTGCTAGAGGTTCACTTTTCGGTTCCAACAATCTCCCCTTAAGTAAGCTTAACAATCCAGTCATATTAGGTTGATTCTTCCTTTATAAACACATACGATAGGTACAACCAATCTCTGACATTGTTGTACCATTACAGTTGACTTGTAAACTTTTCCTTCACATGATTTGGCGCATCGGACTTTGATGCACGATTGATGAAATTTTGAACGGCCTTGGTGGGAACAAGATGCTTGTCAAGGACCCCGAAGAAGTCCTTTTTTGTTTTCAAATTAATTACAAATTAATTCTTTATCAATACCATTTAAATAATATGATTCCTCAATTAATATATTAAACTTATAATATATTAATAAATCGCAAATAACAACTTTCTCAAAATCCATCTAATCAAATTGTTCTGGTGAAGGAAACCCGAAATGGACCTTACTACTCTTGGGTCAAGTACATACCAATTATATTTATGGGCTTAAACACCTAATCCTACAGTCTCCCACTTGGATAAGTCTAATAACTATTTTTGTAAGTACAACTCCAAAATCCGATTAGCAATCGTAACTCTCAAAATCTGTTGTCGAACTCTGACCTAGTCAATGACGCTTCCATTAGATAAGGGATCATATATTCCTGCATTCCAGATATCGTATGGACATGAGGCATGGATTATAATCATTCACTTTGTCCATGTGTTGTTTCTCGATTTTTTATTTATGAAGACTGACTAATTGAAAAAACCAAATCAGTTTAGGTTTGGCCAAGCACTTAGGGTTATCATCACTAAATCATTGTGGGGCCCAAATATATCCCTTTTATCCCTCGTAAGGTAAAAGGAACGGATAAACTTCGACTCATATGCTTGCTCTATTTACTCATTAAATCACACACAACAATATGTTTTATAACAAAAGTTACTGGTGTTTACATATCATCAATGTGGAACTGAATTGTAAATTGCAACTATATGTCTTCATTTCAAGAATATAATGTATTTTCTTCTCACTATCACTCGTGATAAAATCCATGAAGTGATTAAGATGAGTTTGGGTTTAATCCAATACTCAAATCTTATTACAGAAGTGCTCATAAACAATGTGGCAAACTTTGTTATGTCTAAACACATTAGACAATCTACAAACAAATTCATGACAATCTTACCTCATTACCTACTTCCAAAGTATGATTGAATGTGGATGTTTGAATAATCATATTATTCAGGAAGTCAAAACATGCAAAGTGAAACACAAGAATAATCTAATCCAATATGGTCTCAAAACTTTTAATTGTAAATAAAACACTTTATTATTTAATCACCATATTAATTATACGTCATTCATCATATAATGTTTCGATTAATCAACTTAATCCTCGAATTAAAAAAATAATTTTCCCATACTCCAAGAATGCACACTATATTTACCTATGGTCCTTACTTTATGAAATAGATCAATTGAAAACATTTCAATGATGCTCATTTCACAATTCCAAATCCTTAGTGTAAGAACACCTAATTCTTGCCACTATAAGAATATGTTAAATTCTAAACTATCATGCAATGATCCTTTTGTAATGGTGACGTACAAAAGTCACAAAGACTTTGCCAATGATATTACAAAGTATTCCTTTGGAGATTAATAACAAAACTATTCCAAGGAAGCAAAGTCTCAAATTCAAAGTACATTACTTTGAACATCCTTCTTGCATAAATAGATTCTTAATATCCATTTCCCATTATGGAAACATGTCCATATTTTCCATATGATAACTTATTATTAATAGAATCATGTCTATTCATAATAATATCAATATGGCCCATCCATTACTATACTTCCAACTATCCTTAAGCAACCAATCCATAGCGAACCTTAGATCGTCCTTAATAGTTTTTTAATAACTTTAGTTATATCCAATTCTAATCCTTTTTCCATCTTAATGTCGTAGGCATTTGGAAAATTAGAACACATTAATATTATAGCATATCCAATCGATCCTATACTCGAAGCATATGGTATACGATTAATAATTTCTTACATAAAGACATGATGCCCGACCAGTCTTTTGCTATAATATTCCCATATATAGAATCTCCAATATTGAAACACATCAACATGGTATTCATATACTCTCATGCCTAAGCTTGATTCATACTTCAATCTATGATTTTAGATATGAAATAAAGTATAAGTATCCTTTCCCTTATTATAGAGAAACAACTTTTTAAACTTTGCAACTTAGCAAATTAGAACTTTGTTTCCTATAAATAGCACTAGTAACTCGCAACACTTACCATAATAGTTATGCTCCCACAAGCATAACAATTATTTTGCTACTTGCATAACATTTATGCTCCCACTAGCTTTGAGATGTATCCAAAAATCAGCTAGACATCTAGAACTCAATACTTACTGACTTTCATACCAAAATTTAGATTTCTGATACGAGATACTTTGATAAGCCTTTATCTAAGCTCATAGACCTTTTATAAGAAATCTATTATGTGTGTCTAAACTATTTCAAAACTTGTGGCAGTAATTATCAAATGTTCAAACTATTTGCTATTTCTCATAATTCAAACTATATAGAAGGATGCCGTAATCATAATCGAATTTGAGAACGCAACTAACACAACTGCTATCTCCTCAAAATCTACTTAGTGAAAGTGTTTCCTCATAATCATTTTCATGAAATGGAGAGAAACCTTATGTCACTTAGATTTTATGGTGTATGTGTTCCTATCCATTTGAAAATTTCATTTCCAACCATTATCATAAGACAAGGTTTACGACAAAATCAAAATCATATGGACTAAACTTACTCAATCTTAATTTCTTACCACTAGGCAGCACAATGGCCTACCATGTCTTCTAAGTTGTTGAGAGATCACCCTTACTGATCAATGAACTTTCACTGATCAAGGTGCTTTACCTTATGCAAACAATTGAAAACTCATAGAACTCACATGCATAGTCAACTTTTACTGGAATGGCACAGAAACAAGAATATGTGAACACAATGGTTTACAAACCTCAAGTCGTGTATAGTGATAAATGATAGGTTTATTCTTGATTAGTTCTTGAAGATTTTCATGGTCTTTAAGACTCCCACTGACCTCTTGACATATAAGATTTTCTTTTCAAGAACCATTCCTTGACAAAAAAAATTCCAAGACTTAGTGCGGATTCTTATCAAGAATGAAACTTCATATAATTGGTCTGAGTTGGTCTTTGTCTTATCTAAAACATCACAACTAGCAATTTCAAATTTCATGATCAAGGTCCATTTCTTACTCCACATTTCATGATGTGTTTTAAACCTACTTAAGAGATGTCACTCAAGACACAATCTTGGAGTATGACTATATGAAGGATCAATTTATATGGTTTGGGCTAGGCATCAATGCATGGAAGGATTAGGGTCTTTGCTATTGTGTTTTGGTTTAGTCTTGTGTCTAAATGAGTTTTCGGTCCAGGTAGGTTTTCGGTGAAACCTCTTTGACCGAAAACTTGTTTTCAGTCTTATTTGTTGTAGCCATAAATAGCTGTCAGGTTGTCATGTGTAGTGGGTGTGAGCAAGTACGTTTTCGGTCAGTTCCAAGTTGTATCTGACACTTATTTGATTGAATGTATGCAAGCTTGGTTCATCAATGTTATTCTTCTTCTCCATTTCTATTACAATTGATTGATCATTAGATTGGTCCTATGGATTCGGGACCTAACAATTGGAATCAGAGCAATTCTAGTGTCAATCAATTGTGTTTTAGCTTTCGGTTTATTGAAATTTTGTTTGAAATCTACTCCAGTTTGAAGACTAGATTGCTGTTTGAATCAAGATCTGCATCAGATTTGAATTTCTGCTGGGATTATTATAGTTTTCGGTTTATCTTCAGAAACCGAGAACTCATCTTCATCTTATTCTGTTCAGATTTGTGCATTTGAAAGCATTTTTAGAAGTTTTGGCTGTGCAATCATCTAAAATCATATCGAGAATCAACATTTTCACTGCAAAATCATTAGTTTTTGGTTCATCTTCATTAACCGAAAACCACTCTTGTTCATCCTTCAGAAACCGAAATCCAAGCAACCTTCACAAACCGAAATCCTTTCATCAATCTTCAAAAACTGAAAACCCTCCATCAATCATCATAAACCGAAATCCTTTTATCAGTCTTCAGAAACCGAAAATCCAAGCAAAAACCGAAATGACTTAGAAACCGAAAAGTTATTTTATTCAGAAACTGAAAATCCAAGCAGAAACCGAAATCACTTAGAAACCGAAAAGTTATTTGATTCTTGTTTTCGGTCTAGCTTTTCAACCGAAAAAATATGTTTTTGATCATTCAATTTAATTTTCTTAAAAACAAAAAAAATGGAATCTCAAAGCATGATTACTCATCAAGAATTGGATGCAATTATGGGGACTACTACTCGAATTCCCCGATTGCTATCAGCAGAAGGATTTCTTGAATGGAAATATCGAATTTAAAAATATATCAAGATGAAGGATTTCAAGATTTGGAGAAGTATTTTAAGAGATCTGATTCGCATTACAACAACTCTAGAAGATGGCACTGTAGTGACAAACAAGTTGAAAACTACACTGATGACGATTTTGAAAGAGTCAAGGAACATGAAAAGGCACTTGCTACACTTACCATGGAATTGTCTCCGAAGATTGCTCAAGTATTTCGTGAGTATACATCAGCAAAGGCACGGTGGGAAGCACTTATAGAAGTCTATGAAGGCAACGCAGACATGAAGCAAAGTCGCCAAGACATGCTGCGACAAAAATTCAATATGTTCAATTATGTCTTGGGAGAAACACTGGAAAATCAATTGCAAAGGTTTATCACACTCACCACAGAAATGAGCTCTACTGGTGTGATGGTTACAAGATCGGAGATCAATAAAAAGCTGCTAAATTCTCATCCAAGATCCTAGGATATGAATGTCTCAATGATTAAGAAGACTAAAGACCTGAACCGATTAAGCTTAGCCGAAAAAATGGCGATAATCAAGGCTTGCGATCTTGATGATAAGCAAAGAGAGATCAACCATGTCAGTTCATATTCCAGAACTAATCTTAGAATTCAAAACAACAACAACACCGCTTTCTCAAGCTTTACTACTCATCAAACTCCTCAAGTTCATGTTCCTCAAGTTCAACCTTATGTAACTCATCAAACCATACAATACACCATACCTCAAATGCAACAAACTCAAGTTCCTCAAACTCAAAACTTAACTCAATAAGTTGGTTCTAGTGTTGGGTCCTCCACAGCTGTTTCAGTTCAATCTCATGGAATTAGTTTACAAGGTTCATCTGAAAACGAAAAGGAAGAAAATATGGCTCTTGCCACTGGTTTAGTGAACTGTTACAATGCTTTTGTGGCTGGAGAACTCCCTCCACAACTCTCATTCATTGACCTTGACCAGATCCATCCTGAGGATGTGGAAGAGATGGACATTACTTGGAAAATGGCCATGGCGGTTTTCCGGGCCAAGCAATTCTCCAAGAAAACAGGAAAGAACAATTGGAGTGCAAATTCCGACAAGAAAATGGGATTTAGTAAGGGAAAATTACGATGTAACAATTGTCATGAGCCTGGACATTTTACAACGGAATGTCGAAAAAAAATCAAAGAGAGAACTCTGAGAGAACCATGGTGCCAGTGACTTATGTTAACAAAGGATCGTCTTCACACAATCAGTCTGCTAACTTGGCGATCGTGGCCCAATCCTTTAGTTGGGAAGATCAAATTCAGGCCCTAAACATTTCAGGAACTGAAAATGAACATCTTGCTCAAATCAAGGATGAAATGGGAGAAGAAATAGAGAAAGATTTGGAGGAAGAGATGATGAATCCTCAGTTTGCATTCATGGTGCAAACCACTTCAGAACCCGTCAAACCTGAGGTTAGTGGATTTGGTTGCTCTCAGTCTTGTATTAAAACTGTTAAAATTTTGTGAGATCAAATTGAAATAATAAAAAGAGAGAACGATGACCTTAAATATGAGGGATACTTACTTAGGAAAAATCTAAAGCCCTTAAAGACTCAATTAGAAAATAAAGCCAAGGACTTTATGAAGTTGCAAGATGATTACAGCAACAAATGTGAGAACTATGATCATCTCAAAAGAAAATTTGTTGTTGTAACCGCGAAACTTAACACATTGAAAAATCGTTTTCAAAATGCTGAATTTAATTTAAAAAAATACGATGGGTCAAGTGAAACTATTGCAAAAATGATTGAAGGAAAAATGCACTAGAGAGATATTACTCATGGAAATCAGATAAAAGTTGGATTAGGATTTGAGAGTGTCCCCCCTCCCTTAAATCATAATTACACTACTATTCCCTTGTCTCAAGAAGAAATTGACAGAGAACCTCACATGGTATATGGAAAGTCAGCTTTTGAGCAAGAAATATAGTCTAATAATAAGATTTTACATACTCACTTTTCTACCTTAAGTGCAGATGTGTCAGTAGTTCAGGGGGAGCGAGAAGCTGAAAAGTTTGAGTCAAATAATCTTGTGTCTAAATTTGGTGTTGAATTCTGTGTTAAATTCAAACACTAACATTGTTATTTTTGGTGTTGTATTATTTCAGACTAATAATTCTAATAATCATGGTGTTGTTTCTGATAAAATTGCTAAATCTGATTTGATTGTTTCTATACCTTCCACATCTATTTCGAAATCCTGTGATGGTTCTTGCAAGTGTGAAAGTGTTAGAAATAAAAATGAAAGGAAGAAATCTGTCAATAGCCGTGCCAAAACCATCGATAATAAACAAATATATTTGAAGAGTGCCACTTCTAGATACATTGCAAGAAACTATTTGAACCGGATGTTTGTATATGACACATCAAAAAGAGGAGAGAATGAACTTCGGGGATGATATTTAACTAGAAAATCCTCTAAAACTCGTTCTCGAAATGGTGAATTGAACACTAATCCAAACAAGAAAATGGAAAAGTTTCAAAAGAATAAACAGGTTTTCCATAAATTCAACAATAGTTTTCCAAAACCAAGTCAGGCTAAGCCTAAGTCGATTTTGTCAAAGACTCGGACCGGATCTTCAAACTCTTTGAGTAGAAAATCCACTAGCTCAAAGCAAACTAACAAACTTTCAAAACCTAACTTTTAGTGCATACAAAAATTGAATTCAGATCAGTCACCATCTACCTCTAAATCTAATGAAACGAAAGAATCAAATGAAAAATCTGTCACACCCCGAAACCTACGGCGGAAATGTTCCGGGGATGACTCCACGTTGAGTATCAAATCCAATGTATATAGTAACACAGTAAACACAAAACATTACATTACATGAATTGTTTACATATGTTTCAAAGAAAAGTTATACAAGTGTCATATACATATATCATATGAACAAAAACAAAGACGAGCCTTCTAACGCTTTGTCTTCTCCAAAAGGTGGCGATGTACCTGTCTAATGTTGACCTGAGAATACAAGCAGTTTGAAAATCAGCATAAAGCTGGTGAGTTCATAAGATGTTTGTTTTCTAAAAATGTACGAGTTTCCTTTGGTTTTCCGAAAAGATTGTTATCCAAGAAAATCCTATATTTTCTTATATGTAAAGTTTGATTAACTGATTTATTTCACAATTCTGGTTATGTACAATTGTAATCCCAGGAAAATCCTATATTTTCCTAAAAGTGAATTTAGTTACTGAATTTCGATGTAATGTTTGATTACCTTTCGTACCTGTTATATTAGCTATGTATTATGATATCCTAATGGTGTTACACTTGAATGTACCTAGATGGGTGCCTTCGTATTCGTATTTCTATTCTTAATCGTATTCATATTTATATTTTATATTTGTATTTGTATTTATATTTGTAGTCCTATTTGTATTTCGTATTCGTATTCCTACTCCTAATCCTAATCCTTTTTGTATTCGTATTCGTATACGTATTCGCATTCGTATTCGTAGTCGTATTCGTATCCCTATTCCTATTCCTAAGACTATTCATATTTGTATTCGTATTCGTATTCGTATTCGTATTCGTATTTGTATTCGTATTCGTATTCGTATTCGTATTCATATTCGTATTCGTATTCGTATTCGCATTCATATTCGTATTCACATTCGTATTCGCAGTCGTATTCGTATCCCTATTCTTACTCCTAATACAATTCGTATTCGTATTCGTATTCGCATTCGTATTCGCAGTCGTATTCATATCCCTATTCATACTCCTAATACTATTCGTATTCGTATTCGTATTCATATTCGTATTATTACATTAGTATCCTTATTCATTCTATTCCTAGTTATACTTTCGTATTCGTTCTATTCCTAGTTGTACTTTCGTATTCGTATTCGTATTAGTTCTAATTGATGATTAGTATGAATTATTCGTAGAATATGAAATATAATTTAGATTTGTCATACTCTATAAAGAAATCTATGATCAGTTTGAAAGCTAACTTCGTAATTCGAACTATTTGATTAACACAGTTTTCGATATTAAAAACATACAGAATATAGATATTTGAACTGAAAACAATAAGTTTGAGTACAAGATTTCCTTGTACTTTTGCTTGTATTCCCCCCCCCCCCCCCTCCCCTGAAAACATTTGAAAAACATTTGAAAAAGAGTATATGTATGAACTCACCGGTTGAGGAACGCGTCGATTTGGATCCTAAACGTCAGTTCTGGGTTTGCAAACGCACAAGATTCCTATGTATTATGAAAACATACACATATTTATCTAATTAGGACATGAATTATTTATTTGTTAGGGACAAACACTTCTAGATGCGAAAACACTTCATTACAAGCGTTTGGAGGGACCCGGGTCGCATTTGAGGACACATATGGCTTGGATAATGTGTTTACTATTCGAGAGTAAACCCCCTTATGGAGTTTTCGGCCCTAAGACTATCTCCATATGATTTCACAGCCGTGAACTCATGGGTGTGGGTTTTATGGTGCTAAATGGCCTTATATGACTTGGGAAAATTTTGCTAGGATCAATTTTAGGGCATAGGAATGGATTGAATTCACTTAAGTACCATTTATTGGAGTTTACAGCAGTAAACATGCATTTTACGGCCATAAACTCTCCCATGCTCAATCGTTAATTTATTTGGTGAAGCTAGGACAATCACATGTGATTCAAACAATTTTTCCAAGCCTTGGGATGAATTTTAGGCACCATTTGACCTATCTAAATGAGTTTACGGCCCTGGAACCTTTCCTTGGGGGGGGGGGTTATGTCCGTAAACTATCAAATTATGGGATTTCATCATGTTTAAGGCCTCCAAACTGGTTGTGGTTGATTCTAGGATTTATTCCAAGGCTAATGGTGTGTTTAAATGGCTTTTTAACACTTGGTTTTGAGTTTACTCTGCATGAATGAGGATTTTATGGCCCAATCTTGTTCCTGGGCAGTAAACTCATGTTTACTCCTCAAAAACCATGATTAAGATGTTCTAAGTTCGAATTGGTAAGCCATATAGTCATATCTAAGTCCCAAAGTTGGTTTGGAAGGGTTTAAAGGCATAAAAACCCATTTTATATGTGTTCATGGCCCAAGGGTATTCCAGGGCCGTAAACACATGATTATGGTCTCATTCCAAGTTTTGAACTTGAATTTGAAGGTCTAAGATGCTATACTAGGAGTTAGCGTGGTTACCTTGAAGATTTGGGGCTTAAATTTGGTGTTTTTTGACCTTAATCTTGAGTTAGAGGAGAGAGGTTAGATAGAGAGTAGTGAGAGAGAGGAAAGGCTTCAAATGAATTCTTTTGAGCTTTAAATAGGTCGTAAGTTCGGGACACGGTGGAATTCTACCCGATACCGACGTTAAACGGGGCTTTTGGTCGCACCCGATTAAGCTATCGTAACCCAGCGGGATAGAATTTGGAGATTTTTAATTTAATGATTTTGGGCCATTTTTATGAGTTTCTAAAGGATGTGAGCACTTATAAGATGAAAACAAACTTTTAAGTTTAAATAACTTAGCCCAAAAACGGGATTGGAACGAACCGGTATAGACGGGTTGTACGGACGAAATAGGTTTCGGCGATGGACAACTTCAAGTTGTCACAAAATATGTGAAAAGGAAGGGTCAACCCAAGACTGTGATGACCTGGGTTCCTAAATCTAAATTATTCCGCTCATCATGCAGGGACAGTTACGGAGGAATATCATCAGACCTTGGTGTGACAACCCGAAATTTCCATTCTGAACAAACCATATCAAGCCAATAGAAGTAGAACAGTTACAGTGAAAACTCAGATTTCGAGTATAAGTTTGGCAGTTTTCAGGATTTTACACCTAAGGAAATATTAGGAGAGTGGATGCACTAAGGTTTTGTGCAACACTGTAATTCCAATACTCTAGGACATTAGAGTTCATTCCGAGAATAGAAATGTTTTCTGCCAAAAATATCAGGACTATAAATAGAATTCTGAACCAAATTGGTTCATTAATTGAATTCCAATTAGAGAAAAGCCAAATTCTCTCTCACAGATCTTCGGATTTTTATCCCAAATTGTGAGTAACTCTTTCTAGTATTGTTAGAAAGCTTTTAATGTGTTCATAACATAGATTACATAGCTAAATCATCCGATTTAGGAGTTTACTCCCCAAGGTGTTCTTGGGTGGTATACTCCCGAAACCGAGCCTAGATTGTCCCCCGTGCTTAGTAACTACCTTGGACATGTATAGGAGTGTTTTAGGTACAAGAAATCAGCCAAGAAACACCCAAGTTTAGGAGTTCACGGCCCAAGATTAGCTTAGGCCGTAAACTCCCTTGTACCTTGCTCATATGGTGTTTTTAAGGCACATAAGGCTTGGACTTTATGTTAGACAAATACCCTACAGTATTTAGGACCTAGAAAACATAAGGAAAGCACAAGTGTTGAAGAGTTTACGGCCAAGAGTAATTCTTGGGCCGTAAACTCCTATAAAGGGGTCAAAGGACACCCTAAATCCTTCCTTAAGCCAAGAGACAATTTGGGCATGTACCTAAATGAGTTATAGGCTAGTTAAAACACTTAGAACCCCATGAGTGAGGGAGTTTATGGCCCAAAAGGTTCCAGGGCTGTAAACTCCGTAAAATGGTGCCAAATTTTCCATAAACTCTTCTAAAGCCAAGTACCAAAGCCTAGAAGTATTCCTAGTTAATTTAGTGACTTGAAAGCACCATATAAACCCTCCCAAGGGAGTTTACGGTCGTAAACTCCAAGGGAATATGGTCTTTGGGCCGTAAACTCGCCAAAGGAGTTCATATGGTACCCAAACAGTTGTTTAAGCCTTGAAACAATTCCCCACTAGAGTTGTGATAATTCTAAGCACCATTTAGAGCCTTGCTTGAGAGTTTACGGCCAGGAGTTTACTCCCCTGGGCCGTAAACTCCAATGATTATGGTCATTAGACCTTAAACTCACATTAGGGGCATTACACTCCTTTGTTGCAACCCTTTAGCCTCCTAGCACTTGACCAAAAGTGTTTTCCTCGCGCTTAAATGTTATTACTTGTATAATTAGTGTTATAATCACTAATTATTTATATACATATGTTTTCATATGTAATTAGGATCATTGTGTGTGTCTAAGTCTCCACTTGACACCAAGCACTTGCCCGTTCCTTCCGTACGATAACAGTCCGTTCAATTCCAGTCACTTACTGCAGGTGAGTTCATACCCCTTAACTAATGTTTTAAACTATTTTTAAATGTTTTATGGGGGGGGGGGGGTATACAAGTAGAATCATGCTACTTATTATGTCAATCACAAGTGATTAGTAAGTAGAATTATATACTTATTACATCAATCACATGTGATTAATATACAACATTCAAATGATTTGGCTACTCATTAGCCGTTTTACCAAACTGTTTCCTTCAAATGATTTTTATAAACATTTTTTATGTTTTAAACTCCTTATTACACTGTACATCTTACTCCGTACATTTCCTTTCAAACATATTTACAACTGTGTTTCAAACAAATGTTTTCTTATACTTAAACTGTTTTATTAAACTTATGCCTTCAAATTGTTTATTAGATTGACATCAAGTCGATCTTTTCTTAAAATAATATTTATGTTTTAAATATCTTACAAAATTTATTTATGCTTTTATATTATAAATTGCATGCCTCTATATGTATAGTTATACAAGAAATGTTTAAAAGACTTAGGAAGGCTATCCACCCTATTTCCTTTTCGCGCCTTGAGATGTGGTCTGGTGGGATATTGGGTATTCATCCGAAAGTCGTTTAAATATTAGTTATATATCATGTGTACATATATAGTCATAAAAGGTCTTTCCCGTTCCTTCCATGCCCTTGGGTAGCAAGGGTATACATCCATGTCCATATTTACCAATTAGATTACTAGTAAACTACCATATGGGTAGTTTAGGAAAATACTAGAACCATTACTAGAACGCGATATCATACAATGAGTCAGTTCATTCATGAGTCAATACTTGCTAGATAGAGAGAGAGAGAGAACACATGTTACAGCTAGCACATTTAAATAAGTACATATACATGATTACTTTTACATGATTACACTTACATGAGTACAATTACATGAGTACATTTACATAAGTACATTTACATGATTATCTTTACATGATTACGTTTACATAGATAATATATGTCGAGTTATCGTTACATTTTATATGTATTGATATTGTTATGAAGTCCTCATTCTTACCTTTACCTAGTGATACAATCACATAATCGACGAGATAGAATGGATTTAATATCCTAGTACCAAAGGATACGGTTGCGGGATTGACCATTCCTAGAATCTCTGTTAGCTACAGAGGTAAAAGCACATCCACAGATGTCAACGGTTGGTACCATTACAGGTATACTTTAAGGGACTAACTATTCCTATACCCAGTTTTTAGCAACAGAGGTAAAAGTACGTCTACTGATGTCTTAAAGTTAACAATGTTAGTTACCCTAGTACCAAAGGGTAATATTTAGGTTAGTTGTATTATTACCTTTATTTTGTGACTCATTCACATAACCAATGAGGTGAATTATATTTAAGTATCCTAGTACGAAGGGATACAATTTCTTATAATGATAATGATAGTAACGCAGTTAGGTCTTGATAGAAGACTACAATCAGAACAGTTAGGTCTTGGTAGAAGACTACTTTCAGAACAGTTAGGTCTTGATAGAAGATTACATTGAGAATAGTTAAGTCTTGGTAGAAGACACCCTATTGTTACTAATAGGAATCATAGGGATTTCTAGGGTTTTTCAAACATTTACAGTTGTTCTACAAACATTTTCATACTTATACGAGCTTTCTTTCACGAAAATGTCAAGTCTTAAAAATTATAAGTTCTACAAATTAGGACACATTAATACTTATGATCTCACCAGCTTCAAAGCTGATACTCGCTTTCAAAATTACTTGTATCCTCAAGTCATCATAGACATGTACCGATGCAAGGAGAAAGGAAGATGGAGCTTGTTCAAGACTTATCTTTCATTTTGATTTATGCTTTAGTGTTTATCAAAATTTGACAGAACACATTTGTATAATAATTATATTCTTAATGCAATGGATGATGTTGTTGCTTATTTACTACTTTACATTGTTGTTGATATTATACATGGCGTCCTCCGCCCCAGAACGTTTCCGCCGTTCCTGGTTTTGGGGTGTGACACTTGGTATGTCGATAGTGGCTGCTCCCGGCACATAACAGAAGATATCTCCCAGGTGCATGATATTCAAACATTTACTGGGGGCTATGTCTCGTTTGCGGGCGGTCAAGGTGGACAAATAACTCAGAAAGGAACAGTGACAAACGGAGTGCTCAGTTTTGAGAATGTCAATTATGCTCCTGAATTGAAGCACAGTCTGATGAGTGTCTCCCAAATTTGTGACAGAGGGTATTCAACGCATTTTACCAACAAAGAATGTCTGATCTTAAAGCCAGGCGTTGTCATTCCAGAAGATTGGATTCTTGTAAAATCTAAGCGGGATGGGAATACCTACATCATAGACATGAACAGCGATATCCCTGACGAACTCACATGCCTATTCTTCAAAGTCTCGGAACAAAATGCAATGTTGTGGCATCGTCGTCTCGGTCACGCTAATGCAAAGAATCTGAATCGGCTTGCAAAGAACGAATTGGTCCAAGGTTTACCTGTTAGAGATTTCATTACTTTTGAAAATGTGTTTAATGTGCTCAACGAAAACATTATCGGAAACCACACTTTCCAAAGCAGATCAACTCCATTAGTCAAGTGCTCGAGTTGTTACGTATGGATTTATTTGGTCCAGTTAACGTTCTCAACATCAATCGCAATTCATACTGCCTCATTGTGAAAGACGACTACTCTCGGTTCACTAGGGTTTTCCTTATGTCCAACAAAGCTAGGATCGCTGACCTCATCAAGAAGTTCATTGTGATGATCGAGAATCAGACCAACAACCGAGTGAAAGCGTTGCGTACTGATAATGGAACAAAGTTCAAGAACGTTATTCTTGACCATTTTGCGCTGAGAAAGGGATTGTGCGTCAATTCAATTTTGTTCGCACGCCACAACAAAACGGTGTTGCCGAACGTAGGGATCGAACTATTAATGACGCCGCAAGGATGATGCTTTGTGACTCCAAACTTCATGTGTTCTTTTGGGCGGAGGCGATTAACACGACATGTTATGTTCAAAATCGCATGCTGATCATCAGAGCCATAAATGAAAACACCATACGAAATTCTATACGGACACAAGCCATATGTTAGTCATTTCATAGTATTTGGCTGCCCTTGCACCCTTCTTCACTTGGAGTCCAACCCCAAACTTAATACAAAAGCCGATGAGTGTTATTTTGTTGGATACGCTGCTCGTACTGCATACAGGGTTTATAACAAGAAGACAAAACTGATTGTGGAGTCTTTCGATGTTCGTTGGCTTGAAAAGAATGAGACAGACACTAGAGTGGGTCCAGATTGGTTATTTGATTACACATCTCTCTTCAAATCGTTCAACATGTCGTCGGATAATCAAGTAGGGTCTACGTCTAATTCGAAGATCATTATTGAAGACGAGGAGGAAGATGTTGTCTACAGACCATCACTGGTTTCTTCTGATCCTCCAACGGTGTCCTCTATTCGAGCTGATTCTTCTGCGTCCTCTCCTTAACAACCTTCTCCTGATGCTACTGCTACTCCTCTAACTCTGGTGGAAAGAGAGTTCATGAACCAAGAGACTTCCGCTGTAACTTCAAATCTGATGGAACTTGTCTTTCCGGAAAGCATTGCTAAAGAGTTTGTAGCAGATCCGACAAACAAACCTAGTTCATCTATCGTGGATCATACAGCAAATGATAGAGCGGTTAACATCCATAATCTTCCAGTATCTATCAATGACATCCGCGATGAGACCCCTACACGCATTCAGCGCGACCATCCTATAGAGAACGTCATTGGGCAGGTGGGCGACGTTGTTCAAACTCGAAGTTAGAATAGAGATGTCAATGCATGTCTCTACTCTTGCTTTATTTCTCAGATAGAGCCCAAGAATGTCGAAATGGCTCTGAATGAGCCCAGATGGGTTGACGCCATGCATGATGAACTCAATCAGTTCGGGAAGCTCGAGGTTTGGAAGTTGGTGGAGCTGGCAAAAGGAAAGAAATCTCTTGATACCAGATGGGTCTTTCGGAACAAGCAAGACAACTTGGGTGTCATTTTGTGCAACAAGGCGAGATTACTGGTTCACGAGTTTCGGAAAATTGAGGGTCTCGATTATACGGAGGTTTATGCTCCAGTGGCACGCTTAGTGGCTATTCGTATCTTCCTCTCATATGCTTCCTATATGAACTTTACTGTATACCAAATGGACGTCAAGATGGATTTCTTGTATGGCAAGGTCAAGGAGGAGATTTATGTTGACCAACCTCCCGATTTTGTTAACTTAATGCTTCCCAACCATGTCTACAAGTTAGACAAAGCTTTGTATGGGCTACATCAAACTCTTAGAGCTTGGTATGCTACCCTAACTCAACATTTGCTCAGTCACGGCTATTCCTAAGGCACCATTGATCAGAACTTATTTATCAAACATGTAGGCGCGGATCAAATTCTTGTTCGAATCTATGTGGACGACATTATTTTCAGGTCGACAAGCGAACAACTTTGCAATGTGTTCGAAGACGTGATGAAGAAGCGGTTCGAGATGTGTTCGCTTCAGGAAATGACCATGTTTTTGGGGCTTCAGGTCAAACAATCTTCAACCGTAATCCTTATTCACCAAGCAAAGTACATGGATGATATGCTAGAGACATTCGGGTTTCGAGATGTGAAACCTGCTCTTACACCCATGGCGGAGAGACCTTTATTGGCTCCTGATCTTGAAGGCGAATCTATAGATCAGACGTACTATCGATCAATGATCGGATCGCTCATGTATCTAACTGCTAGTCGCCCAGACGTAATGTTTGCGGTCTGACAATGTGCTCATTACCAGGCTAATCCTAAACTTTCTCATTTTATTGCGGTTAAATGGATTTTTCGGTACCACAAAGGTTGCCCAAAATTGGGTCTTTGGTATCCGAAAAATCCAAAATTTGACCTTTATGCTTTTGCAGACATCAACTATGGCGGGTGTGAGCTTGATAGAATATTGACTTCAGAAGGATGTCGATTTCTGGGAGATAGCCTTGGCTCATGGTAGTGCAAGAAGCAGCATACCGTCTCAACCTCAACAGCAGAAGCGGAATATTTAGTTGCGTTTGCCTGTTTTTCTCAAGTAATATGGATTCAACATCAACTGTTGGACTACGGTTTGAACTTTCAAGAAACCCCTATATTTTGTGATAATGAGGCTGCGATCCAAATAGCTAAAAATCCGTTCCAACACTTAAAGACCAAGCACATGGATATCAAAGTGCGTATTTTCCGAGATTGTTATGAGCGCTTGCTCATTCGGCTAGACTAGGTCCCCACTGCTAATAATATAGCGGACATGTTCACCAAGCCGTTCAAAAAATCTCAATTCGATGTGCTGGTCAATCTTCTGAAAATGATTCGCTTCGAGGATTAATTTTTGTCTAGGATAGTTTAAATTTGTGCATTTTAATTTAATTCTCACCCATGCACAAATTTAGGGGGGGAAATAATCAGAAAATTCAAAAACAATAAAAAAATAAAAATAAATAAAAAATGTTTGTGTTCAATGATATGTATTGGGAAGTGATATCAACAAGTAATAACGGACAATCTGAGTCAGTGTAAAGTACCAAAGCTGAATTGTCTAGGCTCTATGTTCGATGTGCTGGTAGGCACTAAGAATTTAATGGGCTTGACTATGCAAAGATGAACCTAAGAAATCAAATGACTTGACAAATCTTAACCTAGATAGATCCGTTTAGCCTGACAATACGATGCTCGGATAGGTTGAGCAGGGAGATATACATGAGAATCCACCAGTCACACTAAAGAACCCGTATCTAGAACTGTGGTTTTACTTTTCCTCGATGTACAAGTTATTTCCTTAATTCTAGTATTGACGGAGCGACTGGGGAATTCCGATAAAGTAGTTATGTAGAAAATTATTTTCTTTCTCTCTTACTGTTAGTCATATGTTGACTCCTTTACATGATTGGAAGAGATCCGACCTGGACTGCAACATATGCAAATCTATTTCTCTACATATTATATCTATGAAATTCTTGATATATGTTAGCCATATGATGTCTCCTTTGTGTGATTAACAATCCGACCTGATACACAGCATATGAAACCTTTTACTTCTCAATCCCTCTAATAACTATAATTAATAATAATCTAAATATATCCTCTCTATCAATAGTAGTCTGCTCACCTAAAGTAAGGAGTATCTCGGAAGTTCTTGATTATTGGGGTATATCAGGAAGCGGGAAACACGTTCTAGTACATCTAAAATTGAACAATACAAGATTGTCTGTAGATCTCACTGCTCAATTTAGGTGGACAACTATATCCTTGGTTGTCGTCGGATGAATGGTCCTTAGGGACTTTATCTAGGAACATAGGATCAAATTTCCCTATCACTTATAACATGCCCAAAAGTTGTCATAATTTTTCGTGTTTATGTGGACCACAATACTGGCGCTCAATCAGATCTATTCATGAAGGAAGAGGGACTGATAAATGGAAAATGATTGTCCAAGATCTATGATCCCAAATCTTGAAAATTATTCATTGAAGTTAAAGCATTAATTTTAGGGCTGAATTAAAATCAAATCAGTTATAATTTTAGTTCTATTTTATTTTCATTTTTATTTTTATTTATTTTTATTTATTTTTATTTTTTTTAGGATTTTTATATCTTAGAAAATTTATTTTGTTTTATTTTATTTTATGTTTTTCTGAATTAATCCTCAAAGAGTATTATTTTTAAATAAAAGATGCTGGGTATTGGACCATTTAATTCTAAGAAAAGGCTACAGCCCATTATTGGTTATAACCGGGTTTGGGATTCGGGTTTGATGCGGGTTTCGAACCGGGTATATAAACTTGAAGAAAATCAGATTTCGGTTCTCATTTTTCCATAGCCTACCGAAAAACCCTTTCTCTCACTCAAACTTGAAAAAAAAAAAAAAACTTGTGTTATTCTATTAAATCGACCTCAAAAAGGTTATATGTCGGTGCTTTCGGTCCGAAATAACTTTCGGTCCATGCCAAGCAATTTTCGGTGTAGCCGGTTTAATCGGCTTTCAGTCCAAGCCGAGCCGTTTTCGGTCAAGCCAACTGACGGCTTTTGGTCCAGCTAAGACATGCACTTCTTGACTTTCGGTATAGCTCATTTTCAGAAAAATGGAAAGTTTCAAGGTTGATGAAAGTCACAACGTATCCATTCTGCTTGATGATCCTCCCATGGCGCACAATGAGTTCAAGTCGATGATGTTCAGATTGCGTGAATGCTGCATTTTCTCAACACTCACTTGGAACCCCATAATCTACTTGGATTCAATCAACAAGTTTTGGAGATCAGCTAGCTTTAGAAATGACAGCAACGGAGTGCATACAATTGAAGCAACAATCAAAGGACGTAAAATTGTGACACCGAGAAATTCATTAGAGACACATTGAAGATTGATGACAAGGTTGCGTATCCTACCGACATTGATATGCGAATTGTGGATGAGTACCTTGAAAAGATGGGATATGAAGGCGTTTTACCACCTACCCATACTGGAGGTTTTTGGCCCATGTGTTTGTCAAATGTATATCAGGGCGTAAGGGTGGAGCATATGAGATCTCTTCAAGGAACACTCAAGCTATTATTTCATTGGCAACAGGAGTCGACTTCAACTTCTCAAGATTTATCTTAGAAGAAATGATCACTAATCTCAAGAAGAAGGTGAAGGACGAATTTCTGCTTTATCCTCGGTTCATCTAGATCTTTCTTAATTGCTAGTTTCCTGATCTTACCAGGACAGGAGAGATTCTTGACAAGAAGGCTTTCGGACCAAACACAATCAGTCTGATGAAGCAAAATCCAAAGGGGAAAATCATGTTCCAAGGGAAGTACCCTTTCAAGAAATTTGGAAAATTTGTGGAGCTGACTGAATCTTCTGAATCCCATGGGTCTCCTGAGCAAACTTCAACTGATCATGCATCTACAGACCGTGCAAATTTAACTGATGATGTAATTGATGTTTCAGACCATGAAGAAGAAACTTTTGCTGCTTCAACCGCCAACATGGCTGACGAGCACATTTTCACAAATGTAACAGTTCGAAGTGACTTTGATGAAGGTTCCACAAAAGAATTCACCGAATCCGAGGAAGGAGAAGAGAGTTAAAGAGTTGATTTGTCAGGCTATGTCAAAGATGACATTGCTGATCAATTCACTGGTCTTGAGTACACTCTGTCAAATGAAGATCTCGTCGCCATCTTTAATGATATAGATGATGGTACCAATCCTACTCGAGAGATAAGGAAAAATCATGTTCAAATAGATGGTTCTTCAATTCAAATGGACAGCTCTTCAGTGATTCCTCCCCTTGAAAAGGTGATTTCTACATCTGAGCCTGCTGCAAATGAAGCCAAGACAGACCTGACCTCTCAGCCCTCGATGAAAAGACGAAGAAATGATCCAAGGCGGAGTTACCTTTCCTGACCTCACTCAAACCACAAAGACTCCTCCAATCACATCTACTGCCCCTTCTTCATCCATTCCTATTTAGGAAGGTCCCAAATCGATTCATGAAGTTGGTGGCTCTTCTGCTTCCTTGAGCTTGTCTCCTCCAAGGCCTTTTCATGACGTTGCCTCTAAAAGGTTTGTCGTGCATTTGGCCTAGAATCTATGTTCAACACACTCCTCACGCGGAAAAGGTATATCCTTTGAGGAGAATATATCTAGAGATGATGACACCTCTGTGCCTGAATTGAGAAAAGAGATTAGTGTGCTAAACCAGAAAAATATTGAGCTTGATATCAAAATGGCAGATCTTCAAACTGAAAACATCAAGCTCAAAAGTCAAGTTGCTGATCTTATTGAAGAAAATAATTAGAAATCAAAGCACATCATCGATCTTCAGACACATTTTGGCCTGTTGACCGCCAGCTATTATGAATTGAAAAAGAAGTTGGATGAAGAATTTGGTGACAAATTCAATTCATCTGTCATTGAGCCCAGAATTTATCTTCCTAATCAAGACCTCCCATTATTCCAACTCCTTCAAAATCTACCAGGGTTGTTGACCGCTTTGAAAAGGAACCAGCGCAGGCTCCAAGTACTGTAGCGTTAAAACGTGCTAGGCTAGAAAAAACTGCTGAAAAGGGGCAATTATTGTTTAAGAAGAACACAAATCAGAACACTCCCGTGAATCAACCAAAGATCACCGTTACTGATATTGGATAAAATCGTTTCAGAGACATTTATGGTTAGAGGTCCGGGATCATTTCATGGGGATTCCATGACCCCTTAAAAATGTGTATTGTTAAAAGCAAGAGTGGAAATACTGAACTATATAAACAGGCTCATGATTTCAATTCCTGGACCAGGTTTGATCCTACAGAACTGTCTATATCCCCATTTTTAAATCCAACAAATGAACCAAGGCAACACAGTTCAGGTTATTTCTAGAAGGTCAAGTGGCTAAGGATTTTCCTTCAATGAAGACTGCAGAGTCTATTATGAAGATATACTCAGAAGTTATTGATCCCAAAACAAATCAGCCTCTTCGGTCAGTGATGTGGCCCGCCACTAATCAAGTTAAGCATATTCCTATCCTTCAGAACCATCTACATGGATCTCTGCAATCCATGGAATACTGGGTGTTTGATGAATCTAGAACTTCTACTATTATCAAACTTCAAAATGAATGTATTTGTTTATATGAAAAGAGGGATCTGCTGTAGTTTTGAAAGTGGGATATCCATCAGCTTTCTATTCATCAAATCAAGGTGGCTAAAGACTTGTTTGATCCTGCTACTAAGGAATACACAACCATGGTTGCTAAAATTATACAGAAGGAGATGTGGAATAGAGCTATGGGATGGTCAGATGTGCTAGTGGTCAATAAATGTTGAATCATGCTATCCCCAAACCAAGGGGGAGATTGAAGAATCAATTTATATGGTTTAGGCTAGGCATCAATGCATGGAAGGATTAGGGTCTTTACTATTGTATTTTGGTTTAGTCTTGTGTGTACATGAGTTTTTGGTCTAGGTAGGTTTTCGGTCAAACCTCTTTGACTGTTAACCTATTTTTGGTCTTATTTGTCGTAGCCTTAAATAGTTGTCAGGTTGTCATATGTAGTGGGTGTTAGCAAGTACGTTTTTGGTCAATTCCAAGTGGTATCCGACACTTCTTTGATTGAATGTATGCAAGCTTGGTTCATTAATGGTCTTATTCTTCTTCAATTCTATTACAATTGATTGATCATTAGATTGATCCAACGGATTCGGGACCTAATACTATAAGACTTGATTTTGGAACAGAGTATGATTTATCTTCTTGATTTAACCATCTCAACAATTCACGATTCCTCTTCATAGCCATACAAGTGAACTAAGGTGTCCTTAGAGGATCAATTGTGATAAGATTCTCAAAATCATTAAGATGATCATAAAAAATGAGAGTAAATTATTCTCCTTTCCTTTCAGATTGGAGTGTAACATCCGGAATCCCATGTATATTATTCTAATATTTTATTTTGGAAATTGTGAAGGAAATCGGCGAGTTGATGCTTAGACTCGCCGAGTAGGGTCGCGGATTATCATCCGGGTTCGCATTTGGGTTCAACGAGTCCATGAGTGGACTCGGCGAGTCCACGTTGTTTAATGAAACCCTAATCCTCCGGGGTTGGAACCTAATTAAGGGCACTCTTAGCCTTCCATTGCGGCTACCAGTCCCTTGAGAGCCCCTACGTGAGCTAGATCGTTTGGGAGGAAGGAGAAGCCATAATTGATCTTTCTATCTTTGGTTTAGCAAGAAGAAGGTGACCAAGAGCAAGAGGAGATTGAAGGAGGTGTGATTCTAGTGGTTTCATAGTCCAGAGACTTAAACTTGAGGAATTTATTCGGACCCTCTTCAGTTTTGGTATTGATTCATAGAGTTAGGGCTTTCTAACCTCTTTTGAGGATGATTATGTGGAGCAATTGGTCCCTTATCGAGTTTATGCTTTGGACCTGGACTCAAAGAGGTCCAGAGACCTTAACCCTTGGTGCTTTATGAGTTATCTTGGGAGTTATGAGCGTAGGATTTCCATTTTTATAGCTAAATCACCAAATGATACCATCTAGATGATATATGAGTGTCAAGCTCTGGACTTTACATGATTATTATGCTTGGGAAGGACAGATCTATGGATTAGAGGAATAGATCCGACCTCAGGAGGTCAATGGAGTTTATGCATGGCATGTACTCGCTGAGTTGTTCTTGAGACTCAGCGAGTTGAGTCGGGGTAGCCCCACGATTCTTACCTAGGGACTCGTCGAGTAAAGGGAGGGACTCAACGTGTTAAATGGGAGTAAAGAGTTAAGTGGACACAGGTGGACTCGTCAAGTTGCCCAAGTGGACTCGCTGAGTCGGGTCAAAGTTTGACCGTTGAGTTTTGTTCACATTTAGGGTTTGGTCAACAAAGAGGGACTTTGAGCCAAAGGAGTGGTAAAATGGTCTTTACCCTTCAGAGGGTGCTTAGAGAGAGTAGAGTCTAGTTCTGAGAGTTGAATTTATGAGAGTATTACTTTATGTGTTTAGGTAGAAGCTAAATCGTATTTCTACCGAGTCAGTGATTTACCGGGACATCGGAGGTGAATCTTCTCACTATACTTTACCTGGAGTGGCAATTAGAGTTATGTGCCAGAGTTATCGTATGCTATTATGTGATGTGTTATACTGTATTGTTTCTATGTGGTTTATATCATGTCTATATCAGAGTATATCAGAGTTAGAACCGATAGGTTCACAGAGTTAGGACCAGAGGATCCACAGAGTTAGGGCCCACGGGCCCATAGAGTTATAGCCTTGAGTGGCTAGTATGTGTTATGTATGGTATTTTAGGGAACTCACTAAGCTTTACGCTTACAGTGTTATGTGTTATGTGTTTCAGGTGCCAGTGATGATCGCGGGAAGGCGCTGGCATGACTCGTACACACGCATGGATTTTTATGTATTTGATCTTGGGAAATATTTTTGTGAACCAAAGTATTGATACAATGGGATTTAGTTTTTAAATGTGTTTGATAAAATGTGTTTAAAAATGTGAAAATGTGTTTTAAATTTTACGGTGTTATAATTTGGTATCAAAGCCTTAGTTTGAGGGATTCGGGTGCATCTTCGGGCGTATCTGAACTCAAACTGAGGAGTTGAGGAAAAATTTGATGATAAAGTAAAAATTTCTTTTATGAAAAGGAGTAAAATGAGTTTTGAAACAAACAGAGCAGAACCGTGTGTACGATCAGCCAGCGCCCGAACGGTGATTTCCCAAAATACCCTTACAATAAGTTGTAAAAGCCATGTTATGCTATATGAATTATATTATGCATGCTAGAGTAAGAGAAGGTATTCTTCTTAGGACTAGAGTGGCCTTATATATGACGCCTTAATCTAGGGATTTTGCTATTAGGAATGCTTGAGAGGGTTGAGATAGCAGCAAGGAGCTTCTGAGACATTTGATAGTGAGTAGCACATGATTAAAGAGAATAGTGTACTTGGGATTTGGGGCTATGGGAGGAGGACTTGGTGTGAATGCTGAGTCGGCGTGGTCGATAGTATCGGGCCTGTACTATCGAAGGCACTGGGTCAGTACGCAACCAAAGTAAAAATCCTTAGGGCACCAGAGATCAAGTAGGGTTGGGATATCGAGTGTGTGTACATCCGAGCAAATTACTGATACGTTATGTTTTTTTTAGAGGCATCATGGTAGGGACACGTCACAGACCAAGGACCAGTGGAGAGGGTGTGAGCAACGAGGAGCTCCGCCAGATGATTCATGATGAGTTGGCTGCTACCATCTGCGATGAGATTCCAGAGATGTTCGGGTCTATTAAGACCACCCTGATAGAGACATTCGATGAGAGATATGTTGCTCTTTTTGAGGTTGTTGTTGCTGCGGCCACTGCAGCTGTAGCTGCGGCTAAACCGCAGGGTGGTGATGCGTTGCTGTTCCGGGAGTTCAGCAACACAAAACCACCGGAGTTTGATGGGATCCAGGATCCGATTGCAGCGATGAGGTGCATATTAGACATGGAGGGATGTTTCTCTACTTGCTCATCTCCTGAGCATATGAGGGTCTGGTTCGCGTTGAACCAGCTTCGCTTGGGAGCAAAGGACTTGTGGAAGTTTGTGACGGTGCATTATTCGCCTGTTGAGCTTGCTGTAGTGACTAGGGAGAGGTTCACTGCTATGTTCCGAGATGAGTACGTTCCCTTGGTGGAAAGGGAACGTTTGGCCTAGGAGTTTTTGACCCTCAACCAGGGTACTGATTCTGTTACGATGATTACGAGGAAGTTCCATGAGGGGGCGATGTTCTGCCCAGAGCACGTGTCCTCCGAGCAGGCACGTATGAGCTGATACCTGAGCATTTTGAGGAGGGATATACAGGATTTCGTGGTGAACTCGACGTATCGGACATTTGCTGAGCTTCAGGCAAATTCCCGGAAGAGGGAGATGGAGCTGGAGACCCAGGCTATGGAGGAGGCTTAGTCTCATGCGAGGGATCGACGGCCGACACAGTCTCAGCCGGCAGCCAAGCGGGCCAAGCCCGCTGATTCGCGATCTCGGAGTCAAAAGGGCCTCACTTGTGGCAAGAGCCACGAGGGGGTGTGCAGAGCGGGGTCTTGCTACAAGTGTGGCAAGGAGGGGCATATGGCCACGAATTGCCCCAAGGGGTTTGCAGTATGCTTTCACAGCAACCAGACCGGACACCGCAAGGCAGAGTGTCCATAGTTAAAAGGGACTACCCAGGGAGCACCTCAGGGATCTGCCCCTGCTGCTATCAGAGTTGCTGAGAGCCGGCCAGTGAAGGCCGAGGTACCGAAGGCGTGAGCGAGAGCCTTCCAGTTGACTGCGGAGGAGGGTCCTGCAGCACCCGATGTCGTGGCTGGTATGTATTCTTTCGTATATTTACTTTTATGTTGAGATATTGTGCTTATATTATGATATGCGTAGGTACTTTTCTTGTGAATTATGTACCTGCCTTGGTGTTATTTGACTCGGGTGCCAGTCGGTCTTTTGTATCTTTGGCTTTTAGTCGACACATCAGTATTAGTCGAGAGGTGATGAGTCGACGCTCTGAGAGTTTCCATAGCTGACAAGAGAGCGGTGTATGCCACCGAGGTGATTCGAGGATGTGTACTTGAGATTTTCGGCGTCAAGTTCCCGAATGATCTAGTTCCTATTGTGATTGGAGATGTCTGTGTCATCATGGGCATGGAATGGTTGAGCAAGTTTGGAGTAGTTATCAACTGCGAGAGACAGATGGTGACCATACAAGATCTTAGTGGGGGAGTCCTTACTGTGTACAACGAGGGTACGCATTCTGGGTCGGCATTTTGTTCAGCTGCTAGAGCGAGACAGAGTCTACAGGAGGGCTGTAAGGGGTTTGTAGCATATGTGATGGATACGAGGGTTGATTCAGAGAGACCGAAGTAAGTGGATGAGGTTCTGATAGTGTGTGAGTTCCCGGATGTATTTCCGGAAGAGTTACCGGGTGTGCATCCCGAGAGGCAGGTTGAGTTCAGCATTGATTTGGTTCAGGGAGCTGCACCTATCGCCAAGGCACCTTAACGGCTTGCGCCTCGAGAGATGCAGAAGTTATCCTCTTAGCTTCAGGAGCTACTGGGGAAGGGATTAGTTCGGCCAAGCAGTTCGCCATGAAGAGCGCCTATCCTTTTTGTTACGAAGAAGGATGGCTCACATCGAATGTGCATTGATTACAGGGAACTGAACAAGATGATGGTCAAGAACCATTACCCGTTGCCGAGGATCGATGATTTGTTCGATCAGTTGCAGCTGTTGGGTTTTGAGCATTCTAACACTCCTAAGTGTACATGCAACCCTAAATACCTTGGATCTATGTTTTCTCTATTATACATGCAAATAAGAACATCCAAGGTATTATCCTAATCTAGCATACAAAACAATGAGTGTAACAAGATAGAATACATACCTCTTTGATGTAGAAACTCTTCATGAAGCTTGAGTGCCTAGCCCCAATAGTGTGGAAGCCTCAAATGGAATCACAATCATCAAAACACTTAGAATAACTTGAGAGAGTTCTACACTTCATGAAATCGGCTAGGCCTTTTCTTCACTTTCTAATGTGATTATAGTGGCCGATTTTTGTCAAGAATAAGATCTTTATATAGTGTTACAATTAGGGTAAATCCTTAATTGTCATGGCTTTCCATTTCCTTGGATCCATGGGTTCAAATAAACCATGGAGCATCCATGGACCATCCTATGGGTTTTAGCCAAACTTGATTATCCATAGAGCATTAGCCCACTATATAAGTATGGATGATTTACACAATCAACCCATATATTTAATTAGTCTTCTTTTGATCACTTAATTAATCCTAGATTAATTCTTGATCAATACTAATTAAATAATCTTATTATTCTTATTATTAATATACTAGAACTTATAATATATTAATAACCATAAGTGTCTTATTTCTCTCATTATAGTCTATCCAAGTGCATGATGGTATGCAACCCAAATGGACCATGCCGGGTCGGGTCAAGTCTTACCAATTATAGTTATGGACTTAGACATTAATCCAACAGTCTCCCACTTGGATAAGTCTAAAACTATTATTGCGTATGACTTCAGGAACCAACTGGCAATCGTAGCTCTCAAAAGCTTCTGTCGAACTCTGACCTTGTAGATGAACTCTGACCTTATCAATGACTTGTCCATTAGATAAGGGATCATATAATCCTCTGTTCTCATGATATCAGCCGGACAAATACATGGAACAACGTCGTACTTATTGTCCAGCAGTTTGTTTCCCGATTTTCGATTTGTTTGACAAAGAACTTAATCGAACACATCAATTCAGTTCTGACCGGCCGGTACATAGGTCACAACAAAATCATCGAGGGGGCCAGATATCACTTCTATTTCTAGAAGGAACAGATAAACTTCGACTCATATACTTGTTCTACTATTTGTTGAATTGTACACAAAGGCACGTTTTATAACATCAAGTTACTGATGCGTTCACGTGCAATCAATGCACAATCAACTCATAGGTAACAACTCATATCTCTAGGTTTGAAGATTTATATGATATTACCGTCTCATGATCACTCGAGATAAATTCCATGAAGTGATACAAGTGAGTGTGGGTTTATTCCAATACTCATAACTTATGAGCACTCATCAATGTTGTAGCAACCATTGCCATGACTAAACCCATTTAGCCATCTACAAACCCGATTCATGACAGTCTTGATTCATACCTACTTCCAACATATGAACGACTGTGGAGTGTTTAAATAACTTTGTCATTCAGAAAGAATAGCCTAGCTATTTTGGAAGTCAAAACATGCAAACTGAAACACAATAATAATCGAATCCAATTTGGTCTCAGAACCCTTTTGAATATAAATAAAAACCACCTTTTATTTATCACCATATTGATTACACATTATTCAATGTTTCAAATAATCAACTTAAGACTTGAATAAAACAATAGTTATCCCATGCTCCTAGCATGTACACTTTGTTTTTCTAAACAATAGTTATGCCATACTCCAAGTATGCTCACTATGTTTGTCTATGATCCTTACATTGTGATGTAGATCAATTGAACATGATTCTAATGATACTCATTTCATAATCCCAAATCCTTATTGTAAATGCAAGAATTCCAAATTCATGTCATTTACTGAAATCTGTTAGATTCTAAACTTATATGCATTGATCCTCTTGTAATGATTATGCACGAAGTCAGAAAGACTTGACATCAACCATTACAGAGCATTCCAAAGGGGATCAGCTCCTTGGGAACATCCTTCTTGCATTAAGTTTCCTAATCTTACATAGATTAAATAATTTCTAACTTTGAAACATTTCCAGATCCCATTTTGACTATCACTTCTGAACAAGAGTTGCCTCCTTACAGATTATGTCAATATGGTCCTTCCAGAATTATCACTATACTTCCAAATGTCCTTGAGCAACCAATCTTTGGCAAACCTCAGATTGTCTTCGACAATTGCTTAATCACTTTAGTCATATCCAGTTCTAGACTTTTTCCCTTCTTAATGCCCCAGGCATTTGGAAAATTTTAGAAAGGATGAATATAGCACATGTAATCGATCCTATATCCGAAGCATATGGGAAACGATTCATGATGTCTCACATAAAGACTAAACCAGTCTTTTGCTACAATATTTTTTATTTGCCATGTTTTCAAAATTTAACTATGAAGAGGGATGCCGTAATCATAATCGAATTTTGAAAATGCAATATATATAGAATTTCTTCAAGTTGAACCATTCCAACACAAAATTCATATATATTCTTGACTAAAGATGATTAAAATCTCAATCTAAGCTTTAGAATTGAAATGAAGTATAATTTCCTCTCCCTTAATTATAGCAAAACAACTTTTCAACCCCCGCAACTTCACGGATTGAAACTTTGTTTTCTATAATTAACATTGCTAGCTTGCAATACTAATCATAATAATCATGCTCCCACTAACATGATGATTATCAGCATAACACTTATGCTCCCACTAGATCTGGCATATTTTCAGAAATCTGCTGGAGTTCTGAAATTTAGATTCATACATCCTTTCTTAGATAGCTCACACGTGTGTCTAAACAATTTTCAGAACTATGAAAAGGGATGTCGTAATCATAGTCTCAATTGGTTTGGCATTTTCCATTTTTCACAAGTCCATGTTAGTGTGCCGGTTAACCAGACGCGCTCCACTAACGACTTTTGAAAATGCAAATAACATAATTGATATCTACGTAAAATCTATTTAGTGAAAGCGTTTCCTCACCATCATTTTCATGAATCGGAGAGAAACCTTATGACACTTAGATTTTATAGTGTATGCGTTCCTATCCATGTGAATTTGTCAAAACCATAATCACAAGATAAGGTTAGTGACAAATTTAGCCTTACATGGATTAAACTTATTCAATCTTACTTTCTTGTCACCTTGGTATCACAAGGCCCACCAATGCTTCCAAGTTGAACTCTGATAACTCACATGCAAATCCAACTTATTTGAAGTAGGTACAGAAATAAGAATTATGTCAACACGATAGGTTGCAAACCTTAAGTCGTGTGCTAGTGATAAATTACAGGTTTTACTCTTGATTAAATCATGAAACTCTTTCAGGATCTTTAAGGCTCCCACTGTCCTCTTGACATATAAGTTTTCCTAGTCAAGAACCATTCCTTGACAAAACAAATATTCAAGGGATAGTGCGGATTCTTATCAAGACTAACACTTCACACAATTGGTCTTAGTTGGTCTTTGTCTCATCCAAGACATCACAACTTACCAATCTCAAATGTACAAGAGTAGAAACATTTCACACTACATTTGATAAGTGTTTTAAACCTTACTTTATGTCACTCAAGGTTACAATCTTGGAGTAAGACTTTAAGAATTGTTTTGGAACGAAGTATGACTCATCTTCTTGATCTTAACCAATCCAACAATTCATGACCTCTCTTCTTAGCCATAACAATGCACTAAGACGTCCTTAGAGTATGAATTTGTGGTATGGTTTCATAATCATTAAGATGATCATGAAATATGATACTAAAGTACTCTCCCATCCTTTCAGATTTGAGAAAATTTTATCTTTCTGCCTAATTTGATTCTACTCATTTGTTTTGTCATACATTGTAACCTTTCCAATGTTACAAAATTATACTTAACCTTATAAGTATAATCATATTTACTAATCTTTAGTAAATCATGACAAATCAATCTTTTGTGGTGGACCTTGACCAGCGCACACCCAGTGTACCTAATTCCTTAGTCCTTCAATTGACTCACATATACATGTGATCAAAGAATTAGTCTTAATTTTCAAAGATGAAAATTCTCATTCATCATACAATACAACTTGTATGATTCCAAGTTTCTGTCCAATTGAAACTTGGCTGATGAAAAACTTTCTTCATTTGGTAAATTCAGACACTACCACAAATGAAAGAATCAAATCCACTTTCCAATATTGCTATTACTGGAAACATATAAGCAACAATTTTCCACAGATGCCATTGTAAGGATATTTTTTAAAATAAACAAAATTAAAACCCTTTTTTTTTATTTTTTTTTTTAAAACTTTGCGGAAAAACTTATCCTTACAATCCACATGAAAACCTTGTTGTTATCTATTCACAAGCAATATATTATAACTCCTAAGCAACAACTCAAAATTCTGATTACCGAACCATGCGATCGAAACCCATCTTCGCAATCAAAATCAGCATATACTTCTTTAAGCTTCCTATCTTTTCTTTGATTCTTAAAAGACATCAACATGTGACCCTTTCACATTATGTAATAAGAATCTCCAAATAGAAACTTAGCAGAGTTAGATAGTGGACTTTACCTGAAGTAGAGTCAAACTTATCGATTTTAACATCCTTAGGTAAATTATGGCAGCTTTGCAACCAATGCCCCTTTCTTTGGCAACATAAACATATGGACCCTTTGCTAATGGTACACGGGACTATCACAGACTTAGTTTTTCTCTTTACCATTTGGTCAACCGAGTTGACTATGGTCGATCCCTTTCCATTGGGAAGAAAATGCTTTTCTGGATTTCCTGTGTCACTATTGTCAATGTCCATCAAGTTTTGAGGAAGTTGATCTTAACAAATAGATAAAATCATTAAGGGTCTTGTCATAGTCTTTTTCATAGGTGTACCAAAAGAACTCACTATGTGACTTAGAAAGTGATTGAACCACCAACTTTTTCAAGACTTTGACACCCAACTCTCCCGGCTTGTCAATATGTGACTACATCTCCAAGATGTGACCACACCAAGACCTTTACTTGCCAATAGGGCTCGAGTGACTTTAAACTTTTCAAGAACATGTGGGTGAGGGAGAATAATTGGAGGAGATAGAGGAAGTGAAGCATGATGTTGAGGAACATCATCTTCACGAGATTTGGGAAGATCATAAAGGTCTAAACCAGACATGTTTTAGGAGATATTCAAGATAGTTGATTTAAAGTCCTTAATATGACACCCAATATGAAATATTAAGGCTAGGACCCAACACAATATTTTATAATTTGGAAGAGGGATGCCGTAATCCAAGCTATAAAATACTTGAAGGTAGGCGAATGACGATTCCCCAATTTCCACCATGAAAAACAAAATAATTTATTAGGTTTTAATTGGATTTGAAATTCCTAGATCTTTTGAGATTCATTGAACTTTTCAATGGCATGTTTCAATATCGAGTATGCCCTCTCAAATTTTGTGACTGGGATGCCGAGGATCACAAAACAAGGTGTGAATAACCATACCAATTCACTTGGTACCCTTAATATTATCACCTAATCAATGTGCCGGTTAACCACACACGCTCCATTGATCTATGACAAACATTAAGTCACCCTTCGTGGTCCTTACTAGTCCAAGTTAGTGTGCCGGTTAACCACACACGCTCCACCAACGACTTGGTAAGGTACAAAGTGTGAATTCCATGGGCTAGCACCAAATTCACATTTTTCCTAAAGTAACTAAGATTGGGAATTATTAAGATTTTAGTTACTTAGTATTTATCATTAATACTTTTAATGAAGGGAGAATTTAAAGTCATTGTCCTACCCGTTCGGCTAACGACCCTCCACCAGTCAAGCAAGCGGTGGGTGAGAGTGGACACCCATTAAGTCGCCATTTTATAGGCAACAACCTTATACCCACCTAATAGACCGGTTTCGTGAATGAGGCCTACTAACGGTAAAACGACTTGTTCTTATACATATATATATATATATATATATATATATATATATATATATATATATATATATATATATATATATATATATATATAATTAACCATTAATGTTATAAATAGTATAAGTGTTGAATTTTAACTCTTTAGAAATTCTAAGGGCTAACTTGGAATTATAGTATTCATAAGTGAAAACTTTTCAAATTCCAAAACTTGAGGGCAAGTTTTGAAACTATTCAAAACTAATTAATTCCATAACTTATGTGTTTAAAGTAGTTTTAATCCAAAAAAAACCCTTCAAGTTCCATAACTTATGGAAGAGTTTAAACTAATAAGAGAATTAACTTTTCTTTATTTTTTTTTATAACTTATGGAATTAATTAAGGTTACACTTTTACTCTTTAATGAAGTGACTCTTGAACTTCCATAACTTGAGGACAAGTTATGGAGTCATAAAAAAAATTCATTGACACAAGACTCTTCATTTTGTAACCATTACCAACTTTTATGAGTTTTATGAGTCTTTAATGTGACTCTTCATGTAACTTGAGGACAAGTTACACATACACATTTTATACTCAACACTTAGATTAAAATGGATTGAAAGCAACTATTTCAATTAACTTTTCTATTAATCTAAGCAACTCATAAGAACAAGATAATTCAAATCAAACTTTTTCATGTAATTAGTCTAAACCTTATCTATTGACAATTATCTTTGAAAATGGATTAGCATGAACATTACCACATTAAAAACAAGTTTATAAGTTCAAAAACAACTTAGGGTAATGTTCCTAGTCCATTTCTAGCCAAAAACCTCGAAAATATGTTGTCTGGGGTTCTAACTCGTCGAGTGCATGAACCGACTCGGCGAGTTGGATCGTTTTGATCAATTTTTAGGCATGGACTCGCCGAGTCCCTTGATGGACTCGCCGAGTCTGATGACCAAACAGCAACACTTTCGATTTTTTAAGCAGTTTTGCAGGTATAACAAGAAAACAAGCCTAGGCTCTGATACCACTGTTGGGTTTTGAGCATTCTAACACTCCTAAGTGTACATACAACCCTAAATACCTTGGATCTATGTTTTCTCTAATATACATGCAAATAAAAACATCCAAGGTATTATCCTAATCTAGCATACAAAACAATGAGTGTAACAAGATAGAATACATACCTCTTTGATGTAGAAAGTCTTCATGAAGCTTGAGTGCCTAGCCCCAATAGTGTGGAAGCCTCAAATGGAATCACAATCATCAAAACACTTAGAATAACTTGAGAGAGTTCTACACTTCATGAAATCGGCTAGCCCTTTTCTTCACTTTCTAATGTGATTATAGTGGCTGATTTTTGTCAAGAATAAGATCTTTATATAGTGTTACAATTAGGGTAAATCCTTAATTGTCATGGCTTTCCATTTCCTTGGATCCATGGGTTCAAATACACCATGGAGCATCCATGGACCATCCTATGGGTTTTAGCCCAACTTGATTATCCATGGAGCATTAGCCCACTATATAAGTATGGATGATTTACACAATCAACCCATATATTTAATTAGTCTTCTTTTGATCACTTAATTAATCCTAGATTAATTCTTGATCAATACTAATTAAATAATCTTATTATTCTTATTATTAATATACTAGAACTTATAATATATTAATAACCATAAGTGTCTTATTTCTCTCATTATAGTCTATCCAAGTGCATGATGGTATGCAACCCAAACGGACCATGCCGGGTCGGGTCAAGTCTTACCAATTATAGTTATGGACTTAGACATTAATCCAACAGCAGGGAGCATCTTGCTTCTCCAAGATCAATTTGAGGTCAGGTTATCATCAGGTGAGGATACAAGATGAGGACATCCAGAAGACAACGTTCAGGACTCGTTATGGGCATTATGAGTTCGTGATGATGCCTTTTGGGCTCACCAACGCGCCGGCAGTGTTCATGGACCTCATGAACAGAGTATGTAGGCTGATGTTGGATCGCTTGGTGATCGTGTTCATTGATGACATATTGGTGTATTCGAGATCCAAGGAACAGCATTAGGAACATCTTAGACAGGTCCTCGGCGTTTTGAGATCGGAGAGGCTTTACGCCAAATTCTCCAAGTGTGATTTTTGGTTACAAGAGGTCCAGTTCCTAGGGCATCTTGTTAACCAAAAAGGGATTTTGGTCGATCCGGCCAAGATTGAGGTGGTGATGAGTTGGGAGGTGTCGAGGTCACCTACAGAGATCAGGAGTTTCCTAGGATTGGCAGGCTATTATCGGAGATTTATCAGGGTTTTCTCCAAGATCGTTGTGCCACTCACCAAGTTGAATCAGAAGGGAGTTGCTTTCTCATGGGGCCCAGAGCAGCAGGACTCCTTTGAGACACTTCGTCAGAAGTTATGCGAAGCCCCGGTGTAAGCCCTTCCAGAGGGAATGGAGGACTTCGTGGTATATTTTGATGTGTCGATATCAAGGTTGGGAGCGGTGCTTATGCAGAGGGGGCACATGATAACATATGCATCGAGGCAGCTAAAGCCTCATGAGGCAAGGTATCCCACCCACGATTTAGAGTTGGGGACAGTGGTGTTCGCCCTCAAGATCTGGCGTCACTATCTATATGGGTTCCGATGTACCATATACACGGATCATAAGAGTCTGAAGTAGTTGATGGATCAACCCAGCCTGAACATGCGGTAGAGGAGATGGTTGGATGTGGTAATAGATTATGATTGTGAGATCTTGTACCACCCGGGTAAGGCTAACGTGGTAGCTGATGCCCTGAGCCGTAGGATGGAAAGCGTCCCAATGCGAGATGTTTGTATGAGATTGACAGTGATGACTCCGGTGTTGGAAACCATTCGAGGGGCCCAGGCCGAGGCTGTGAGACCAGAAAACCAAAAGAGGGAGCTAGTTATCGGGTAGGTATGGGAGTTCGTTACCGAAAGTCGGGGACTTATGACATTTCAGGTTCGGATTTGGGTACCATTTGTGGGCGGGACACATACCGTTTTGATGAAAGAGGTGCATCGATTGAAGTTCTCGATCCATCCTGGGGCCACTAAGATGTATCTGGACCTAAATAAGGAGTATTGGTGGCCCTATATGAAGAGGGATGTTTCATGGTTCGTTGAGAGGTGCCTAACCTGTCGTCGGGTAAAGGCCGAGCACCAGAGACCGCATGGTAAGTTGCAGTCGTTAGAGGTTCCCGAGTGGAAGTGGGAACAGATTACTATGGACTTTATCACCAAATTTCCAAGGACTGCAAGGGGCGTCGATGTAATTTGGTTGATTGTAGACCGGTTGACGAAGCGCGCTCACTTCCTTGCTATTAGCGAGAGCTCTTCTGCGGACAGGCTGGCAGAGATGTATGCGAGAGAGGTGGTCTTGCAACATGGAGTTCCAATCTTGATTGTCTCGGATCGAGATGTGCGTTTCACTTCTAGGTTCTTGAAGAAATTTCATGAGCAGTTGGGTACGCGGTTGCATTTTAGTACCGCATATCACGCACAGACTAACGGGCAGAGCAAGCGGATAATTTAGACGCTTGAGGATATGCTCCGAGAATGTGTTTTGGATTTTAGCGAGAGTTGGGACACATATTTTCTCTTGGTAGAGTTTTCATACAACAACAGCCATCATTCGAGCATTGGTATGCCACCCTTTGAGTTGTTGTATGGGAGGAGGTGTCAGACCCCCATTTGCTGCGGAGAGGTGGGGCAATGTGTAATGGGTAGTATGGAGATTGTGCTTAATACAACTGAGCAGATACAGCATGTCAGGCAGAGGTAGTTGATCGCTCAGAGTCGTCAGAAGAGTTATGCGGACAGGCGTCGGTCCGAGCTCGAGTTTCAAGTCAGTGACTTCATACTCTTGAAGGTCTCTCCTTTGAAAGTAGTGATCCGATTCAGGAAAAAGGGCAAGTTAGGGCCTCGATATATTGGACCTTTCAGGGTGATCGCGAGGGTAGGCAGGGTAGCCTACCGTTTGGAGCTACATGCGGAGTTGGGTTAAATTCACGACACTTTTCACGTGTCGCAGCTGAGGAAGTGTATAGTCGACGAGTCGGTAGTGGTACCATTAGAGGATATTCAGGTGGATGCAGGCCTGAACTATGTTGAGAGAGCGGTGGAAATTAGGGATCGGAAGGTCAAGCTTCTGAGGAACAAGGAAGTGCCTCTATGCAGGTGCAGTGGCAGCATAGGAAGGGATCAGAGCTGACTTGGGATTCGGAGCGCGAGATGCGTGAGCAGCATCCAGAGGTGTGTGTACAATGAGACTTCAAGGGCCAAGTCTGATTCTAGTGGGGGAGAATTGTAACATCCGGAATCCCAAGAATATTATTCTAATATTTTATTTTGGAATTTTTGAAGGAACTCGGCGAGTTGAGGCTTAGACTCACCGAGTAGGGTGGCGGATTATCGTCCAGGTTCGCATTTGGACTCGGCGAGTCCATGAGTGGACTCGACGAGTCGATGATGTTTAATGAAACCCTAATCCTCCTGGGTTGGAGCCTATTTAAGCGCACTCTTAGCCTTCCATTACGGCTACCACTCCCTTGAGAGCACCCTAAGTGATCTAGATCATTTGGGAGGAAGGAGAAGCCATAATTGATCTTTCTATCTTTGGTTTGGCAAGAAGAAGGTGACCAACAGCAAGAGGAGATTGAAGGAGCTGTGATTCTAGTGGTTTCAGAGTCCAGAGACTTCAACTTGAGGTATTTATTCAGACCTTCTTCAGTTTTGGTATTGATTCTTAGAGTTAGGGTTTTCTAACCTCTTTTGAGGATGATTATGTGGAGAAATTGGTCCCTTATCGAGTTTATGCTTTGGATCTGGACTCAAATAGGTCCAGAGACCTTAACCCTTAGAGATTTATGAGTTATCTTGGGAGATATGAGCTTAGCATTGCCACTTTTAGAGCTAAATCACCAAATGATACCAACTAGATGATATATGAGTGTCAAGGTCTGGACTTTATGTGATTATTATGATTGGGAAGGAAAAATCAATCGATTAGAGGAATAGATCCGACCTAAGGAGGTTTATGGAGTTTATGCATGGCATATACTCATTGAGTTGTTCTTGAGACTCGGTGAGTTGATTCGGGGTAGGCCCGCGATTCTTACCTGGGGACTCGTCGAGTAAAGGGAGATCTCGACGTGTTAAATGGGACTAAAGAGTTAAGTGGACACAGGTGGACTCTCCGAGTTGCCCAAGTGGACTCGCTGAGTCGGGTCAAAGTTTGACCGTTGAGTTTGGTTGACATTTAGGGTTTGGTCAACAATGAGGGCCTTTGAGCCAAAGTAAGGGTAAAATTGTCTGTTACCCTTCTGAGGGTGCTTAGAGAGAGTAGAGTCTAGTTCTGAGAGTTATATTTATTACTTTATGTGTTTTAGGCGGAGGCAAAATCGTATTTCTACCGAGTCAGTGATTTAGCGGGACATCCGAGGTGAGTCTTCTCACTATACTTTACCTGGAGTGGTAATTAGAGTTATGTGCCAGAGTTATCGTATGCTATTATGTGATGTGTTATATTGCATTGTTTCTATGTGGTTTATATCATGTGTATATCAGAGTATATCAGAGTTAGAACCGACAGGTTCACAGAGTTAGGACCAGAGGGTCCACAGAGTTAGGGCCCACGGGCCCACAGAGTTATAGCCTCGAGTGGCTAGTATGTGTTATGTATGGTATTTTGGGGAACTCACTAAGCTTTACGCTTACAGTGTTATGTGTTTCAGGTACCAGTGATGATCGTGGGAAGGCACCGACATGACTCGTACACACGCATGGATTTTTATGTATTTGATCTTGGGAAATATTTTTGTGAACGAAAGTATTGATACAATGGGATTTTGTTTTTAAATGTGTTTGATAAAATGTTTTTAAAAATGTGAAAAATTGTTTTAAATTTTACGTTGTTACATGGAGAAACTTTCTTCTTTCTGCCTATTTGATTCTTCTTATTCATCCTGCTATACATTGAAATTTTTTCAATGATTCAAAATTATACTTAATCTTATAAGCATAATCATATTCCCTAAACTTTTAGTAAATCATGACAAATAGTCTTATTGTTCTTTGTGGTGGACCTGATCAGTGCACAAAAATGTGTACTAGATTCCCTAGTCCTTCACTTGACTCATATATGCATGTGATCGAGGAATTAGTCTTAATTTCCAATAGATGAAAGTTCTTATTTGTCATAGAATACAAGTTGCATGATTCCAAGTTTCTGTCCAATTGAAACTTCGTGATGAGAATCTTTACTTATTTAATATATTTAGACACTACCAGAAATCAAATCCATATTGCTAAAAATAGAAACATGCAAACATCAATTTCCACAAATGCCATTGCAAGGAAATATAAAATCAGATAAAATCAAATATTTTCTTATTTATAAAATGTAGAAAACATGTCCTTACAATTAAAAATACATATGAAAACTATCTTGCTCCATATTTCTAAGAAATCTATCATAACTCTTAAGTAGCAGCTCAGAATTCTGATCATCGAATCTTGTGATCGAAATCTAGCTCTTCGTGATTAGACTCAGCTTGCTCTTTGTTTAAACTTCCTTTCTCTTCTTCAATCCTACAAAACATCAAAATGTAATCTTATCACACCATGTGTTAAGAACCTTGATATATGAACTTAATAGAGTTAGAGAGTAAACTTACCTGAAGCAGAATCAAACACTTTGACTTTACCATCCTTATGGTCTTTCAGGTAAATACGACAGCTTCGCATCGAATACCCCTTCAATTGGTAATAGAAACAACCAGACTCTTTCCAAATGACACATAGAACATGGTCGATCCCTTTCCATTGGCCGATCCCTTTCCATTGGGAAGAGAGGAATTTCTCATTTGGTCAAATGGTTTGACCATGGCCGATACCTTTCCATTGGGAAGAGAATAATTTTTTGGACTTCCAATGTTTCCATCGTCAATGTCCATCGATGTTTGGGAAGTAGATCTTACAATCAAATTTGAATTACAAGTGTGCCGAATCATTGCTGATTCAGCATCAATTAGAAAATATTTAAGATCGATAGGGTCACGTTGTGATCTATCATATAGTAGTCTTTAACAAACTGACTATACAACTCGAGAAGTGATTGAAGAACCAACTCAGCAGCCAACTTTCTCGACACAATGAATCCTAACATTCCAAACTTCTCAACGTGTGACTTCATCTCCAAGACATGTGCACGCACAGATCTTCCATCTTGGTGTTTCCTTGCCAATAGGGTTTGAGTGACCTTTAACTTTTCATGCCGACAAACATGTGGGTCAGGGAGAATTATTGGAGGAGGTGTAGGATGAAGTATGATTTTTGGCAACATCATCTTCATGAGGAAATCTTTTTCCAAAAGATTCTGGAAGACCATAGTTGTCAGAACTAGACATCTACAATGGAGAAATTCAAGTATAGTTGATTTAAGTCCTTACTATAACACCCAAATGAAATATTAAGGCTAGGACCCAACACAATAATTTACAATTCAGAAGAGGGATGCCGCAATCCAATTGCAAACTATTTGTCGGTAGGTAAATGACGATTTACCAATTCCACCATGAAAAGGAAAATTTTAAAAGAATTAAGTTTTAAATGAAGCTGCTAGATCTTTTGAGATTCATTGAACTTTTCAAAGGCATGTTTAATCTTGATTATGCTCTTCAAGTTTGTGACTGGGATACCGAGGATCAAAAACAAGGTGTAAATAACCATGAAAATTAGCTTGGTACTCTCGAAGTCATTTATCACCTAATCAATGTGTCGGTTAAGCAGACACGCTCCATTGATCTATGACAAACTACAAGCTACCCATTTCCACCCTTCATTAGTCCATATTAGTGTGCTGGTTAACCACACATACTCCACTAACTGACCAATAAGGTGCAATGTGCAATTTCATGATTGGCATCAAATTCACATTTTTTCCAAAAGTAACTAAGATTGAGAATTTATAAGGGTTCAGTTACTAATAATTCATTATACTTTTAATGAGGGTTTAGTGTCCTGTCCTACCCGTTCAGCTAATGACCCTCCATTAGTCAAGAGTGCGGTGAGTAAGAGTGTATACCCATTCAATCGTTATTTTATAGGCAATTTCCTTAAACATCCTTTTTAGACTAGCTTCATTAATGCGGCGTACTGTAACACACATGTTTCTAGGCTAGGCATTAATATTGATGTAATAATCTAGGTTAACCTTTGTAACTCATTTTGAAGTAATAGAAATGTATTATATAAGTATTATGTCTTTATTGTTTAATTGTGTTGATTAAATGAATTAAGAACAAGGACAAGCGTAATAATAAAATATTAGATAAGCCTGATATCTATATATGAAGTTGTAGTGGTCGTTACGAGGATTTCAAAAATATAAAGAATGTCAAAATCCGAATTATAAGGAAGAAGTTATGAATTGTCGATGTTTCACGACAGAACCAATACTACACCGTGTGACGTAAATAGTGAATTTAAGATAGAGCGATATTTAACCTTAGTGATCTAAACCAAAGTCGTAGAATACGTTAAACCAAGAGAGTGCATACAAAGAACGTCTAAATATGACTTCACATGAGGAAGTCATGATTTTTCGAAGTTTTGACTTAGTGGTATGTAGCCCAAAGTTCGAATATGAGATCAAGTGATTTTTATCCGAAAAAAATCTAAATGAGAATCGAAGATCTCATCGATAGTATTCCAACAGTAAAAAGACAGAAGAAAACGGATGTCAAATAAAGAAATTCTGAATTACTAACAAAGTTTTCTCGTCCCGGCCTACTAAAAGTAATATAATAAAAATGAAGTTAAAATTAGCCGACAAAGTCTAAATGAAAGTTGTAGAGAATAATCTCACGTACAAGTTGATATAAATAACGTCGAAAACGGAGCTCGTATGCGAAAAATATGAATTTCTGATGTTCGGGACACGAACCCCAACCCTGTGTTAGGGTTCACGACTTGAACAGTGGGTTCTCAATGTGAACTCAGTGATGTGAACCTTCTGAGCCTGGCAGACCCAAGTTGCGAGTACGCACCTGATGACGTCCAAAGTCACGACGTGAAATGATAGTTCACGACGTGAAAATCGAAAAATTAACCTTACAACTCGATGTTGGCTCTTCGCCACCTGGGGCTGTAGTATGTTCCAAGGGTTGTGTTGTTCACCCATTAAAGCGGTACGTCAGCTGGTTCCAGAACAAATAGAAACCAAAGGGCAGTTGGCCATGGTTGCTAATTCCTTTACTTTGTCACTCCTGATACCCTCTCTAGCCATCTTGAAGTACCCTTGAAGCCCCGGTATCATCCCGAGACACGAAGCGAGTCTCGAAGCCCCGAAGATTCCGAGAAGAAAAGAGTTTCAAGCCGAAGCTCTGCCCGCGAGAAGCCCGGTGTGTGAAGATATCCCGTATTCATCAAAGAGTTACTACTTGAAGAGCCGTAGTGTTGTCCGATAATCTTCTTATCAAGTGAGAGCATGGTCTCTTTCATAAATACGATTGGTAATACAAGTATTGTTGTATGTATTAAGTATATGTTTTGAGTGAGGGTATATTCCCTTTTCTCGTAACACATAACTATGACGTATCTCATATAGAGTACATGGTTTGTGTATATATATGTATATGATCTCTTCATTTGGAATGTGTATTTAATGAATATCTCATCAAGTTTTCTGTTATATATGAATGTATGCTTACATATTGTTATCTACAAAATATATTGGGTTTGAGCATGGGTAGATAGTTCACGTGTGATAAATTGATGTGAGGCCTCAATGTGTGACTTCATCTCCAAGACATATGCACACACAAACCGTCCATCTTGGTGTTTGCTTTCCAATAGGGTTTGAGTGACCTTGAACGTTTCAAGACGATGAACATGTGGGTGACAAAGAATTATTGGAGGAGGTGGAGGAAGTGAAGTATGATTTTTTGTAACATCATCTTCATGAGGAAATCTTTTTCCAAAAGATTCGGGAAGACCATAGTTGTCAAAAACAGACATCTACAAGGGAGAAATTCAAGTTTAGTCGATTTAAGTCCTTCATATAACACCCAAATGAAATATTTAGGCTAGGACCCAAAACGACAATTTACAATTCAGAAGAGGGATTCCGTAATCCAATTGCGAACTATTTGTTTGTAGGTAAATGACGATTTACCAATTTCACCATGAAAATGAAATTTTTAAATGAATTAAGTTTTAAATGAAGCTCATAGATCTTTTGAGATTCGTTGAAATTTGTAAGGGCATGTTTAATATTGATGCCCTTCAAGTTTATGACTGGGATAATGAGGATCATAAACAAGGTGTAAATAACCATGAAAATTAGCTTGCTACTCTCGAAGACATTTATCACCTAATCAATATGTTGGTTAGGCACACACACTCCATTGATCTATGACAAACTACAAGCTACCCATTTCCACCCTTCATTAGTCCACATTAGTGTGCTGGTTAAGCACACATACTCTACTAACTGACTAATATGGTGCAATGCGCAATTTCATGGATTAGCATCAAATTCACATTTTTTCCAAAAGTAACTAAGATTGGGAATTTATAAGGGTTTAGTTACTTTATAATTCATTCTACTTTTAATGAGGGTTTAGTATCATATCCTACCCGTTCGGCTATTGACGCTCCGTTAGTCAAGAATGCGGTGGGTAACAGTGGATACCCATTCAATTATCATTTTATAGGCAATTTCCTTAAACACCCTTATAGACCAGCTTCGTGAACGAGGCATACTGTAATGCCCATGTTTCCATGCTAGGCATTAATATTGATGTAATAATCTAGGTTAACCTTTGTAACTCATTTTGAAGTAAGAGAAATGTATTATTTGAGCATTATGTGTTTATTGGTTAATTGTGTAGCTTAAATGAATTAAGAACAAGAATAAGCATAATAATAAAATATTGGATAAGCCCAATATCTATACTTGAAGTTGTAGTGGTTGTTACGAGGATTCCGAAAATGTAAAAAATGCCAAAATCCAAGTTATAACGAAGAAGTTATGACCTGTCGAATTTCTCGACAGAACCGATACAACATTGCGTGACATAAATAGTGAATTTACAATAGAGCGATATTTAACCTTAGTGATCTAAACTAAAGTCGTAGAATACATTAAAATGAGAGTGTGCATAAAAAGAACGTCTAAATCTGACTTCGTATGAGGAAGTCATGATTTTTCGAAGTTTCGACTTAGTAGTATGCAGCCCAAAGTTTGAATATGAGATCAAGTGATTTCTAGCCTAAACAATCTTAACAAGAATCCAAGATCTCGTCGATAGTAGTGCAACGGTAAAAACACAGACGAAAACGGACGTCAGATAAAGAAGTTATGAATTACTAACACAGTTTCCTATCCCGACATACTAAAAATAATATAATAAAAATACAGTAACAATTAGCCGTCAGGGTCTAAATGAAAGTTGTAGATCATAATATCAAGTATGTGTGGATATAAAGAACGTCGAAAATGGAGCTCGTATGCGAAAAATATGAATTTCAGAAGTTCGGGACGCGAACCACAACCCTGTGTCAGGGTTCACGACATGAACCATGGGTTCACAACGTGAACTCAATGATGTTAACCTTCTAAGCCTGGCAGACCCAATTTCCGACTACGCACCTGATGACATCCAAAGTCACGACGTGGAATGATTGTTCAGGACGTGAAAATCAAAAAATAATCCATATAAATAGAAACCGAAGGGCAGCTGGCCATGGTTGCTAATTCCTTCACTCTCTCACTCCCGATACCCTCTTTAGCCGTTATTTAAGTACCCCTGAAGCCCCGGTATCATTCCAATACCCGAAGCAAGTCCCAAATCCCCCAAGATCCCTAGAAGAAAAGAGTTTCAAGTCGAAGCTCTGCCCGTGTGAAGCCTGGTGTGTGAAGATATCCCAGATTCAATGAAGAGTTACTACTTGAAGTGATGTAGTGTTGTCTTGCAAACTATTTGTTGGTAGGTTAATGACGATTTACCAATTCCACCATGAAAAGGAAAATTTTAAAAGAATTAAGTTTTAAATGAAGCTCCTAGATCTTTTGAGACTCATTGAACTTTTCAAAGGCGTGTTTAATCTTGATTACGCTCTTCAAGTTTGTGACTGGGATACCGAGGATCAAAAACAAGGTGTAAATAACAATGCAAATTTGCTTGGTACTCTCGAAGTCATTTATCACCTAATGAATGTGTCAGTTAAGCGCACAGGCTCCATTGATCTATGACAAACTAGAAGCTACCCATTGCCACCCTTCATTAATCCACATTAGTGTGCTGGTTAACCACACATACTCCACTAACTGGCCAACAAGGTGCAATGTGCAATTTCATGGATTAGCATCAAATTCACATTTTTTCAAAAAGTAACTACTATTGGGAATCTATAAGGGTTCAGTTTCTTTATAATTCATTCTACTTTTAATGATGGTTTAGTGTCCTATCCTACCCGTTCGACTAATGATCATCCGTTAGTCAAGAGTGCGGTGGGTAAGAGTGGATACCCATTCAATTCTCATTTTATAGGCAATTTCCTTAAACACCCTTATACACCAGCTTCATGAATGAGGCTTACTATAATGGTTGTGTTTCTAGGCTAGGCATTAATATTGATGTAATAATCTAGGTTAACCTTTTTAACTCGTTTTGTAATAAGAGAAACGTATTATTTGAGCATTATGTGTGTATCGCTTAATTGTATGGCTTAAATGAATTAAGAACAAGAATAATCATAATAATAAAATATTAGATAAGCCAGATATCTATACATGAAGTTGTAGTGGTCGTTACGAGGATTCCGAAAATATAAAGAATGCCGAAATCCGAGTTATAACGAACAAGTTATGACCTATCCAAGTTTCGCGACAGATTCGATACGAAACTGTGTTACGTATATAGTGAATTTACAATAGAGCGATATTTAGCCTTAGTGATCTAAACGAAAGTCACAGAATATGTTAAACAGCGCGTGCATAAACAACACGAGTTGCGACTACGCACCGGATGATGTCAAAAGTCACGATGTGAAATGATTGTTCATGACGTGAAAATCGAAAACTCGGTCGTATACATAGAAATCGAAGGGCAGCAGGCCATCGTTGCTAATTCCTTCACTCTCTCACCCCCGATACCCTCTCTATCTGTCTTGAAGTACCCCGAAACCCCAGTATCATCCCGAGACCCGAAGCGAGTCCCGAAGCCTCGAATATCCCGAGAAGAAAAGAGTATCGAGTCGAAGCTCTGCCCACGAGAAGCCAGGTGTGTGAAGATATCCCAGATTCATCGAAGAGTTACTACTTGAAGAGTTGTAGTGCTGTTCGATAATCTTCTTATCTAGTGAGTGCTAAGTCTCTTTGATAAACACGATTGTTAATACAAGTATTGTTATATGTATTACGTATACATTTTGAGTGAGGGTATATTCCTTTTTCTTGTAACACATAACCATGAAGTATCTCATATAGAGTATGTGGTATGTGTGTGTGTGTGTGTGTATATATATATATATATATATATATATATGTATATGATCTCTTTATTTGGAATGTGTATTGAATGAATGTCACATCAAGATTTAAGTTATATATGAATGTATATTTATATATTGTTATCTAAAGAATATGTTGGGTTTGAACAGGGGTAGATAGTTGACGTGTGATAAACTGATGTGAGGCCTCAATGTGTAACTTCATCTCCAAGACATGTGCACACACAAACCGTCCATCTTGGTGTTTGCTTGCCAATAGTGTTTGAGTGACCTTGAACTTTTCAAGACGATGAACATCTGGGTCAGGGAGAATTATTGGAGGAGGTGGAGGAAGTGAAGTATGATTTTTTGGAACATCATCTTCATGAGGAAATCGCATCATCTTTTTTCAAACACTATTGGAGCATCATCTTCATGAGGAAATCTTTTTTCAAGACGATGAACATCTGGGTCAGGGAGAATTATTGGAGGAGGTGGAGGAAGTGAAGTATGATTTTTTGGAACATCATCTTCATGAGGAAATCTTTTTTCAAAAGATTCGGTAAGACCATAGTTGTCAGAACTAGACATCTACAAGGGAGAAATTCAAGTTTAGTCGATTTAAGTCCTTAATATAACACCCAAATGAAATATTAAGGCTAGGACCCAACACAATTATTTACAATTCAGAAGAGGGATGTTGTAATCCAATTGCAAACTATTTGTCAGTAGGTAAATGATGATTTACCAATTCCACCATGAAAACGAAAATTTTAAAAGAATTAAGTTTTAAATGAATCTCCTAGATATTTTGAGATTCATTAAAATTTTTAAAGGGATATTTAATCTTTATTATCCCTTCAAGTTTATGACTGGGATACCGAGGATCATAAACAAGGTATAAATAACCCTGAAAATTAGCTTGGTACTCTCGAAGTCATTTATCACCTAATCAATGTGTCGGTTAAGCACAAACGCTACATTGATCTATGACAAACTACAAGCTACCCATTGCCACCCTTCATTAGTCCACATTAGTGTGTTGGTTAACCACATATACTCTACTAACTGACCAATAAGGTGCAATGTGCAATTTCGTGGATTAGCATCAAATTCACATTTGTACCAAAATTAACTAAGATTGGAAATTTATAAGGGTTCAGTTAATTTATAATTCATTATATTTTTAATGATGGTTTAGTGTGCTATCCTACCCGTTCAGCTAATGACCCTCCGTTAGTCAAGAGTGCGGTCGGTAAGATTGGATACTCATTCAATTGTCATTTTATAGGCAATTTCCTTAAACACCCTTATAGACCAGCTTCGTGAATGATACCTACTGTAATGCTCGTGTTTCTAGGCTACGCATTAATATTTTTGTAATAATCTAGGTTAACCTTTGTAACTTGTTTTGAACTAAAAGAAATGTAGGGTTAATATCATAAAAGTCCTAAATTTTTGAACCCGTAATTGGAAAAAGCCCTAATATTTTTTTTATTATTGCTATGGCCATAACTTTTTCGAAGAATTATTACTATAGCCCACTTAACGAGTTTTATGGTTAACTTAGTTAAATTTTTTGCAAAATCAGTCCTAAAAGTTCATATTTAGTCCCTGAGGTTTGGAAAAAATTACACCACATGATTTTTTAACTTTATTTTTCGTTTTTTGTATACTTTATCTATTTTCGTTTTTTTTATAAATATATATACATTTTTTATTTTATTTTTTCTATATACTTTATTTATTTTCATTTTTTAACTTTATTTTTCATCAATTTGATTTTTTTTTACCTTTTATACCTTTTTTTTTGTATTTTATAGTGTATATATAGAGTATATTAGAGTTTTTTTGGTTTTTTTTTCATATTTCTTTTCGTATTATATTTTAAATTTTTTATCTTTTTATTTTTTTCTTATTTGTTTTCCAATTAAGAAAAAATTTAATCTTTGAGAAGCTTATCTTGTAAAGAATTTAGCTGCGTCAATTTCAATATTTAATACATTTTTAAAATTTGGTTTTGTGTATCTTGAATCATGATCACTTTTTCTCTAAACGCGTATTTGTCCTTCTAATGTAGTATCCAAATGAGTTGAAAATTTAATCAAATGTAAATTAGAATTAGAGAGTAGCACATTTCAACTTCTGATCTTGATATAGTCCTCATCAATCCAGAAAAGGAGCATTCTTTCACTTAAGTGGGAATCCAAAGATCTCTCATGTTGTACAACTCATCAAAGCACTTGTTTTCATTTAAGTGAAACTCATCCATTATATTTTTCCATGTTGATTCAAAATCTTCTTTAAGTATTTTTTCTTCATTCTAAATGATATCGTTCATTTGTTTAAAAACATCTATTTTTGCCATGTGACTTCCCAACTATATATATATATATATATATATATATATATATATATATATATATATATATATATATATATAACACCATGGTTTCCAGGTATTTACATTTTTAACCTTGTTGTGTCAATTTTTGGCACTTTTGTCCAAACTTCAGGCGCTTGCCATTGAACGTTAGGTGTTTAAACTCCAGGCATTTTATGATGAAGACCAGGCGTTTGAATGCAAAGAGGAAACCCTAATCTTTATGGATTTCACCCTATTTAAAGAACATTATGGCCTCAAAACCCCTCACCACCCCAACCTCCATCCTCATTTCAAAAACCCTAAGTGTGTATGAGAGTTTCAAGCCTTGGTTCATCTTTTGGGTATCATTTTAGTGTTCTTGATAGAGAAGGAAGATCTTTGGCGTGTTGGTGTTACTCTCAAGCTTGTGGATCTAGACTCTTGGCATCTTGGAGAATCATTTTGTGGTAGAATGTTCTGAACTTTATCATCAAATCTATAGATCTTGTTTATGTTAGAAGTTTATGCTTATTAGACCCATTTTCTAGGTCGTTTTAGGTACGAACTACCTTAGATCAAAGGAGTTGACCTTTTAGACGTTTTAGGGTTGATTAGGTGATAAAACAGTGATCTTGGACCTTCCTTTAACTCCATGCAAGTTTTAAAGTGTCTTAATGGGTTAAGGAGTTAGAGTTTTAGCTTTTGGGATCATTATAACCATGAATTGCCATAAAGTTTCCAACTTTATGGCTTTAGACATTCCATTATAATTGGATATGAAGTTTGGACTTGATATCATACGCCATTAATTCATTGCTTTGGAAGTTGGAAAATAGCAAGCAAACTCCAGGTGTTTGCATTTGAACGTACACCGTTGGGAAGCTAGGCATTTTCATGTGAACGCTCAACGTTTGGATGCCAGACATCGAAAGGAAGAACACCAGGCATTATGTGCAGGATGTTATACGGGTCGATTTTGGTCCTTGGGTGGTTAGGTCTTTTAGGATTTGGACTAGCATGTTAGGCTTATTTGGATTTTAGGCCCATGATGGGCCAAGGTCTAATTTGAAAGATTGGGCCACATATATATTGGGCTTTAGGATTTGGGCAATTGTATGGTTGAGTTGGGCCTTGGTTTTGGTCCATGTTAGATAAAGGGTAAATTGGTCTTTTACCCTAGCTTAGACTCTTAGATATGGGTCAGAATCAAATTATTAATTGGATGTTTTTATGATGACAATGTGTGGACATGTCGAACCAGCAGACAAAGATCTATCTTGGTGATTCATCAGTTTGAGGTGAGTTTCCTCATTGTATTTAGCGGCTCGAAGGCACCAATATTGGCCCATACTTTGTTATGTTAGATGTTTGCGTGACTATTGCATATGTATGTGTTAGTATGCTTACTGGGCGGGGCCCGATGGTTTTTTTGTATGCCATTACTTGTTATACTTGTATGTTTGTATGTTGGGTGCAACCCGTTATGCGAGTTAGAGTAAGGCCCCTTATACTCAGTGGGCGAGGCCCCTTATGCGAGTTAGGGAGGGGCCCATTATACTCAGTGGTCGGGGCATGTTATGAGAGTTAGGGCGAGGCTTATTGTACTCAGTGGGCGGGGCCCATTATTATAGTTAGGACATGCCCATTAGACTCATCAGGGGGGGGACGGTTTTCAGTTTGTGTTTCAGGTGCTTCTGGTGCAAAGGGGAGGAGCTTGGGATGATTGCAGTGTATACACTATTTTGTTTTGCATTCTTATTGTTACTCTGATGTTTTATGATCGAGATGATACATTTGATTTTCCATGATTGATGATGATGTTTGGATAACAATTTATTTAATTTAAAAATCAAAATTTTTGGTCTATATTTTTGGGACGTTACAAGTTGGTATTAGAGCCTTGGTTTGAGGGATTCGGGCTGATGAGATATAAATCTCTATGATCGTTTAGATCTTACACAGGTTTGGAAAAACAATTTAAGTAAAGTAATAAACAAGAGATGGAATCAACAGTATGCTTAATGATTCAAATGATTCAAGCCTTAGCAGAGCTCGACAAAGAACTTCCGCTGTAAAGGCTTTAGGGTTACAAATGATAAAACAACGAAGACTATATTATTATCTCTAGAATCTTACATACTAAGATGCATGCAGGCATCTATAAATACTCAAACCCTAACAAATAAGTCACGGATGGACAAGCCTAATCCGGATACAAAATAACGCTAACAGACGAGCCCAAGACGCAATACCATATACCCAACAATCTCCCCCTTTGCGTCAATTGGGGCGAGACCTTACTTCGGCTTGCTTGCACTTGCGGCACCGACTTTCTTCACGATCTTGAACAAACATGGAATAATGGCCAGAAGTTTTTTTCGGAAGTGAATATACCAATGGATCATGTCGTTGAAGTATTTCTTATCACTTTCTGAATTCTGCTTGCACCGATTGATGATTCCTAGAACATGCTCCAAGCAGGAAGTGGTGTAAAGATGTTTGTCAGCCAAAGCAAATAAGCATTTCTGACCTTCTGCCCTGGTGAACATGACTGAGTTTCGCTTTGGGTCAATCTTCCCCATATGCATTCTATTTAAATCACTTGCAGAACCGACTGGAGTGATAGTAGGTTTGTTTCTAAGGACACTTGAAACTTCTTGATCCAACTTGGCAACCTCCAAAATATAGCACACCAACATCCTTGTGAAATGATATATGATCGGCCCATATTCCATTTCATTGATGAGAAGAATGTTGTGCACGATTATCTAGTCATGAGGATTTAAATTGGGAAGATCAGCTACAGAGATGGCACTCGGTTTTGTCGGATCCCCTTAAGACCTTAAATATGACATTAGTGAAGTTACCCTCCCGAACGGGTTTGAGGACCCGAACGTTGATAATCTTCTGTACGCTCCACGTCTGATACTGAGGTTGAGTTGTCCTCAGATAGAAGTCTATAATTCCCTATCAACCTTCGGGTGAGGAGAGGGACTTCAGCTATGTGGGCGAATGCATGAAAGATAAAAGCCTTTCTGGTCAAGGGCATGTCAAATTGGGAATCAACCGAATTGACCCGGTCCAAGGAGATCACGGGTTCAAGCCAAAGGGTGCTGGGGGACTCGATAGCTTCTTTAACAAGCTCTTCAAGAGTCCAAGGAGGAAATAGAGTTTTTCTACTTTCAAGGAGATCATGAGCCTCCTTTACCTTCCTCTCATTGGCTTCAGCCTCTCTGGCAATCCAAGCATTTTCATCAAGCTCCTTCTCCCTGGCTTGTTTCTTCAGAATGTTGGCAATCGTTTCTTTGTCCTCACTTTCATCACTATCATTGAGAATTTGTTTGTTTTTGCATTGAGCACTCAAACCTGATGCAAGAACAGTTGTTAGTTTGGGTGCTCTAGGAGGAACTAGTGAAGAAACTAGAAGTGGTTGAGATTGAGCTTTGGGAATCGGAGGAGGTTGAGATTGAGCTGTGGCCTTCTTTTCTCCCCCTTGTTTCGAATGTGCCACCTTCTCAGGAAGCCCTTCAATTCGGCTAAGCAAGGCAAGGGCAGTAGCAAGCTTCTATGCAAGCGTTCGCCTCACTGAGTAGTTGAGAATCGGGTCATCGACTTCAATAATGTTGGATAGAGCTCCATGAACATCCAAAACACAACTCTTAACCACATCTTTCTCAGACCGAAGAGAATCCATCTCCTTCTCTGCTTGGGAGAGCTGATGACTTGCAAGGTGGAGCTCGAAAGTTTTGCGAGCAAGTTTATCCTTTTAAGTAGAGTCGGCGGTAAGTGTTTGTTGAAAGCTGAGCAGACGATCAACAATAGAAGACTAAAAGGATTGATTGTCGTCTTTGAGGGTTTGACGGAAGCTGGCAAAGTGTTGTTTTTCTGTTTCTAGTGAAGTGACCAGCTTCTCCACAACCGTGCGAATCTTTTTGGCATTAGTTTCGGCGGCCCCTTGCAAAGACTCCAGAAAAATGTTAGTGTCTTGAAATAGTTTTTCGACTTTTTCGGTCGCAACAGTACAAGCCTTTGTAGAGTTGTCAATAGCAGCAGCAGCGGAGCTGATTGAGGCTTCGTGTGCTTTGGTGAAAGTGTCCACCATCCCCTTAATGGCAGCCTTCGAGATACGAGATTTTGAGGTAGAGGAGGAAGCAACGAGATTATCAATCTTCTCGTGGAGTTCCTTGATGTGCTTTTTGGTGATAGGAGCATCATCATCATCATCACTTTGAACCTGGTAGGGGCTGTAGTAGATGGAATCGAAGGTCATATCTTCCCCTCGTAGAAAGGTTTCGGTTTCAGCCGAGTGAGTGGGAGATAAGGGTGTAGCGTATGGTTCGGTAGTGGGAGTAGGTTCGGGTGCTGAAGTAGGTTCGGGTGTAGGTGTATGTTCGGGTGCTGAAGTATGAGCCCCCATATCAGATGCGTTGGTTCGAACTCCAGTGGTTGTTGTAGTGGCTTCAGAGAAAATGGGTGGTGATATAGGAACAGAAGTGGGTGGAATGTGAGTAGAGGTAGTTATGGGGGGGAATAGAAATAGAGGAGTTTATGGTGGGAATGGAAATAGATATAGTAATGGGTGGAGAAGATATAGGTTTAGTGACAATAGGTACCTCATGAATGGGAGAAAGGGGAGGAGAGTCGCCTCGGAACGACTCTTCAGAGTCTGAACTTTCAGCGTCTGAATCACTCGAAGAAGCGAGAACTAGTTTGCGCTTCGGTTGTGTTTTCTTCTTCTTCGGTGGAGGAGATAGGGCCACTTTTGACAACTTTCGCTTCTTAGGGGTAGGGCCTTTCGCTCCTTTTGCAACCTTCTTAATTTTCCCTTTCTCTGGTTTCTTCCCCCTTGTGGCTGGTTTGTCTGCGTCATTAATGAACTGAATCATCTCAGGTGTCAACTCTCTCGGACCCGAAGGAGGAAAATCCTTGTAAGTTTTGAAGATCCTGCTCTCCTTGGATACACCGGCGGACATGGACTCTGGAATTGATCCAACAAAAATAAATTTGGAGGAATCAATCATAATAATCTTGGTGGTATGAAACACACCAATTGAGGAGAGAGGAGAGTTGGCCACAGTAGGGACATGATATTTGTCCATGGCCCATTTGGTGACGATCATCCAAAACCTGACATAAGATATTTTAGTGTACCGAGAGGTAGAGCCAAGGCTTTAAATCAACTGTTGCCACAGGACCGAACCGTAATCAAGGTTGATCCCAGTATACAGACCATAAAGGATAGTCATGAATAGTCGGCTGGCCCCGTCAGAACCTGCACTTCTTTAGATAAACCCTTGAAGAGGATTGTGAAAATTCCGTTCCATTGAGGAGGACGGCACGACTTCTTGAATTTAGACATCGTCGTAAGGATTTCTGTGTATCCCATGTTATAAAACATGGAAAAGAGTTGACTCATGGTGATTAAATCAGGGTTAACCCTCGATTCGTCAGGTTCAAACCCTAGAAGCCAACAGAAGCACTGCTTGGAGATAGAGGATTTGTTGTCAAGAATGTCGAAGTAGATCCGATCAACTGATTTGTCGTAGTGGGCGGTGGAGAAAACTTGTGAAAGACATTCCATCGGTACGATTTCAACCTTAGATAGTGCAATAATTAGTAGAGAGTATTTGAGACACTCCACTATTGGATACATAAATGCATCATAGGATATTGGGTTGAGATCTATGACAAGGCTTTGTTGTGGTCGAATGGGAAGAATGTTCGAGCGGGAAGAAGTTTCATGGACGGAAGAGCAATCTGCCATGGTTGAATGCTTCAAAGAAGAAGAGTAACAGTAGGAGAAAATTCTCTGTATGGTTTGTGGAGTGCGGTGAAGAGGAGAAATAGCCGGGGTTGAACCCTTTATATCGGTTATGGATGAGAGAGAAAAATTTGCCCCCAAATCTTCTCGAAACTCGGAACGGCGCTTGATGTGATTGAAAATTGACAGTTAGCGTCTCCGATGATTACGCATGAGAGAGAATACTGTTTTCTTTTTGCACGCATGCCCATCAAATCACTATTTAAGCCGTCACTTTGTCGGCTGAGTCAGCACCTTATCTGGTAAATAGTTGTCACCAATAAAAGGAGGTAAGGACTGATAAGAATCACAGCGAGTCCTTGTTGAGTACATGATTAATAACCAAAGCTGCATAAGTGAAAGCAGCTGATAAAGAACCGAACCAGACTTTTGGAAAATCAAAGATTTTTGTGCATAGAGTGTCAAAGATAAAGAAATAAAGCTATATCTATTTGGGAATTTGTGATGTCAATATAGACACGAAACAATGGATCCTAGGCACGAATCTCTTTCTTCTAGGTCAAGAGAGACCTTAAAGTGTTTGCATGGTTTCCCATTGAATTACGATCAAAAACTTATTGATAAGTGTTGAAAGGTTTCTTTTAAGTAGGCTAATATGGGTGGCTTTTCGCTTCAGTTTACAATTCCGGACCTTAACATAAGACCGAAATCAAACGAAGTACCTATGAGACTAATGTGGTCTGTTGAACAAGTAGGTTGGGATTTTATTTGTCGTGACTTTTTGAACATGTTTGGTTGTGAAATCTCAAAATATTAAAACTGGATTCTATGGGAAGAAATGTCATGGTTAGTAACAATTTCATGAGAATCACAAAGAAGAAATAGATTTCATGATGCAAATACAAATGTAATGATTTACAGTCAATTCATGGTAGGTAGTGAATTGTGGGTTTCACTTAGCACGTAGTGGCACGAAGCTAAGATCATGAACACAGAAATTGTATAACCATAAACCTCAGTGGTAATTTCTGAGAGTCTCAAGGGTTACGTATATGAAGCGAGTAGGATGGAGAAAAGTATTGGAGATGGTGTAAAGAAACCAAAGTACCTATGCTGTTAAAATAAGGACCAGGCAGATAACTCTTATCTCATGTGAGAAGAGAGTAAGGTAGCTCAGGATTAGAATAAATATTAAAGCCTAATTGGGAAGACAAGGTTTGTATGTACCAAGTCAGTAAGGCTATTATTTAGAATCAAGTGAGGCTTTGGACACATACAGCAGCATGCTTCTAGGGACACTTAACTAATAAAAAAGTAAGAACCAGAATTTCCCCATAAATATTCACGCATGAACCTTAACGAATATAAATAATAAAATAAACACACAAAAAAAAATTGGAACTGAATCCGAGCGTTCAGTTTATTTCGGTTGGAAAAAAAATGAATCTGAAAAAGAAGAAGATTTGGAAAATAAGAGAAATGAAATTGAAAAGAAAGGATACAAAAAGTGTACAACCAACAAAACTACCTTTAAGTGATAAGTGAAGACAAGAGAATGGGACCGAACCCGAAATAGAACGAGCGTTTGGTTCATTTCGCTTCTATCTTTTAGTTTTAGGAAGTAGTTTTTGGTACTGATTCTGATTCCATCATACCTATCCCTTGTAGAATTTTATAGAAACTTGCTTCAGGAAGAGCTTTGGTGAAGATGCCGGCCAGTTGATCAGTAGTGCGTACAAAATGAATCTCTACATTTCCGTCTTCAACGTGATCTTTAATAAAGTGATACCTTAGTGCATTGTGTTTGGTTTTGGAATGTTGCATTGGGTTATGACAGATCCTAATTGCACTTTCTAAGTCACAATATAGTGAGATCTTTTTAATATTGAGTCCATAGTCATGGAGTTGGCTTTGGATCCAAATCACTTGAGATGTACAGGAGGCAGCTGTGATGTACTCTGCTTCGTCTGTAGACAGAGATACACATGTCTGTTTCTTTGATTGCCAGCTAACCAACTTCCCATCTAGGAATTGGCAGCCTCCTGTGGTGCTTTTCTTGTCTAAACCGCAACCTCCAGGGTCTGCATCTGAGTAGGCTTAAACGAAGAAACCTGAGTTTGATGGATACCATAAACCGAGAGAGGTGGTTCGTTTCAGATACCGGAGTATGTTTTTTACTGCAAGCATATGTGGTTCACGAGGATTTGCCTGAAATCTAGCACAATAACACACAGAGAACATTATATCAGGCCTGCTAGCAGTAAGGTACATTAAAGAACCTATCATCTGTCGATATAACGTAATGTCGACTGCCGTTTTTTCCAAGGATGGTGTGAGCTTGGTACCGAATGCCATTGGAACTTTAACCTTTGAATCTCCCATCATGCCGAATTTAGCAAGGAGAGTCTTGGTGTATGCTTCCTGGTTGATAAAGATGCCTTTGGGTCCCTGTCTAATATTTAAACCAAGGAAAAAGTTAATCGGACCCATTGAGCTCATTTCAAATTTAGTCTCCATCAGCTTTCTGAATTCAGTTGTTAAGCTAGGATTCGTTGAGCCAAAGATGATATCATCGACATAGATTTGAACAATCATAAGGTGGTTACCTTCCTTCTTACGAAAGAAGGTTGGGTCAACCAAACCTTGTTTGAATTTTGACATCTTTAAGAACTTGGTCAGTGTTTCATACCATGCCCTAGGTGCTTGTTTCACACCATAAACCGCCTTGTCCAGAATATAGCAGTGATTGGGAAATTTTTCATTAACAAAACCTGGAGGTTGCTCCACGTATACCGTTTCTTCAAGTTCTCCATTCAGAAATGCACACTTTACGTCCATTTGATAGACATCAAAGTTCTTGTGTGCAGCATAGGCCAGAAATATTAGAACATATTCCAGCCTAGCTACAGGAGCAAAAGTTTCCTCATAATCAATTCCTTCCTCCTGGCAGTATCCTTTTACCACGAGACGAGCTTTGTTTCGAATAACATTGCATTCCTTGTCCATTTTATTTCTGAATACCCATTTAAGACCAACAACTGAGGCGTCTTTGGGAGTTGGAATGAGGCGCCAAACCTTATTTCTTTCATATTCATTAAGTTCATCTTACATAGCTTGAACCTAGTCAGAATGATCAAGAGCAGCATTCACTGTCTTCGGTTCAACTTTTGAGACGAAAGAGTTATACATGCAGAACTCTACTTTGGAGAATAGAGATGTTTGCTTTGCCTTCAGTTGAGATCGGGTCAGAACCTTTTCAGAGACATTACCCACTATCTGGGATACAGGATGATCTCTGGTCCACTTAACAACAGGAGGGTAATTTGGATCATAGGATGGATCCAATTCAGCATTCACCATTTCTTCTAATTTAGATTGGCTATCGTCATCGTAAAACATATCAGAATTCTCCCCCTCGATTGATGAGATTTCCGGTGTGGCTGGTATTTCAGGTGCTACAGGACTTTCGGGTGTTGTTGTGCTTTCGGGCTGTGTTGAGCTCTCTGGCAGAGTTGAACTTTCGGGTGCTACAGTAGCTTCGGGTGCAGTAGAGCTTTCGGGTGCAACGGGAATAGAGTGCTCCCCCTCAACTTGTGAGCTTGGTTGTTTTGAAGAAGATGGATTCTCCCCCTCAACTGAAGCGCCTTGCTGAGGAGGTTTGTTTGGAACTTGCTCTCCCTCACCCATTCGTTTGACGGCATCTTCAACGATTTGCTTCAGATGGTCGATTTTGTTGTCTGCTGCCTTGGCTTCCGAGAGAGTAGCTTTCCCAGGTTCATCGAATAACTCCATAAACTGCTCAAACAAATTAGCAATCGAGGCCGTGACTTGACCTGTTTGAGTGAAAATTTCTCCAATTGTTTGTTCAGTAGCCTTTAGCTTTTTGACGTAGCTATCATCGAAAGTCACATAATATGTCTCTTTGATCTTCCTTGAACGCTTATTTAAGACCCGATATGCTTTTGAAGTAAGAGAGTATCCTAGAAAAATCCCTTCATTAGCTTTAACGTCGAACTTTTTACGATGTTCTTTAGAGTTGAAGATGAAGCATCGTGAGCTGAATACATGGAAGAATTTAACATTCGGCTTCCTGTTGTTGATGATCTCATAAGGAGTAAGAGAGAAATGCTTGTTGAGATAAGACCTGTTCTGCATAAAACATGTTGCAGAAATAGCATCAGCCCAGAAATATAAAGGTAAAGAAGCGAAACTTAGCATCGTTCGGGCCGCCTCACACAAGGATTGGTTTCGTCTTTCGACAATTCCGTTATGTTGAGGTGTGTAGGGGCTGAGAAGTTGTGACTGATTCCTTTTTCTGCCAAAAAGTCTTCAAATTCTTTGTTCTTAAACTCCAGTCCATTGTCACTCCTGATGTTGCGAATGACTTTTCTCAGTTGCACTTCAACCTGCTTAATAAACATCTTTAGCTTATGAGTAGCCTCAGATTTGTGCTTCAGAAAGAACACCCATGTAAACCGTTAAAAGTCATCAACGACAACAAGAATATACTTGCTACCGCCAATACTTTCAATTGATGATGGACCACACAAGTCAATGTGAAGTAACTCAAGTGGTTCAACAAATTTAGTGTTAATAATGGATGGGTGACTTTGATGACTCTGCTTCCCCATTTCGCATGCAGCACACAAATGTTCTCTATCATATTTGAGCAATGGGAGACCCCTGACATGACCTCCTGTGACAAGCTTGTTGATATCTTTGAAATTGAGATGTGAGAGCCTTCGGTGCCCCAACCAGCTTTCGTCAGAATGAGCTTTAGATAGAAGACATATAGCTGGATTTCCTTTGATGGGTTTGAGATTGAGTATCAGAGCAGGAGGCTGTGTAATTCATACACATCTCTTCTGTGAAAGAAGTGATTAGGGTTTATTCCGCATTAACTGATATTTATTGAGCCGTCACTCCATAATTGACGTATCACATTATTTATTCGTTTTGCCCTCATATTATATATTACAAGTCTGATCTTTCAAACAGGTTAAATGATCAAGCATGGACGATTCTAAATCTAATCCTATCAACATCTCAAACTGCATTGGATCAACAACAAAGATTCCTATTCTTTACGCCCAAGATTACGAAGTTTGGGCGCATCACTTTGAAGACTATGTCATCGGATCTGAAGATAATGGGTATCTTATATGGGAAGCTATTGTGTCTGGACCATTTTCTCACTCAGGAACATCTAAAATCATTAAAACTCAGAAAGAGTATAACGATCTGTTAAAAGATGTGAAAGACGTTGCTCAAGACGAAAAGGAGAAGTTTCAGTGCAACATCAAAGCATTGAGACTAATCTGATTTGCTCTTCAATCTGACACATTTAGGTTGGTGAGTTCCTGCAGTACTGCCAAAGAAATCTGGGACAGGTTGCGAGAGTTATATTCCACAGATGAAGATTTGGAGCATTCTATTTAGACCTTGCTTTTGTCTGAGTTTGGTGAATTTAAGCAGAATGCTGATGAAACTATCACTCAGATGTTTGATCGCTTCAATCAGCTTCTTAGAAAGATGATCAAACATGACATAGAAAGGAAGTTGATTGAACAAAAGGTCACCTTTTTGATTGGCCTAAGATCTGAATGGAGAGCTATCGTGTCTACAATTAAAGCTCATGAGCAGTTCAAGTCTTATTCATTGGCAAAACTAGTGGGAATTCTGAAATCCCAAGAAAAGATTGTCATGCAAGAAAAGAATGTGGTCTCAAGTTTGGGTTCATTGGCCCTCCTATCAAAGGGCAAGAACGCAGTGGAAGATGAAGATCTGAACCTGGAAGACTATAATCTTACTTCAGAGGATTATGCAATGATAGTGTCTAATCCCAAGAGGTTCATCAAGAAAAGGTTCCCTACCAATATGAACCAAAATTGGCAGGGAAGTTGTAGTTCTGAAAAGGTTAGGGAGGAGCCGAAGACAGAGGAACTAAAGAAAGAGGAGAAAGTTGAAGAAGATTCGAGTGTTAGCTGCTATTACTTTGGAGGAAAGAACCATTATGCTAAGGATTGTGTTCTGAAGAAGATGGCAGAGAAAGATGAAGAAAGAGATGAAGAGGCTGTCTTGATGAAAAAGCTTGAAGAAATCAAGAGAAAGAAAGTTGATGCTAACCCTTCTAAGAATGTTCTTATTTTACAGGGTTCGGCAGCGGATGACGAGTTCGGTGGCGTGGAGGTGTGGTCCACTGACTCGGAGGATGATGAGGTGAGAAAGCCTTCACATGGAAAGGCATATGTCACAAGAGGTGACGAAAGCAGTGGGAAGTGTTTGATGGTGACTAATGTATCTCGCATGAGGGGATATAATATTGATAGTGGAAAGGAGGACATCAAGGAGCGAGAGGAATTATGCTTCATAGGAAAACCTCTTAGTGTGCAGATCAATGAGCTCGATTTTGTTGTTAACTGCCTTGGCTTCCGAGAGAGTAGCTTTCTCAGGTTCATCGAATAACTCCACAAACTGCTCAAACAAATTAGCAATCGAGGCCGTGACTTGACCTATTTGAGTGAAAATTTCTCCAACTGTTTCTTCAGTAGCCTTTAGCTTTTTGACGTAGCTCTCATCGAAAGTCACATAATATGTCTCTTCGATCTTCCTTGAACACTTATTTAAGACCCGATATGCTTTTGAAGTAAGAGAGTATCCCAGAAAAATCCCTTCATCAGCTTTAACGTCGAACTTGTTACGATGTTCTTTAGAGTTGAAGATGAAGCATCGTGAGTCGAATACATGGAAGAATTTAACGTTCGGCTTCCTGTTGTTGATGATATCATAAGGAGTAAGAGAGAAACGCTTATTGAGATAACACCTGTTATGCGTAAAACATGCTGCAGAAATAGCATCAGCCCAGAAATATAAAGGTAAAGAAGCGAAACTTAGCATCATTCGGGCCGCCTCACACAAGGATCGGTTTCGTCTTTCGACAATTCCGTTCTGTTGAGGTGTGTAGGGGCTGAGAAGTTGTGACTGATTCCTTTTTGTGCCAAAAAGTATTCAAATTCTTTGTTCTTAAACTCCAGTCCATTGTCGCTCCTGATGTTGCGAACGACTTTTCTCTGTTGCACATCAACCTGCTTAATAAACATCTTTAGCTTATGAGTAGCCTCAGATTTGTGCTTCAGAAAGAACACCCATGTAAACCGTTAAAAGTCATCAACGACAACAAGAATATACTTGCTACCGCCAATACTTTCAATTGATGATGGACCACACAAGTCAATGTGAAGTAACTCAAGTGGTTCAACAAATTTAGTGTTAATAATGGATGGGTGACTTTGATGACTCTGCTTCCCCATTTCGCATGCAGCACACAAATGTTCTCTATCATATTTGAGCAATGGGAGACCCTGACATGACCTCCTGTGACAAGCTTGTTGATATCTTTGAAATTGATATGTGAGAGCCTTCGGTGCCACAACCAGCTTTCGTCAAAATGAGCTTTGGATAGAAGACATATAGTTGGATTTCCCTTTATTGGTTTGAGATTGAGTGGAAACATTTGGCCTTTCCATTCTGATTTGAGAATCTCTCTTTTTGTTTTCTTCTCGATGATTTCAGAGCCTTCATCATCAAATGACACCTTTAGACCGGTACCTCCAACCAGTGAGATACACTAATAAGGTTATGTTGTAGCCCTTCAACGTTCGCCACCTTTCTTATTGTGAAGTCTCCATTGGTTATCATCCCATAACCCTTTATCGTTCCATAAGAATTGTTTCCGAACTTGAGATTTCCACCATTTGGAAGAGATCGAAATTCCCTTAGCTCTTCCTTCCTTCCTGTCATATGACGTGAGCAGCCACTGTCCATATACCATTCTTCATCGAACTGCTCGTCACTGATAACCTACAAAAATCAAGCAGATTTAGGAACCGAAAGTTTCTTGGGTCCACGTCCGCCTTTCACAGGAGCAGGAATAGTAAGAGAAACATCAACAAGATATGTTCTTTTTATTAGTGTTGATTCATCTTTCTTCTTAATAGTGAATACTTTAATTTTGTTAGTATTTGTTACAGTCAGTTTGGATTCAGGTTTTAGCGTTTGAGACTTGGACTGCTTTCGGTCATTCTTGATAGAGGAAATCTTTGTTTTTCCTTTCAAATCTGTTGAAGATTTCAGATTTTGAACTGGAATTGAGTTGGGTTTAGAATGAGAGGAATCAGAATGAGATAGTTTGGACTGTGAATGTTTCCTGACTTGAGGTTCCAAGTGACCCTTTTGGTTTTGGTCATTGGAGGGACGAACCTTGAACTTCGGTGGCTTTTGCTTTTGGACCCGAACCTGTGCTTTCGGTAGTTGTCGTTCTCTGAACCGAACGTGTCCCTTCGGTTTTTATTGCTTTGTGAACCGAACCTTCGGTTGTTATTGCTCTCTGAACCAAACATGTCCTTTCGGTTGTTATTGCTCTCTGAACCGATCCTGTCCTTTCAGTTGTTATTGCTCTCTTTCTTCCTGAAAGCACTTTTCTCTAACTTTGAATTTTTGTCATGATAAGAGAAATGGGCATTTTGAGATCGCCAAAACTGCTTTCGCTCTGAGAGATTCTTTTTGTATCTCAGATTCCTTTACTGCTTTTGATCCTTCACTTGTCTCGTCTGTTTGTGGATGTTAGCCGTTTGCTTATACTTCTTGTTAGCTGGTTCACTTTTCACAGATGATGTTTTTCTTGTGGAAGTGAGTTCTTCTACAGGTACGTCTTTTGTTCCACTTGTTCTTGGCACGTCGAAGTTGTAAGGCTTGTTCAATGGTTCGGGTATATATCTGCCTCTGGTTTTCCAGGACGTTCGCTCAGATAGACCAACTGTCTCGTCGGCATTATCTATAGGAGTAGACCAGAAAAACTCATCACAACCATCTACGTTATCTTTGTTTACTATGGCAGTGAGTTCGGCTGTTTGATGTTCGGTTACTCCTGTGATCTTATATACCTGATTTGGTGTTGTTCTCACCTTTTGGTACACAACAGCCTTTTCCTCAAGAATTGGGGACTTATTTTGGGAGAAACGAGCAAACTCCACAGAATTTTCAGAAATAAGATTTTTGTGGTTTTCGGGTTTGCTTTTAACAAACTCAGAACAGTCGACTTCATCCTCTACAGAAATTTCACTCATATCATCGTCCTCATTAAGTTCAGATACGTTTTCAACATCAATTTTATTTTCAGAACTTAAATTGGCATTCAATGAGTCAAATTTTTGTATGGTTTCGGTCCTTAGTTACAGCTTATCGTTTTCATCCAAAATGTTTTTCAGCATGTCCTTATGGTCTTTGGACTTGATAAAAGATTCGATTTTGTCCAGACCATACATGTAAGTGGGATTCACATCATCAGACGAAACAACACTTTCGCAGTTATATGCTTCAGCATCGATTTCATCCTCCTTAAACTCAAGGAAGGGCAAAATCATGCGATGAGTTTTTTTGCCCTATTTCACAATTTAGATGCAGTTGAGTGATGTTAGCATAAATACGTTTAGCAATCAAACAAAAAACATTTCGCTGTTTTAAAAGTTTTAAATTCTCTATTTGTAAATAAATGTTTTCATCCTTCGACTTAATCAGCTCTGACTCATTTTGCTCTATCCACATCCTTCGCTCCTCACTTTTGGATGACACCCTGCTTATTTGGTCAGTTAGGTTAGAATTGGTGACCCGTGTTTAAGTTAAACAACTATCCAGATTTGAGATTCTTGAATTTAAGCTATTTAATTCTTTTTCATAAGATTTCTGTGGGACTTTGAATGAAATAAAAAGAGATTGTACCTTCTTGATCAGTTCATCGAGCTCATCGATTTGCACACTAAGAGGTTTTGCTGTGAAGCATAATTCCTCTCGCTCCTTGATGTCCTCCTTTCCACTATCAGTATTGTATCCCCTCATGCGAGATACATTAGTCACCATCAAACACTTCCCACTGCTTTCGTCACCTCTTGCGACATATGCCTTTCCATGTGAAGGCTTTCTCACCTCATCATCCTCCGAGTCAGTGGACCACACCTCCACGCCACCGAACTCGTCATCTGCTGCCGAACCCTGTATAATAAGAGCATTCATAGAAGGGTTAGAAGCAGCTTTCTTTCTCTTGATTTCTTCAAGCTTTTTCATCAAGACAACCTCTTCATCTTTTTCTTTATCTTTCTCTGTCATCTCCTTCAGAACACAATCCTTAGCATAATGGTTCTTTCCTCCACAGTAATAGCAGCTAACACCTAAATCTTCTTCAACTTTCTCCTCTTTCTTTAGTTCCTCTGTCTTTAGCTCCTCCCTAACCTTTTCATAACTATAGCTTCCCTGCCAATTTCGGTTCTTATTGGTAAGGAGCCTTTTCTTGATGAACCTCTTAGGATTAGACACCATCATTGCATAATCCTCTGAAGTAAGATTATAGTCTTCCAGGTTCAGATCTTCATCTTCCACTGCATTCTTGCCCTTTGATAGGAGGGCCAATGAACCCAAACTTGAGACCACATTCTTTTCTTGCATGACAATCTTTTCTTGGGATTTCAGAATTCCCACCAGTTTTGCCAATGAATAAGACTTGAACTGCTCATGAGCTTTAACTGTAGACACGACAGCTCTCCATTCAGATCTTAGGCCATTCAAAAAGGTGACCTTTTGTTCAATCAACTTCCTTTCTATATCATGTTTGATCATCTAGCTAAGAAGATGATTGAAGCGATCAAACATCTGAGTAATAGTTTCATCAGAATTCTGCTTAAATTCACCAAACTCAGACAAAAGCAAGGTCTGAATAGAATGCTCCAAATCTTCATCTGTGGAATATAACTCTCACGACCTGTCCCAGATTTCTTTGGCGGTACTGCAGGAACTCACCAACCTAAATGTGTCAGATTGAAGACCAAATCGGATTAGTCTCAATGCTTTGATGTTGCACTGAAACTTCTCCTTTTCGTCTTGAGCAACATCTTTCACATCTTTTAATAGATCGTTATACTCTTTTTGAGTTTTAACGATTTTAGATGTTCCTGAGTGAGCAAATGGTCCAGACACAATAGCTTCCCATATAAGATACCCATTATCTTCAGATCCGATGACATAGTCTTCAAAGTGATGCGCCCAAACTTCGTAATCTTGGGCGTAAAGAATAGGAATCTTTGTTGTTGATCCAATGTTGTTTGAGATGTTGATAGGATTAGATTGAGAATCGTCCATGATTGATCGTTTAACCTGTTTGAAAGATCAGACTTGTAATATATAATATTACGGCAAAACGAATAAATAATGAGATACGTCAATTATGGAGTGACGGCTCAATAAATATTAGTTAATGCGGAATAAACCCTAATCACTTCTTTCATAGAAGAGATGTGTATGAATTACACAGCCTCCTGCTCTGATACCAATTGGGATTAAAACCCTAATTGAGATTTGATTAACAAGATGCGGAAAATAAGAACGAACATAAATATGAAGATTAGGTCGAATGATCATTCGATTTATTAAATGTGAGGAACAAATTACACTTAAGAAATAAGAATCTAACTTTACAAGAAACCTCACAACGTGGCGGCTACATTTTGCCTAACTCTTAACCCTAATAATGCATAATACATGAATATTTATAGGGAAAAGACAAGTCTTGGGGTTTTAACCCACAATTCATCAAAGGGGCCCATTGCCATCATCCATGGAGTGTTTTGAAATCCTACAATCTCCGCCTCAAAGTATGGAATGGATGACAATGCTTTAACTTCCAAAACAAGCATCTAGCGAATAAAGAGATCTACAACGAGGAATATATGAATCAATCCACGAGTCTTGATTCTTCAATAGTCTTCAATCACGGGATCTAGGATATATAAATCAAGCACTGAAGTAATGTCTTTAAACTTCATTTTCGAATGTAATCCGAAAGAATCTTCATGAAAACCAAACCCGCCATAAAAACCCAATTCAGAACAAAGAAACTGAATCACTTCTTGTCTTTGAAGAGCTCCCGGTCCAAGTCACAATGATCTTCAAATAAGCTAATGATATAAGCCATCAAAAAAATATCATGTAACAACCCAAACTTTAAGATTCGTAACACCACTTGATCGAGAAAATACAAGAAATCAGAGATATAACAAGTCCTTAGCAGAGCTCGATAAAGAACTTCCGCTGTAAATGATACTTCTCTATAAAAGCTTTAGCAGAGCTCGATGAAGAACATCCGCCGTAAAAGCCACCTTCATAATTCTACCACAAACTTTATCAAAAATCTTCAACTTTGAAAAGTCACAAATCCAATTTCGAATGGCCATACCAAATTCTCCCCCGATTTATAATCGAAAATGTGATTATAAAGCCTTCTTATGGTCATGAGAATGATCTTGAATGGATAAAAATTACTGTGCTCCCCCGCAACAAAATGATATATACAATTAAGTATAAAATCCGAAAAAAGTCGTGAAAATTTGTCGGTATCACGAAAAACGACTCTCCGAACCGCCAAGACTTGATGGAATCTTTATGTTTCTGTTCATGGAAAAAATATGTGCGTTAAAGAATTAAAAACTGTTCACCGGCCCTCAAAGTAGTAAACTTTTCTGAATATTAGGCCGAAACTGTCACTTGCTGAAAGACAGGGGTTGGAATGGTAATTCTGCATCAATATACCCCTTTATTTGCAACAAAATCTGGAATTGATCCAAAAATATTAAACTGTGAAATCAACAGGGACCAAAAGTGCCAATTCGCTGGAGTTATAGGGATCAAATATGAAACATTAAAGCATCTTCTTCCCCATTTGATTAAATACGAACGAACAGCAACAACGACTTACTTCCAAAGACCAATTCGGAGATCAACCAATATTTCCAAACTCTGAACCTCCCTTCATTCTGATCGCATAGTTACAAATGCCACGCCATACAACATCTCATTCCAATTCTGATCTGAATTTTGAAGTTCGTGAGTGAGGTCGTTCGCAACAATTCCACTGTGACCAGTAAATGCGAACATAGCAAAATGACCTGATTCCAAACTCTCACAAACAAAAACAAAAATTTTGATTCCGATCAACCCCATCGTTCCAGGCACCGGTTCGCAATAACTATTCTGAATCAAATCGACACGATCAATTATTTCAGTTCTAACCCGACTGGAACTCCGATTCTTATATTGTTCGCAGGTAAGGCCAATCACACCAATTTTGACTTTAGCATTGACCACCAAGAACATCCGCTCAATCATTCCACTTGAGTTCTAATTCTGATTTCATTCGTTCGCATCATACTTCCGATTACGATTGCAATTAAGTTCGCAGGGAGTCCGTTTGCACAAATAAGCTCACAATTCTAAATTTGACATTTAGCGCTGACCATCGACATCAGGTAACGCCAAACAAGATTAAATTTTCTTCAACATAATTTCCGGACTCAACAGATCGATTTCCAGATCAATCATCACATTTAATCGAAAATCAATATAAACTCCCTATATTCATCGTCTGTTCATCAACGGTTCTCAAATAAATATCGATTTATCAATAAGAATATCAAAGAACAATATTGGATCCAAAATCTCAGTCGATGATAAAAGGGATGGTTCACTTTCAGAAAAAAAAAATCATTATGAATCGTTAAAAAAATTGATGTTAAGAACAAAACACATGAACAAGAACAAAGCGACTAGCGACAAGAATCGAGAATGATGAAATCCAATAAGAGTTCGTAATCGATGTGAGATGAACGCTTTGTTTGAATGAAAGACTTTGAATTACAGATTCAGAACTTACGATTTCAACAACTATGTGCGCTAAACAATGAACATTAAACGAACACAATGAGCCCAATGAATGGAACGAACGAACAGTGATAAAAATTTTTTTGCTCAAGAACAGTTTATCGGCTGAATGAATATAGATCAAAAACAATGGGGAAAATAAATGGAACTTGATCTGTCATTGTAATATATTCTTTATGAATTGAACAACTTACCAGATCCGATCATAGAAAACAAACAAAACATGAATTGGAACAAATTACCCAGATGAACAGTAGATGAACAGCATAAATCTCCATGAACAGTAGATCGAACACAATTCTTGATTCCATACCGCCAAAACACGAATAATCTTGAATAAATCGTGTAGAAAATCATCAAATCAAGAACCGATACTTCAAAAATCAATAGATCTTCAAAGACCCGCTCTGATACCACTTGTTGAGATATAAATATCTATAATCCTTTAGATCTTACACAGGTTTGGCAAAACAATTTAAGTAAAGTAATAAACAAGAGATGGAATCAATAGTATGCTTAATGATTCAAATGATTCAAGCCTCAACAGAGCTCGACAAAGAACTTCTGCTGTAGAGGCTTTAGGGTTTACAAATGATAAAACAACGAAGACTATATGATTATCTCTAGAATCTTACGTACTAAGATGCATGCAGGCATCTATAAATACTCAAACCCTAACAAATAAGTCACGGATGGATAGGCCCAATCCGGATACAAAATAAGGCTAAGAGACGAGCACAACACGCAACACCATATACCCAACACGGGCAAACTATCAGGTGTGTCTAAAAGGGTTTTCTATTAAAAGAAAAGGGTGTAGCGCATGTAATCGACTAGGCTCAACTAAGTTTTACTAAAATACCTATACATGTTATATGATATGATTTGATTTGTGAATTTGTGAATCACATGCTAGTTAGAGCTAAGGATATACTATGTATTTGTATGTTATAATGCTTGGAGAGATGCCTTTGTATGCTTAATGTATGAGCTTGTAGACCTACATGTTAGTACTGATTAGTCAGTGATAGGATGGCTTAATTAGGTTATGCTTGATTCCAATCAATCAATGCTTGAATTTTTATTGCTTTGTGCTTTTAGGAGTTTTCACTAACGTCAGCTAACTAGTAAGCATATATGTTAAGTTACATTTTACTGAGACTAAATAATTTCAGAAGGTTAGGTTTTAACTCTATAGCGCAACTGTTGTTTGAGTCCAACCGTTGTAGTGTGAGACATACCATTCGAAGAGTAATATGGTTTTAGTGATATGTAATTGTATTCGTGAGCTAGTTAGAGGGATTTAGTGGGAGTTCCTTCTGCAGTTGATGGCGGAGAGTGGTACGATGATTACCCTAGGAAAACCTAGGAAGAGATATAGTGCAGGGAGCCTATCTTGATGAGGATTAATTGTTTGGATAAGGAGTGAGTTATGTGGAAGATTCAAGGCAATCCTTGAGGAAAGTACAGATAGATGTGGAAGGTAGTATTGGCTCGTACTACTAGAAGCAGACGATTCGTATTCGACTCAAGGAGAGCTGCGATGAAACCAGTAAGCTTGTAAAGTATGAGATTCCTCGATATATATATATATATATATATATATATATATATATATGTATATATATATATATATATATATATATATATATATATATATATATTGATGTGTATTAGGGTGGTTTGTATTGTCTATTTTCAGTATGGTGACTCTTGAAGGCATACCGGTTGGTAGTTTTGATGCTAGTGAGAGAGTGGGCTTAGGTTCTGGAGCCGGGCAGTTGGATGATCAGATGCGGGAGCCCATTTTGTTTGAGATTACGTGTTGTATACTTGAGCAGACTCATGTAACCTTTGGTATGATCAAAGAGGGTATTGTGGAGCTATTGGAGGACCGTCTGGGATCTTTCCATTTTGAGATATTATCCATGTTGGGAGCACATTCATTGACCTTCCATGAGTTTAGGGAATTTGGAGACCCATAGTTCATCAGGAAGAAGGACCCGATTGCGAGCAAATAATTGTTAACAGATGTCTCTAACACTTTCCGCACCGGTAACTTTCCTAAAGGGGCAAAGGTCAGACTTTCATCTTTTCTTCTGAAATATAGAGCCTGGGACTACTTGGAGGAGGTAGGATATACCTTAGGAGGCGTGGTGATTGAGTCCATGACATAGGATGATTTTTTCACCAGGCTTAGGGCTAAGTTTGCACCGGTGATCGAGGTGTAGGAGTTGGCTCGGTTGTTCCATGATCTCCGCCAGACTACTAAGACGGTGGCTGAGATCACCATGATGTTCCGGGAGAGGGCATTGTTAGTTTCGCACTATGTGACGGATGAGAAGATGAAGAAGGACTAATACCATGAGATATTAAGGAGCGATATCCGGCAGTTTGTGAGCCAATCTAGTTGCAATATACTGGAGGATATGACTGTGAGAGCGAGGGAGGGAGAGATAGATCTTGAGATGGAGAGCAAGAGGAAGACAAATCATGTGCAACATTTTGAGGTTTCAGGCAAGAGGCTGAAGGTTGTTGGTACAAGATCGAGGGGCCAGTAGGATCGGGTCCAGTGTGGCAAGTGCGGAAAGATGCGTGATATGGTGTGCAAAGTGGGTGGTTCTGACTGCTTTAAGTGAGGTCAGACGGGTCATATCAATAGAGATTGTACTGCTACTACCATCACCATCCTGGTATTTGATCTGATTTACTTTCATTGCAATCAAAGGTGTCACAAGAAGGCCCATTTTCCGAGTTTCACTATAGTAGGGCTGGTGTCAATGTCCACTCCTACGACTCTACGGATTATTGAGGGCCGTCAGAGGCAAGGAGGATGCAACTATGGTGAAGAGCAGGGCTTTTCGGTTGACGACTGAGGAGGCACACATGACACATAATGTAGTGATGGGTATGTATCTTCTCCTTATCTCTTTATTTATATTAAATTTCTTTCTTATATTTATGTGTTTTATTTTAGGATCGTTCCTCGTGAACGACATTTCTTCTTTGGTACTGTTTTATTCATCGGTTACCTGATCATTTGTATGACTTGCGCTTAGTGAGAGGTTTACTAGAGCTCCGATGGAGCTCGATTGTCTATTAGACGACAATATTGCAGATGAACAGTCTGTCCAGTTACCAAAGGCTCATCGGGTTTGTATACTTTAGATGTTCAACGAGCAATATCCAATTGATTTGGTTCTCATTGCTCTACACAGGAACAATGTTATCGTAAGTATGGACTGGATGAGCCCCAATGGGGCGATGATCAATTGTAAGCATCAATTAGTTTGGTAAGCCCCAAGTGGGATAGAGTTAGTGGTTGAGGGGGAGAGAGCTCAACGTGAGCTGATTTTTTTTTTCAGCAGCGAGGGCCATATGCTATATTCAGCGGGGTTGTTCTAGATCTGTCGCGTATGTTATGGATACTAGTGATAAGGGTAAGGCGATCGTGTACGATATGTTGATTGTATGGGAGTACTTGGACGTGTTTCCGGAAGATTATTTTGGGGTAACTCCGGAGAGGCAAGTTGAGTTCAAGATTGATCTAGTTCCCGGTGCGGGTACGATACCCAAATCACCATGTCGGTTGGCTCCTCCCGTGATGTAGGATCTTTCTACACAGCTATAGGAGCTATTAGAGAAGGGATTCATTCGATCACGTAGTTTTCCTTGGTGACCACCGATCTTGTTTGTGAAGAAGAAGGATGGGTCTCATCATATGTGCTATATTACCGGGAGCTGAATAAGTTGACAATGAAGAACCATTATCTACTCCCGAGGATTGATGATTTGTTTGATCAACTTTAGGGTGTATCTTAGTTTTCCAAGATTTATATGTGCTCGGGTTATCATCAGATGAGGATCAGGGACAAGGATGTGCAGAAGATGGTCTTTCGGATTCGCTATGGTCATTATGAGTTCGTGGTGATGCCTTTCAGGCTCACAAATGCTCCTGTCACGTTCATGGATCTCATAAAATGCGTATAAAGACCGATGTTGGATCAATCTGTAATTGTGTTTATTGGCGACATCCTGGTCTATTCCAATACCCAGTAGCAGCATGTGGAGCACCTGAGAGAGGTACTAGAGACTTTTAGGAGGGAGAGACCTTATGTGAAATTCTCCAAATGTGAGTTTTCGTTATGAGAGGTGCAGTTCATAGGGCACCTTGTCAACAAGAACGATAAATTTGTCAACCCGGACAAGTTTGAGGTCCTGATGAGGTGGGAAGTTCCGTGGTTTCCATCTGAGATTCTGAGTTTCCTTTGGTTAGTTGGTTACTATCGGAGATTAATTTAGGATTTCTCCAAGATAGAGGTTCCTCTGACTAAGTTGACGAAGATGACTGTTACTTTTCGTTAGGGGCCTGAGCAGCAGGCAGCTTCTGGGACACTAAGATAGAGGCTATGTGAGGCACTAATTTTGTCGTATCGGAGGGTGTTGAGGACATTGTAGTTTATTTTAGATGCTTCTATCACGCTTTTAGGGGTAGTTTTGAGGCAAAGGGGTTGCTTTTGTTGGATTAATGTCTAAGTCCATAACTATAATTGGTAAGACTTGACCCGACCCGGCATGGTCCATTTGGGTTGCATGGCATCATGCACTTGGATAGACTAAAATGAGAGAAATAACACTTAAGGTTTGGTAATATATTATAAGTTCTAATATATTAATAAGTTTATTTAATTAGTATTGATCAAAAATTAATTTGGAATTAATTAAGTGATCAAAAGAAGACTAATTAAATGTATGGGTTGATTGTGTAAATCATTCATTCTTATATGTGTGGGCTTGTGATCCAAGATTCCTTATGTTGGACTAAGTCCATGGGGTGACCCATGGATACTCCATGGAGGTTAAAATCCATGGAGCATAAGGAATGGGTAAAGTCATGAGTTACATGGTGTAACCCTAATAGCCACCATATAAAAGAAACCCATGGCTCAAGAAATCGTGACTTACACTATGTGTATGTATGAGGGCTACACGATTTCATGAAGTGTTCTAATTTCTCTCTAAGTTATTCCAAGTGCTTATGGTGTTGTGTGAACCATTTGAGGTGTCACACTTGGGGCACTAAGCACTCAAGCTTCATGAAGACAAGCACTATCAAAGAGGTATGTATTCTATCTTGTTATATCCATTATTTTGTATGCTAGATTAGGATAATACCTTGGATGTTCATATTTGCATGTATAATAGAGAAAACATAGATCCAAGGTATTTAGGGTTGCATGTACACTTAGGAGTGTTAGAATGCTCATAACCCAACAGTGGTATCAGAGCCTAGGCTTGTTTTCTTGTTATACCTGCAATAGAAGCTGAAAAATCGAGTTTTGATGCTGTCAGCCCAGCTGACTCGCCGAGTCCATGAAGGGACTCGACGAGTCCAAGGCAAAATGCATCCAACTCGCCGAGTTGTATTCATGCACTCGACGAGTTGGACCCCAGACAGCATATCTTCGAGGTTTTTGGCTAGAAATGGACTAGGAACATTACCCTAAGTTGTTTTGAACTTATAAACTTGTTTTTAAATGTGGTAATGTTCATGCTAATCCATTTTTAAGATAATTGTCAATAGATTCATGTTTTGTATTAGTTTAAAGGTTAGACTAATTACATGAAAAAGTTTGATTTGAATTATCTTGTTCTTATGAGTTGCTTAGATTAATAGAAAAAGTTGAGTGAAAAAGTTGTTTTCAATCCAAATTAATCTAAGAGTTGAGTATAAAATGTGTTTGTGTAACTTATCCTTAAGTTACATGAAGAGTCACATTAAAGACTCATAAAACTCATAAAGTTGGCAAAGGTTACAAAAAAGATGAAGAGTCTTGTCCTTAAGTTATGGAGGTTCAAGAGTCACTTCATTAATAAATAAATAAATAAAATATGTAACCTTAATTAATTCCATAAGTTATAAAATAAAGAAAAGATTAATTCTTTATTAGTTTAAAGTCTTCCATAATTTGTCCACAAGTTATGGAACTTGAAGAGTTTTTGGATTAAAACTACTTTAAATACATAAGTTATGGAATTAATTAGTTTTGAATAGTTTCAAAACTTGCCCTCAAGTTTTGGAATTTGTAAAGTTTTCTCTTATGAATACTTTAATTCCAAGTTAGCCCTTAGAATTTTAAAAGTTAAAATTCAACCCTTATACTTTATAATATTATAAGTTAATAATATTTATATGTATAAGAGTAAAGTCGGTCTTACCGCTAGTACGCCTCATTCACGAAGCCGGTCTATAAGGTGGGTATAAGGTTGTTGCCTATAAAATGGCAACTTAATGGGTGTTCACTCTCACCCACCGCTCGCTTGACTGGTGGAGGGTCGTTAGCCGAACGGGTTTGACATGACTATAATTCTCCCTTCATTAAAAGTATTAATGATAAATACTAAGTAACTAAACTTTTAATAATACCCAATCTTAGTTACTTAGAAAAAATGTGAATAAGGTGCTAATCCATGAAATTACACTTTGCACTTTGTTTAAGTCGGTTAGTGGAGCGTGTGTGGTTAACCGGCACACTAACTCGTATTTAACATGGTAGGCGAAGGGTAACTTAATGTTTATCATAGTATCGATGGAGCGTGTGTGGTTAACCGGCACATCGATTGAGGGGTAAACACTTAAGGGTACCAAGTAATTTGCATGGTTACTTCACACCTTGTTTTGTGATCCTCGGCATCCCAGTCACAAAACCTGAAGGGCACACTCGAGATTGAAACATGCCATTGAACAGTTTAATGAATCTCAAAAGATCTAGGAGTTTCAAAACCAATTAAAACCTAATAATACATTTCGTTTATCTTGGTGGAAATTGGTGAATCGTCATTCACCTACCTTCAAATTGTTTTATAGCTTGGATTACGGCATACCTCTTCCAAGTTATAAAATAATTTGTTGGGTCCTAGCCTTAATATTTCATATTGGGTGTCATATTAAGGACTCAAAGATCAACTATCTTGAATATCTCCCATAACATGTCTGAATTAGACATTTATGATCTTCCCAAATCTCTTGAAACAAGCTTTCCTAATGAAGATGATGTCCCATGGATATCATACTTCTCTCTCCTCCTCCAATTATTCTCCCTACCCCACAAGTTCTTTAAAATTTTAAAGTCACTCGAGCCCTATTGGCAAGGCAAGGTCTTGGTGTGGTCACATCTTGGAGATGTAGTCACATATTGACAAGCCGGGAGAGTTGGGTGTCAAAGTCTTGAGAAAGTTGGTGGTTCAATCACTTTCTAAGTCACATAGTGAGTTCCTTTGGGACACCTATGAAATAGACTATGACAAGACCCTTAATGATCTTATCTATTGTTAAGATCAACTTCCTGAAACTTTATGGACATTGACAATGGTGACACTGGAAATACAGAAAAAGCATTCTCTTCCCAATGGAAAGGGATCGGCCATTGTCAACTCGGTTGAACAAATGGTAAAGAGAAAAGCTAAGTCTGTAATAGTCCTGTGTACCATTATCAAAGGGTCCATATGTTAATATTGCCAAAGGAAGGGTCATTAGTTGCGAAGCTGCCAAGTTTACCTAAGGATGTTAAAGTCAATAAGATTGACTCTACTTCAAGTAAAGTCCACTAATCTAACTCTGTTAAGTTTCTATTTTCAGATTCCTGATACATGATGTGACTGAGTCACATGGTAATGTCTTAAGAATCAAAGAAAAGTAAAGGAACTTAAAGAAAGAATATGCTGAATCTGATCGCATAGATGGATTTCTATCGCGTAGTTTGAAGATCGGATTCTTGAGCTAATTCTTAGGAGTTATGAGATATTGCTTAGGAATAGATAACAACAAGTTTTCATATGGGTTGTAAGGATAAATTTTTCCGCATAGTTTTAAAATAAAAGGAAATTTTTGATTTTATTTATTTTTAAAATATCCTTACAATGGCATTTGAGGAAAAATTGTTGCTTATGCGATTCCATTAATAGCAAGAGTGGAAATATGAAATTGATTCTTTCATTTGTGGTAATGTCTAAATTTACCAAACAAGGAAAGATTCTCATCATCCAAAGTCTCAATTGGACCGGGACTTGGAATCATGCAAATTCTATAGCATGATGAATGAGAACTTTCAAGTATTGGAAAATTAAGACTAATTACTTATTCACATGAATGTGTGAGTCAAGTAATGGACTAAGGGGTCGAGTACATAGTCATGTGCACTGATTAAGTCCACCACAAAAGATGTAAGGCTATTCGTCATAGTTTACTAAAGCTCAGTAAATATGATTATACTTACAAGCTTAAGTGTAACTCTGAGACATTGGAAAAGGTTCCAATGTAAGGCAGAGCGAATAAGAAGAATCAAATTAGGCAGAATGATAAAAGTTTCTCAAATCTGAAAAGATGGGAGAGTACTTTAGTATCAGTTTTGTGATCATCTTAATGATTAAGAAACCATATCAAAATTAGTTCTCTAAGGAAGTCTTAGTGCATTCTTATGACTAAGAAGAAGGGATCTTGAAATTGTTGAAATGGTTAAATCAAGAAGATGAGTCATACTTCGTTCCAATACAAGTCTTAGAGTCATACTCCAAGATTGTAATTTGAGTGACATGTCTTTAAGAAGGTTTAAAACACTTATCAAATGTAAGAGTAAAAGTTTTCTACTCTTGTACATTTGAAATTGGTAAGTTGTGATGTTTTGGATAAAACAAAGACCAACTTCGGCCAATTGTGTGAAGTGTTTGTCTTGATTAGAATCCACACTATCTCTTGGATGTTTGACAAGGAAGTCTTATAGGTCAAGAGGACAGTGGGAGTCTTAAAGGTTTTGAAAGTCTCAAGAACTAATCAAGAATGAAACCTGAAGTTCTTCACTAGCACACGACTTGAGGTTTATAACCTATCGTGTTGACATATTCTGTGCCCATTCTAGTTAAAGTTGGCTTTGCATATGAGTTCTTAGAGTTCTCAATGTGTTGCACAACAACTTGGAAGCAATGGTAGGCCCTTGAGCTGCCAGGTGGCAAGAAATTAAGATTGAGTTCAGTCCATATGAGTTTGGATTTGTCCTATGACAATTCACATGGATAAGAACACATACACCATTAAATCTAAGTGTCATAAGGTTTCTCTCCGATTCATGAAAATGATGGTGAGGAAACACTTTGACTAAGTAGATTTTAGTTAGATAGCAATTGTGATATTTGCATTCTCAAAGTCGTTAGTGGAGCGTGTGTGGTTTACCGGCACACTAACTTGGACTTGTGAGAAATGGCAAAGGTCAAAACGATCAAGACTATGATTACGGCATCCCTTTTCATAGTTCTTAAAATTGTTTTGACACACTCATGAGCTATCTAAGGGAAGGTGTATGTTTTTGATAAAGTCTTATCAAAACAATCTAGTATCAGAAATCTGAACTTTGGTAAGAAAGTCAATAAAGTATTGATTTCTAGAAGTCCAGTGATTTCTGAGTACATGTCAAAGCTAGTGGGAGCATAAGTGTTATGCTAATAATCATCATGTTAGTGGGAGCATGATAATTACGATAAGTATTGCAAGCTAGCAATGTTAATTATAGAAAACAAAAGGTTTCAATTGGGAAAAAGTTGTTTTGCTATAATTAAGGGAGAGGAAATTATACTTCATCTCAAATCTATAAGCTTAGATCGTGAGGTTTTAATCATTTAGTCAAGGATATATATGAATTTCATGTTGGAATGGCTCAACATAAGGAAATTCTGTATATGGGTCCATTATTTGCGTTCTTAAATTCGATTATGATTACGGCATCCCTTTTCATAATCTGAATTATGAGAACTTGGCAAATAGAAATGGAAACGTTATAGCAAAAGACTGGTTTAGTCTTTATGTGAGACATCATGAATCGTATCCCATATGCTTCGGATATAGGATCGATTACATGTACTATATTCATCCTTTCTAAAATTTTCCAAATGCCTAGGGCATTAAGAAGGGAAAAGGTTTAGAACTGGATATGACTAAAAGGATTAAACAATTGTCGAGGACAATCTAAGGTTTACCAAAGATTGGTTGCTCAAGGACAGTTAGAAGTATAGTGATAATTCTGGAAGGACCATATTGACATAATCTGTAAGGAGGCAACTCTGGTTCAGAAGTGATAGTCGAAATGGAATCTGGAAATGTTTCAAAGTTAGAATTTTCAATCTGTGTAAGATTAAGGAAACTTAATGCAAGAAGGATGGTTCCAAGGACTTGATCTCCTTTGGAATTCTCTGTAATGATTGTTGTTAAGTCTTTCTGACTTTGTGCATAATCATTACAAGAGGATCGATGCATATGAGTTTAGAATCTAACAGATTTCAGTAAATGACATGAATTTGGAATTCTTGCATTTGCAGTAAGGATTTGGGAGTGTGAAAAGATAATCATTGAAGTTATGTTCATTTGATCTAGTTCACAAAATAAAGATCATAAACAAACATATTATGCATACTTGGTGTATGGCATGACTAGTGTTTAGAAAACATAGTGTACATGCTTGGAGCATGGGACAACTATTGTTTTAAATTCAAGAATAATGTTGATAGCTAAAACAGTATACAATGAATAATGTGTAATCATATGGTGATAAATAAAAGGTGTTTTATTTATATTCATAAGTTCTGAGACCATATTGGATTTAATTATTATTGTGTTTCACTTTGCATGTTTTGACTTCCTGAATAAACTAGGTTATTCTTCCGGAATGACTACGTTATTCAAACCATCCACAGTCGGTCATATGTTGGAAGTAGATATGAATTAAGACTGTCATGGGTTGGCTTGTAGAGGTCTAAGGTGTTGGACAAATGGCTACAACACTCATGAGTGCTCATAAGTTCTGAGTATTGGATTCAACCCGCACTCATTAGAATCACTTCATGGGTTTTATCACGAGTGATCATGAGACGATAATATCTTATATTCTTCAAACCTAGAGATATGAGTTGTTACTATGAGTTGATAGTACATTGATTACACGAAACGCATTGGTAACTCGATGTTATAAAACGTGTCTTTGTGTATGATTCAACAAGTAGTAGAACAAGCCATATGAGTCGAAGTTTATCCATTCCTTTTACCTTCGGGATGAAAGTGATATATGTGGGCCCCTCGATGATTTGATGATGACAAATGGAAGTGCTCGGCCGGGCCAGGACTGATTTGATTTGTTCAATTAGTCAGTCGTCATAAATCGGAAATCGGGAAACAACTAATGGACAGAGAGAATGATTATAATCCATGTCTCAGTCCATATGATATCTAGAATGGAGGAATATATGATCCCTTATCTAATGGACAAGTCGTTGACAAAGATCAGAGTTCATCTACAAGGTCAGAGTTCGACAGAAGCTTTTGAGAGCTACGATTGCTAGTTGGTTCCTGAAGTCATACGCAATAATAGTTTTAGACTTATCCAAGTGGGAGACTGTTGGATTAATGTCTAAGTCCATAACTATAATTGGTAAGACTTGACCCGACCTGGCATGGTCCATTTGGGTTGCATGGCATCATGCACTTGGATAGACTAAAATGAGAGAAATAACACTTAAGGTTTGGTAATATATTATAAGTTCTAATATATTAATAAGGTTATTTAATTAGTATTGATCAAGAATTAATTTGGAATTAATTAAGTGATCAAAAGAAGACTAATTAAATGTATGGGTTGATTGTGTAAATCATTCATTCTTATATGTGTGGGCTTGTGATCCAAGATTCCTTATGTTGGACTAAGTCCATGGGGTGACCCATGGATACTCCATGGAGGTTAAAATCCATGGAGCATAAGGAATGGGTAAAGTCATGAGTTACATGGTGTAACCCTAATAGCCACCATATAAAAGAAACTCATGGCTCAAGAAATCGTGACTTACACTATGTGTATGTATGAGGGCTACACGATTTCATGAAGTGTTCTAATTTCTCTCTAAGTTATTCCAAGTGCTTATGGTGTTGTGTGAACCATTTGAGGTGTCACACTTGGGGCACTAAGCACTCAAGCTTCATGAAGACAAGCACTATCAAAGAGGTATGTATTCTATCTTGTTATATCCATTATTTTGTATGCTAGATTAGGATAATACCTTGGATGTTCATATTTGCATGTATAATAGAGAAAACATAGATCCAAGGTATTTAGGGTTGCATGTACACTTAGGAGTGTTAGAATGCTCATAACCCAACAGCTTTATCGCTTACGCCTTAAGGCAACTAAAGCCTCATGAGGTGAACTATCCAATGCATGATTTAGAGCTTGGGGTTGTGGTTTTCACCTTCAAAATTTGGAGACATTACATCTATGGGGTCCGTTGTACCATTACCCAGATCAAAATAGTTTGGGTTATTTGGTAGCTCAGCTAAATCTTAATATGAGACAGTGTCGGTGGTTAGATGTGGTGAAGTATTATAATTGTGAGATCCTTTACCATCCGGGGAAGGCCAATATGGTGGCCGATGCTCTCAGCCACAAGCTGGTCACAGTTCCAATCAGGGATATTTATTTGAGGATGACCGTGATTACTCTCCTATTAAAGCGGATTTGTGAGGCACGAATTGAGGCTATGAAGGAAGAGCACCAGAAGAGTGAGCGCATTGTTGGTCAGGTGGCTTCCTTTGATTATGATAGTCGTGGGTTGTTGACTCTTCGTCGAAGAGTATGGGTTTTGAATTGAGTTGGTGTGTGTCAGGTTCTAATGGAGGAGGCGCATAAATCGAAGTTCTCCATTCATCCCGGGGCAACGAAGATGTATCGAGATCTTCGTCCTGATTATTGGTGGCCCTGCATAAAGAGAGATGGAGCATGGTATGTGGAGTAGTGCTTGACTTATAGGAAAGTCAAGGCAAAGCATCAACGACTTCATGGAAAGATGCAGGCATTGGATATTCCCTTTTGGAAATGGGAGGAGATTACTATGGATTTCATCACAAAGTTGCCTTGGATTGTGCGTGGAGTCAATTGGATTTGGTTTATCGCGGATCGGTAGACCAAAAGCGTGCATTTCATCTCGATTCAGGAGAGTATTTGTGCAGAGAAGTTGGCTAATGTATACATCATAGAGGTTATATCATGACATGTGGTGCTAGTTTTAGTGGTTTCAAAAATGGATCTCTGGTTTACTTCCAGGTTTTAACAGAGGTTCCATGATAAGTTGGGTACTCGTCTCCATTTCAGCACAACATTCCATCCGTAGACTGACGGGCAGAGTGAAAGAACCATTCAAACTTTTGAGGATATGCTCCTAGCGTATGTTTTGGACTTTGGTGGTAGCTGGGATACGTATCCTCCGTTAGCAGAAATTTTGTATTACAACATCTATGATGCCAACATTGACTGACCTCCTATTGAGATGCTCTATGGGAGGAAATGCAGGACCCCAATTTGTTGGGATGAGGTTGGTCAGTGATTCATGGGTAGTACCGAGGTGGTACTCAAGACCACAGAGTTGATATAGCAGGTTTGGAGTAGACTCCATACAGCTCATAGTCGGTAGAAGAGTTACGCTGATACACGTCGATCCGATTTAGATTTCCAGGTGGGGGATATGGTTCTCTTGAAGGTGTCACCTTGGAAAGGTGTCATCCAATTCAAGAATAGGGGAAACATGGGCCCCAGGTACATCAATCGTTTTAGGGTTTTGGCCCGGGATGGGCTGAGTTGCATATCACTTGGATCTTCCCGATGATCTCATTCAAATCCATAGCACGTTCCATGTCTCTCAGTTGTGGAAGGTTTTAATGGATGATTCCACATTGGTTTCATTAGAGGATACTCAAGTGGGTGATCGCCTTAATTACATTGAGAGGCTGATTGCGATTCTCGACAGGAAGACCAAGACTCTCCGTAATGAGGTGGTGAATCTGGTGAAGGTGTGATGGCAACACCGTAAGGGATTTGAGTGGACTTGGGAGTCGGAGGATGAGATGAGGAAGCACTACCTAGACTTGTTGGCACCATCGGACTTCAAGGATGATGTTTGATTCAAATGGGGAAGATTTGTAAAACCATGCCTTCCAGGTATTTACAATTTTAACCATGTATTAATTTTTGGCACTTTGGTCTAAACGTTAGGCGTTTCGCATGGAAATCTTGGTGTTCTAAAGCCAAGTGTTCTATGTTGGATGCTAGACGTTTGCACGCAGAGATCAAACCCTAGTTTGTAGGATTTTCACCCTATTTAAAGAACACTATTGCCTCAAAACCGTTCACTACCCCAACCTCCATCCTCATTTCAAAAACCCTAAGTGTGTATGAGATTTCGAAGCCTTGGTTCATCTTTTTGGTATCATTTTAGTGTTCTTGATAGAGAAGGAAGATCTTTGGACAGTTGGTGTTGCTTTCAAGCTTGTGGATCTAGACTCTTGGCATCTTGGGGCATCATTTTGTGGTATAAAGTTCTGAAATTTATCATCATATCTCTAGATCTTGTTTATGTTAGAATTTTATGCTTATAAGCCCCATTTTCTTGGTCTTTTGGGTAGGAGCTACCTTAAAACAAAGGAGTTGTTCTTTTGGACGTTTTAGGGTAGATTAGGTGATAAAAGTGTGATCTTGGACCTTACTTTCACTCCATGCAAGTTTTGAAGTGTCTTAATGGGTTAAGGAGTTGGAGTTTTAGCTTTTGGGGTCATTGTAACCATGCATGGCCATAAGATTTTCAACTTTTTTGGCTTTAGACGTTCCATTATGATTGGATCTGAAGTTTGGAGTTGATATTTTAACAATTAAGTCATTGGTTTGGAAGTTGGTGAACACCAAGCAAATGCCAGGCGTGTGTATATGAATGCTCAACATTCGCATGTCAGGCGTCAAAGGGAGGAACGCCAGGCGTTTTGTGCAGAAGCCCAATGGGTCGATTTTGGGCCTTATGATGTTTGGGGTCTTGGGCTTTCAACTAGCATGTTCGGCTTCCTTGGATTTTAGGCCCATGATGGGTCTGGGTCCAATTGAAAGATTGGGCCACATATATATATATATATATATATATATATATATATATATATATATATATATATATATATATATATATATATATATATATATATATATATATATATTAGGCTTTAGGATTTAGGCCCTTGTAATGTTAAGTTGGGCCTTGGTTTTGGGCCAAGTTAGATAAAGGGTAAATTGGTCTTTTACACTAGCCTAGACTCTTAGATATGGGTTGGAATCCAATTATTAATTGGATTTGTTTTATGATGATAACGCGGGGATTTGACAGACCAATAGACAGAGATTTATCTGGGTGATTCAGCAGTTTGAGGTGGGTTTGCCAACTATATTTAGCAGGTCGAAGACACCAATGTCGGCCCATAGTTTGTTATGTTAGGATGCTAGATGTCTGTGTGACTGTTGCATATGTATGTGCTAGTATGCTTACTGGATGGAGCCTGATGGTGCCATTACTTGTTGTACTTATATGTTTGTATGTTGGGTGGGGCCCATTATGCGAGTTAGGGCGAGGCCCGTTATACTCAGTGGGAGGGGCCTTTTATGTGAGTTAGGGTAGGGCCCATTATACTTAGTGGGCAAGGCACGTTATGAGAGTTGGGGCAAGGCCCGTTATACTCAATGGGCGGGGCCCATTATTAGAGTTAGGGTGAGGTCCGTTAGACTCATCGGGCAGATCCCACTATGTGATTGATATGTATGGTATGTGGTATTTTGTAGAACTAACTCAACTTCGTGCATATGGTTTTCAACTTGTGTGTCAAGTACTTCTGGTGCAAAGAGAAAGAGCTTGGGGTGATTGCAGTACACACACTATTTTGCTCTGCATGCTTATAATTACTCTGTTGATGTATGATCGAGATGATTCATTTGATTTTCCATGATTGAAGATGATGTTTGGATAAATAAATTATTAATTTAAAAATCGGAACTTTTTGTCCATATTTTTGGGACCTTACAATATATATATATATATATATATATATATATATATATATATATATATATATATATACACTTTTATATCAAATTATATTAAAAATTATTTTATAATATTATAATAACCTTGTCAGTAAATTTTTGAGATATGTGCTACATACCCAATCTATGTCATGCACTTTTGAATATTACTGGTACTAGTTGTAAAATGACAACGTATTGATCTATGACGATTACATATGGCTTTTTGACAAATGTTTTTTTGAAAGCATGTAATAGTCATGAGTAAGATTCAATGATCTCACTTGAAAGTAACCCGACTCCAAAAGTTATACATCTTTTATAATTATCTATACCAGTAAATGATACATAAATATCATATATCTGTACAACAAAGAAATATATGTACATTAAAGATTCACTTGCTTTTTGACTCTTTTATTTTAATATTAAGAACTAATATGATCCATATTGTTATTTATATATAAATTTAAAAATATAATTCTTAGGTTACTAGTAATTTAAAAATTAAGGATACAACATTGGTCTAATTAAAAATAATGATACACTATTGTAATGATTGTAAATATAATAATTCAAAATTTTAAGTACATTATAGTGTCACTTAATTGTTTTTTCGGTAAGTTGCATCGAAACAAACATCTCCAATGGCAAAATAGTTTCGTTTTGCTTTTTCATCTACCCAAAACAATCCAGTCAATTCCCCGTTACTTTCAACACTATAGTCCAACGAAACTTCATGTAAACAATCCTTTTTTTCTTTCTCAACAAGTCTATCACAGAATCTGCATCTCTTTCTCCAATAAATTCATACCAATCCCTTTTGAAATTTTGTGTATATGTTCCTATAGCTCCAATGTTATCAAAACCAGCTCCGGCCTTTTTCATGTATTTATATGGATTACTTGGTTCCGTGTTCACATTTAACATATCTTATATAATTCTCTTTTGTGAATATGCGAGTCTTCTTTTAGAATTTAGAAAAAATTTATCTTCTTCATTAACAAATATATGTGCGTTTTTTTCTTTAAGCTCATATATTTGTCATACTTTATCCTCATTGACATTGATCCTCACATATGCTTCATAGTTTACTCTAATAGAAGGTCGTTTGAGTTTTTTGCTGTTTAATTCTTTTATAGTCTCATATGCAGCTTTCTTTTTGAATCATTGCCCATTGCATACTGTATATCTTCTTCCATAACCTTGTACTCCTTTTATTGTCTTTATAGATATGAATATTGTTTCAAATCCAGTTTTTCTAGCATATTCTTTATAAAAATTTAAACCATCTTCAAATGTAGGAAAAGTTTATCATTTATAAGGATTATTATCTATATCTAGAATCCAGTATGTTATTCCATCAAATATACTCACAATTAGATCACGTTTAAAAGATTATGAAGATCTAATATTTACTGATGAAGATCCATTATTTGCTGTCATAGAACCATTGTTTCTTAATTTATGTTGTACGAAAAAATTACATTGATCATTACTTTCTAAATATGTTGTTTCTTGTTTGCACTTTCTTTATTATCAATATGCATGTTAGATTCTATATTTACTAAATGTTGATCCATAACTGATGCTTCTTTTATAAAAAAAAAAAAAAACAAATATAAAATGTTTTTGACCTACTTATGAACATAGAACCAATATTAAGATGTTTCTTTTACATTACATTGTTGATTTTTGATTAGCATTTAGTATTAGTTAATTCCAATATCACTTAGCATTTTATGAATAAAAATTTGAAAACAAAGGTTTTTTATACATTAAGTGCGATGATTTAAAGTTTTTTATGAATAAAAATTTGATTTCAACCTAATCCTAAAACAGAGTTGTATATGAACAATTTTTGTTATAAATCATATTTTTTCAATGGCAATGTATTTAAATAACGAAGAAGGTACATTTAAATTGAAGTTTTTACCATATATAGAGTTAAACCTATAACGTGTCAAGGCGCACCTTATCGCGTTATGACACGAGTTTTTTTCAACGTGGGTTTTTTTTTTATCGGACCTAAAATAAAAGAGTTTTTGTTAACTTTTTTCTATTAGATATTAATGTAAAACTTCTAAAAACTTCATATGTTTGATAAAATTCAATAATTATATGAGTTATATATTTTAATGTATATAATATAGTCACGCCTTGAAAAGCATCATGACTGACCAAGGCTTCTCATGGCTTAATTTTTACCTTACCACCAAGTCACGCCTTATGTTATTTGGAACGTTGATATATATATATATATATATATATATATATATATATATATATATATATATATATATATATATATATATATATATATATATATATATATGAACAACTTTTATTTTCATGTTTTTTAAAATTATTTTTTTAATCCAATTGTAATTGCATTTCTAGCTAAAATATTATATTTAAGTTCCATAAGAAAGATTTATATAGACGTAGCGGATAAACGGGCAAAAAGATATGCTACAACGCCTTTTTAGATGACAAAACTAATTCTTTTAAAACCATGATTTATAGATCTTGGAATCATAACATTACTATGCATGACCCATTGGATTCTATTGAGTAGCTCTACAACTTCTGACGCAATGAAACCAAAAGTATCAAATGCAAAGTGTATAAACGTGTGTTGATTTTCCATACATGTTTTCTCATGTTTTGCCACTTTACTTGATGCAACTTTTAAAGCAACTTGCCTCACAGTGAAAACTCCACTCCCCAAGCCCAAAGAGAGGAAACCCTTGTTAGATCCATGCATGCATGTTTCCCTCCAACCCATCCAAATACTAAAACATTAGTTGGTGTAAGTATTGATCTTTCCTTCCAATGTGTCAGTCAGAAAGTTCACAGGTGCATCTTTCTTGGCAGAAACCCCAACGTGCGTAAATACGTCGAAAAGAACATCCTTAACCAGATCATGTCAGTACTTGAAACTTGGGAGTTCTTTACAATGAAATGTATGCTCCCCGAAGGAGTCCAATCATGCTTTGCGACAAACATGACAAGTCTCGTCAGTCGGAAATAAAGGGATCATAAGGCGATACTTGAGGATGGCACGATACTCCACTGGCGACATATGCTACCCAAGACCATCAATAGGAATAGTCATAAGAAAATCTTGAGCATGTGGGGCCCTTAGACACTCAAATATTGCTTTCTGCCTAATCGGCGTGTCGAAGTGAACTTCCGTGTCTTGGACAATTTTACTAAAAAGAGCACTCGCCAATAAATGTTGGGCTTTTAGAGGGGTGGTGTCCTTATTAGTGAAACCGCTGAAGTCAAATCCTGGAATCGTATCATGAAGACATGCCAAAGCACAAACATAATCTGAATCCATACCACATATGTTACTATTTCGTAAGATGTGGTCTTGTAACACCCACGATTGAGCTCGTAAGGTCACAAAAGCATATGATGAAGCCTCTACTGCTGAGTAGAACCCCAAACCACAAAATCTAATTAGTAACGAAGCCAGTCGCCATTGGAGGCCCCCAAAGAACGGATCTCCACAAACCACAATGTCTTCAATCGATGTAAGTAACCCTTTATCAAAACACAAAATAACCTCTTCAATGTGAACGAGTTGGCATGTTTTCAAGCCAAAGAAAAGTTTGGTGATGCCCATGCAAGATCGAAGCAAAAGGTGCTCACTCTGGGGTCATGTAACTGTGGTAGAAGGCGCATCAAATCAGCAGCCTTGGAAGCCCTCTTCATGGCTAACCCGCTAATAAAACTCGCATCTTTACAAGTATTTCCCCCAAGAAGCTTCACCCTCATTGACGGTCGCCCAATGTCAGCAAAGAATAAACATGAACGAAGCTTCCTACCATCGCATCAAGGTATCAAGCATGAATAAGAAGCTTACAACTGTCTATAATTTGATGTATAAGTAGGTGCAATACCAGAGCAAAAAGAAGTGGTCCAAAAGGGTCACCTTGCTGGACCCCAGTAGTGGACCGAATATGTTTATCTCCTAAATACAACCTTGCTGCATGGCCATATAAGAATTCGACCCATAAGGAAATTGAAGGCCACCTCATCCTGACCTCGTGAAGTAAGGCAAATATATCGACTAATTTGAAGGCATTTGAGAAATCCGCAGTAAGCATTACAAGAGATCTATCATCATGACGTGCATTCAACACCCTATTGACACTATGAAGTACAACTTCAGCACCACCCGACACACCTACTCTAAATTGAAAGTCATTAAGGTATTGCGCTATTTCATTATCAACTACTTTCATAGAAACATTTGAGACCAAATGCCTCCATATAGTGCCCCCAACAGTAGGACGAATTCCATTTTCAGGTTAACCACTGCGGTGATGGCATGTAAGAGATATTTGGCTAAAGCAGACCCCTACTCCAAAATTATTTATATTTTATGAAAAAAAAAACATATTATCAATATCGATTTAGAAAAAAATAAAAGTTTGATTTCCTACACATTGACACCAAATATCGTCGTAATTGAAAACTAAATATGTCTTCGCCTCTTCGATTATAGCAGATAGTAAATAAGTTTTACAACGACTATTTCTAAGTTAAAAATCATATAATAATAATAATTATTATTATTATTATTATTATAATATATTTATATTGTGTTCCCAAAAAAAAAATACTACTAATAATAATAATATATTTATATATATGCTATTATAAATAATTTGTAAAATAATAATAATAAAAAGAAATGGTAAGTGTGACGTATTGTGAGCGCGTGAGAGCAAGTGGTTATGGCAAATTGGAATAATAATAGATTTGACAGCATATAAGTAACAGGAAATCTTATACTTGCTGCTTTTGTTCAACTGTTACTTTATCCCCCGGCTTACTCGAACTCTTTGTCCCTTCACTAATTATATTGACTATTCTCGATATTTTAAATTAAGGTCTAATCATGAAATCATGAAAATAAACGAAATAATCCCTGGTTGCTAAAAATCTTAAGATCTTATAAGAAAAAAATTATAAAAACTTTATTAGGATCTATTTTAACCGATATTTATATTATAATTTTAAGACCTGACTTGGATTTTAATTTCTTAATACAATCTTATCATAGTTTTTAGTATAATAGTATGTATTACATAGTTGATGTAAGGGGTGTGAATTCGTATCAGACATGTAAGGGGTTATAATTATAATTATTTATTTTTATTGAATAATTAAAATCTTATAATAGGATAATTACAAATAAATAAAAAAATTTAACATGTGATATGCGTTTATATAAATGTTAGGGGTAAATAATTTTTGGTCACTTAACTTTTGGTTTTGTACTTATTTTGTTACTAAACTCTTTTTAAATTTTAAAAAGTTATCAAACTTTTGATTTTGTGTTAATTTAATCACTTAACTTTTTATTTAGTCACTTAACCTTTAGATATGTGTTCATTTAATCACTTAACTTTTAAAATTGTACTCAGTTAGTCATTAAACTTTTAAAAAAAATTAAAAATTTAGTGACTAAATGAGCACAATTTTAAAAATTAAATAATTAAATGTGACCAAACAAAAAGTTAAGTAACTAAATGACTACAAAGCCAAGAGTTTGATGATATTTTAAAACTTAAAAAGAGTTAATGGCCAAATAAGCAAAAAACCAAAAATTAAGTGACCAAAAATAACCTAAACCCTAAATGTTATTTGTATATATTTATTACATGTTATATGGATAACTATTATGGTGATACAATATTTGTATAAAATATTATTATAAACTTATCGAATAGAGATAAATAACATTTATTATTAAAACATTATTTAGAATATATAATCTATATGAAAGTTGCAGTAATCATAATTACAAACTCGTGGGTATGAAAAACACAAAAATCTGATGTTATATAAAGAAGTTACGATTTTCAAAGTTGTGCGTTCGACAGAGTGTGCAAGTATTTGCTGTAAAATACGAAACAAAAATCGATTACTTTTTAGCCAAAGTAATGTAAATGAGAGTTGAGGTCTGCGTAATGTCGAAATCAATGATATAAAAAACGTCAAAACGGAGCTCATATGAAGAAGTAAATTAAAATATAATGTGAATTAGATGTTGAAATCTAAAAGAAAGTTGTAGTACACGGAAATATTAATAGGTGGATATAAAGAACGTCAAAAAAGAAGCTTCTATGCGAGATATACGATTTTTCAAAAACTATGTGAAATTACCTGCGAAAGGTGACATGACACCACCCAACAAGTGCAACGTGACATCGGCTGAACCCACTTCCCTACTAAACTCTTTATAATGTGGCCCAACAGCAATGTGCCACATAGGCAGGACACGACTCGCTTTTCGCAAAGTGCTATAAATAGTCTGATGTTTTTGCCTCTTTCAACCCACACCTTCTTCCAACTTTCACTCTAAACTCTTTAGATTTGATTTCATAATTTTCGATCATTTTAGCAGGGCGTTGCGACGTCTGAAAGCTCGATAGAAAGAAGTAATTTTCGATCACTTACTACACTTATTAAGTGTAGCTTGTATTTAAGTTTATTATCGTTATGTCGAATTTATAAATAAGATTTATAGTAGTTGACGTTATACTGTGATTGATCTACTTATAGTAGTGATGTCTAAACAAGATGTTAGCGAGATGTTTCAAGTGTATTTTCCAAATAATATATATATATATATATATATATATATATATATATATATATATATATATATATATATATACCAAATAAATCCAACCTCGAATACGATCTTACATGATCATTCATTATTTGATTGAACTTTTTATTTCTTGGGATTAGTGAAGTATCTAGGAAATAGTAGATATCACCTGATAAATAAGAACAAATACTGAAGTGTACTAATATTCATATTTAAGTAGTTTAAAAGAGGAAAACTTACAGTTAGATGAGGACCTAACTTACCCGAAAATCTTCGACTTCAATCACGTGAATACATGGTTACTTTCATGAGCATGATTTTAATATAAGTATTTATTAATTGTACGCCTGATATGTGAACGCATAATTACTTTCATTAACATATTGCTAATAAAAGTATTTGTTATTTAAAAAGATTAAATGTATATCTTGTGAGGGTGTGGTTCCAATAACATTATTTTTTTATAGTAAAGTTGTTACTACCGACTGTTTTTGATATACTTACCCTTTTTTATTGGTTAGCCGGTAATTAAAACTTTACTCTAAAAAAAATAAGTTTATGACTTTCTTGTCAAATCGTAATTTATGACTTTACTACAAAAAAATAAAGTTTAGGACTTTATTGTCAAATCATTGGAAATATTGGGACTTTAGTGTATAAATCCCTTTTTTGTTAGCAATTTAATGGTATAATAGTCTTTAAGCATAAACGTTATTGGAACCTGGCCTGGTGAGCTATATCCTATTTGTCACACCCCCAAACCAGAACGGCGGTAACGTCCGGGGTGGATGACTTCCTTTGTAGTATCACAACACATGCATTTATAGAAATCAAAGTACAAACAACCACTACATTAATAAGTAAAAGTTTATAGATGTGTTCAATCATAGTATATTGACACCAAAATAGTTGATACAAAATAAAGCAGACATGACTCAAAACGACCCCGTATTCTCATAAACTTGGGGATTACCTGCCTACCAATTTCTTGAGAATACAACTAATTTGAAAAAGGAGTATCAACATAAAGTTGAGTGAGTGCATAAGTATCTATGTTTGAAAGCTTGTTTTATGTTCTTTGAATATGTAAAACCGTTCCAGAAAATCCTATATTTCCTGTTGTATATGAAAAGTAGTTTTAATTCAATAAAACAGTTCCATTTATAAACCAAAATTCTGTATTTGAATTCCTTTGTAAAACGTGTAAAAGTGATTGTGCCTGGCTCCACAAGTTGTTATTGTAAATTGTAATGTAATACTGTAAATTGTATCTTTGTAAAATATAGTACTTTGAAATGTACTCAAGCTTAGTTCATTATACACTAACCGTATTGTTTAATATCTTTTTCATGAGTTTATTATAACCATACTTTGACTGGATGGCCTGATACGATGCTTTGGAGGCGCCAGAAATATTGGTAACAATTGTCACGCCAGACCTGTCGGTCTAACTGTAGCTAACAATTTAGGTGCGTGATTATCAATCCCATATAGATCTATACACATTTGTTTTGATCCCTATAATGGTGATTTTGGTTATAATATAAGGACTTTAAGTAAGTTGTTTAAATGTACTAAAAACCTGATCATATTAACTCCTAGAAAAGTATATAGATGTTACGTGTATAATAACGATGAAAACTCACTCATTCTGAAATAAATGATTGTTAGGAAGTTTCTTATTTAGTATTCTTGAAATGTATTTGTAAATTGTTCACAATTGTGTGGTTTTAAATCCAATCCTTGTTATTGTAAAACAATGTACTAGCGTCTACTTGACTCGTGTATTAGTGTTATTGAATAATAAATTATACCTATTATAATTTATATGTATTTTGTATATTGGTATTAACTATTCATGAATGCAACGCCTTGCTTGGCAAGTTACAAAGAGTATTGAAACTGAATGAAATAACCTTATATTTATATACATATACACTTATATAAATATGATTTTTGGGGAAAAATATAAGTTGGCATAACCTTTTAAAGAATTTAAACACCTTAAAATATTTGTGATGACTTGATGTCAGTTTAATGCTATTTGGAATCATTTGTAACACAAAATCTTTATGTTAGACTTGTATCCCCCCCCCCTAAATCTGTAAAAAGTATGAAAATATGGGGGGTATGAACTCACCTGGTAAGAGTGATGATTAGATGAAAACAAGACGTTACTCGGGCAGCACTTCGACTGGAAAGAAGACGATTTCTCCGGAATCTTGGGGCGTCAAACTTTCGTCAGAGCGTGGATGTGAAACTGGGGTGTCGGGGTAGTGTCGAGAGGGTAGAAGTATGAAATTTAGGAGAGAAAGTGGTGAATTGGAAATTAAAACTTGGAAGCCTCGCACCCTTTATATATCGGTGGAACTGACCTCGTGCGCGGGGCGTTCTTCCGAATAACGTTGGGTGTTCCCGGTACACAGGGCGTACTTGCGTACGCTATGTGTACCTCAGTCATGACGTCTTCTTCAGATACCCGACTTCGGATGGGACAGGCTAGAAGGTAATAGGAGAGATGTGGTCATTCGGAAAGAATAACCTAGTTATTCTAGAAGTCAAAACATGCAAAGTGAAACACAAGAATAATCGAATCCAATATAGTCTCTGAACTTATGAATATAAATAGAACAACTTTTATTTATCACTGTATTGATTACAAATTAGTCATTGCATACTATTTCAAATTATCAAATTTATACTTGAAATAAAACAATACTTGTCCCATGCTCGAAGCATGTACACTATGTTTTATAAACACTAGTCATGCCATACACCAAGTATGTGATGGGTTTTAGCCATAAGAACTTTCCTATGTGCACATGCAAAACCCTAATGCTCGGATCTAGGCTTTCTAATTAAACATGCTTTGAATCCAAGACTTCTAATGCCTAATTAGGTTAAATAACAACATTGAAATAGATCTAAAACCATACCTTTGAATTCCTTGTTGATCTTGTTGTCTTGGAGCTTCTAGAGTCACAAATGTCACTCCTCTAATGGCTTACAAACACCAATAGCAAGAAAGATGATTTAGGAGAGAGGAGAGGGGAGGAATTCGGCCAGAGTGTCTCTACTTTAGATGGTGTGTCAAATTCCCTCACCCCCAGGGTCTATTTATACTTGTAGACTCCTTAAGGATTACAGCTTTAACCCTAATTGGATAACTTAGACTTTAAGTTAATCCATATCCTTTCCTTGATAACCCTATGGATGATTTTTGGCTTATCCAAGCCCTAGAAATCGTCCATCCTATCTTGGATAAGGATTTATAGTCTAAAGTGTAACTATCAAACAATTGACAGTTTATACCCTCTTATTTAATTAATCTCTTTAAGTCACCAAATTAATTCCAATTAATCTATGACTTATATTAATCAAATAACCATATATTATTCCTTATAATATTTACTCTCTCTTAACAAATCATCCATCAAGTTGCTATGGTGAAGGCAACCCAAAAGGACCATGCACAACCAGGTCAAATACTTGCCTAATATAGTTGCAGCCTTAGACACTATTCCAACAGTATGCACACTATGTTTTACTTTGTGAAATAGATCGATTGAACATAGTTCCAATGGCTCTCATTTCACAATCCTAAATCCTTATCGCAAAGGCAAGAATTCCAAATTCCTATCATTTACCGAAATCTGTTAGATTTTAAACTTATATGCACTGATCCTCTTGTAATGATTATGCACAAAGTCACAAAGACTTGTCAACAGTCATTACAGAGTATTCCAATGGAGATCATTGCATGGAAACGAAGTCTCAAATTCAAAGTACATTGCTTTGAACATCCCTCTTGCATTAAGTTTTCTAATGTTACATAGATTGAATAACTTCTACCTATGAAGACATCTCCATATTCCCATTTTGACTATCACTTCTGGACAAGAGTTGCCTCCTTTCAGAATATGTCAATATGGTCCTTCCAAAATTAACACTATACTTCCAACTATCCTTGAGCAACAAATCTTTGTTAAACCTTAGATTGTCCTTGGCAATTTCTTAATAATTTTAGTCTTATCCAATTCTAGACTTTTCCCCTCTTAATGCCCTGAGCATTTGGAAAATTTAGAAAGGATGAATATTATAGCACATGCAATCGATCCTATATCTGAAGCATATGTGACACGATTCATGATGTCTCACATAAAGACATGATACTAGACCAGCCTTTTGCTATAATATTTCTATTTCTATTTGCCATGTTCTCATAATTCAGATTATGAAAAGGGATGCCGTAATCATAATCGAATTTTAGAACGCAAATAATGTACCCATATATAGAATTTCCTTATGTTAAACCATTCCAACATAAATAAATAAATAAATAAATATATATATATATATATATATATATATATATATATATATATATATATATATCCTTAACTAAAGATGATTAAAACCTTAATCTAATCTTTTAGACTTGAAATGAAGTATAATTTCCTCTCCCTTAATTATAGCAAAACAAATTTTCCCAATCGAACTTTTGTTTTTTTTTCTATAATTAACATTTCTAACTTGCAACACTTATCATAATTATCATGCTCCCACTAACATGATAATTGTTAGCATAACACTTATGCTCCCACTAGCTTTGACATGTACTCAGAAATCAACTGGACTTTTAGAAATCAAGACTTTATTTACTTTCTTACCAAAGCTCGGATTTCTGATACGAGATGCTTTGATAAAAATTTATCAAAATCATATATGTTTCCTTAGATAGCACACATGTATATCTAAACAATTTCAGAACTATGAAAAGCGATGTCGTAATCCTAGTCTCAATTGTTTAGACATTTTCCACTTCTTATAAGTCCATGTTAGTGTGCCGGTTAACCATGCACGCTCCACTAACGACTTTGAGAATTCAAAGATCACAATTGCTATCTTACTTAAAATCTACTTGGTGAAAGTGTTTCCTAACCATCATTTTCATGAATCGGAGAGAAACCTTATGACCCTTTGATTTTATGGTGTATGTGTTCTTATCCATATGGATTTAACAAAACCATAATCATAAGACAAGGTTACTGAACTTGTACAATCTTAATTTCTTGCCACCTGGCAGCACAAGAGCCTGCAATTGCTTCCAAGTAGTTGTGCAACCAATTGAGAACTCTCAGCACTCATATGCAAAGCCAACATTAACTGGAATAGGCACAAAAATAGGAATATGTCAACACAATAGGTTATAAACTACAAGTTTTTATTCTTAATTAGATCTTGAAATCCTTTCAGGATCTTGTAGACTCCCATTCTCCTCTTGACATATAAGACTCTCTTGTCAAATATTCAAGAGATAGTGTGGATTCTTTATCTAACATTTCACACAATTGGCCTTAGTTGGTCTTTGTTTTATCCAAAACAACACAACTTACCAACTTCGAATGTACAAGAATAGAAAACATTTACTCTTACATTTGACAAGTTTTATAAACCTTCTTTAAGATTTTTCACTCAAGTTACAATCTTGAAGTATGATTTTAAGATTTTTTTGTAATGAAGTATGACTCATCTTCTTGATTTAACCATTTCAACAATTCATGACTCCTCTTCTTATCCATAAGATTTCACTAAGGTGCCCTTAGAGGATGAATTTAGATATGGTCTCACAATCATTAAGATGTTCATAAAACATGATACTAAAGTACTCTCCAATCTTTTCATATTTGAGAAACTTTTATCTTTCTGCCAAATTTGATTCTTCTCATTCATTCATCCATACACTAAAACTTTTCCAATGTTTCAGAATTATACTTAAATTTGTAAGTATAACCATATTTACTAAACTATATTAAATCATCACGACTAGTCTTAACAATCTTTGTGGTGAACTTGATAAGTGCACAAGAATGTGTACTCGATCCCTTAGTCCTTCACTTGACTCACATATACATGTGAACAAGGAATTAGTCTTAATTTTCCAAAGATGAAAATTCTCATTCATCATACTACTTGCATGATTCCAAGTTTCTGTCCAATAGAAACATTAGTGATGAGAAGCTTTCCGTATTTGGTAAATTTAAACACCACCACAAATGAAAGAATCAAATTCAGATTTCCAATATTGTTAGAAACATACAAACATCAAATTTTCATAAATGCCATTACAAGGAGATATAAAATGTGACAACCCAAAATTTCCATTCTGTACAAACATTATCATGTCAATAGAAGCTAGACCAGTTGCAGTGAATTTCAGACTTTTCCGAATAAGTTTGAGTATTTCAGGGTTTACATTTAAGGAGATATCAGGAGAGTGGATGCACATGGGTTTGTGCAACTCGAGTATTTCAAAACTTTATGACATTAGAGTTCATTTCTTGAATAATAATATTTTCTACCAAAAATCCTAGGACTATATATATGATTCTTAACCAAATTATTTCATTAGTTACATTTCCAACTAGAGAAAAGGCATTTTCTCTCTCACGGATCTTCGGGTTTTCATCCCAAATCGTGAGTACCTCTCTCTAGTTGTATTATATGGCTTATAACGTGTTTAATAACATAGATTACATAGCAAAACTGCAAGATGTGAGAGTTTACCGCCCAAGAACATCTTGGGGAGTAAACTCTTATATAAGGCTTATATGATGCCTAGTCCCTTCCACTTGTTAAGTAACGAACTTAGGCTTGTATGTAGGTGTATTTAAGATAAGAAAACATCAAAGAACACCAAGGTTTAGGTGTTCACGGACCAAGAAGTTCTTGGGCCGTGTACTCCAAATCAAAGGCCAAAGAGTGTTTTAATCACTCCTAAAGCCTTGGAAAATAGCCTCTATTTATTCCTAGTTAATTTAGGGACCTTAAAACATCAAAAACCCCTCCCAAGGAGAGATTACGACCCTAATCTCCAATTGTTATGGTTGTTGGGCCATGAACATGAAGGAAGGGCACCAATGTGTGCCTAAGGCCTTCATTAGCCTTAGATAAATGTATAGAACCTATCCTACATGAGATTGGGACTTGAAAACATAAAAATATCCATTTCCATATGAGTTTACGACAATAAACTCAAAAGGAAATGGCCTTGGGGCCGAAAACTGCTAAAAAGAGTGTCTTAATGCCCTAAACTCTTCCAAGGATTAAACCACCAAGTCAAATTGCTTCTAGAAATCATTTAGAACTTCAAAACACACAATATCATTAAGTTTGGGAGCTTACGGCCGTAAACTCAAGGGTTTACGACCGTAAACTACTTTTGTGGGGTTTAATAAAGAGTAAACTCACGTATAGGGTCTTTTGGAACCCTAAACCCCTTTAGCCTTGCCCCACAACAACTTAGATGCAACCCTTAGGACTTATAACACTTATACAAAGTGTTTTCATGTTCTAGAGTGTCCCAACTTAACTTATTAGTTATGATTTGGCTAATTAGTTATATATATATATATATATATATATATATATATATATATATATATATATATATATATATATATATATATGTTCATTATAAGATAACTAGGCTCGTGCGTGTGTACAAGTCTCTGTTTGCCACCTAGCATTGTATCCGACACTTCAATCTAATCCACTCACCACAAGTGGGTTCATACCCCTTTAACTAACCTTTGAAATACTTTTAAATGTTTTAGATGCTTTTATGTGGGGGGGGGGGGGGGGTGGGAATACAAGTTGAATACTTATAGTTATTACATCAATCACATGTGATTAATAACTACAAAACCAATGATTTTACTACTGTTTATCAAACAGTTTTACAAACTCTTTTACTTATCAAATAATTTTACTTAAACTATGTTATACTTATTATAAATTGCATGCCCATATGTGTATAGTTATATAAGAAATGTTTAAAAGGCTTAGGAAGGCCGTCCGCCCTATTTCCTTTTCGCGCTTGAGATGTGCTCTGGTGGGATATCGAGTAGCCATCCGAAGGTTGTTTCAATATTAATTATATATCATGTGTACATATATAGTCATAAAAGTTCTTCCAGATTCATCGTACCAGTTACATCATTAGTGTGTTACCATATGGGTGGCACGGGATAATACTTATACGATTGCTAGATCAATGAGTCAATTCATTCATGAGTAAGTACTTATTACTATGAGAACATATACATTACATTACAAGAAGAACATATACAACTATAATAGAAGAATACCTTATACAAATATACTAGAAGAAGAACATATACAACTATACTGGAAAGAGAACATATACAACGATACTAGAACGAGTAACAATACATTACATATACATGAATACGTTAACAAATTGTGATCCACTGTATCAGAGCATGCCTTCAATGTCATGGACCGAGTTGTAACCAGAGTCTCTTGGAGGGAGAGCGTGAGTTTGCATATAGATCTATACTAGATTGACTATCCTACACCTTGCTTCTAGCTACAACCAGACCTGCAGGTCTGCGGGTGCCAAACATCATTTCTTTTTACGACCTACATTTTTCGTTGTTACCTAGTCGATAGTATGGTACAATTAATCACATAATACCTTAATATAAATCTGGTTTAAGGTAGTTAGTACAGCAGTAGTTCCTATAATACAACACTACAGTACTACATTAATTTACCCTTTACATATATTTAGTGATCATTTCACTTAAACATTAATGTACAAACTATATCTTGACAATGATAGTTACAATTGGGAAAATTACACACTTTTACAATAAATGAACATACAAAACAGTTATGCCTTGGTAGAAGGCTACTTTTAATAGAAAATATAGGTTTTTCTAAGAGATTCAAACTTTTAGAAACACTTACAAACATTCACATACTTTTATCACCAATGTTTACAAACTCATACTTAAAACCACGTTCAAACGTTTTGATACAAACATCGACACTAAAATACTTCTGAACTCACCAGCTTAATGCTGATAAACTCTTTCAAAATAACTTGTATTCTCAGGTCATCAGTAGAGAGGTACCGATGCCAGCTTTTTGAGAAGATGGAGCGCATTCAAGACTCATCTTATTATTTTGATTTACTTTTTGGTGTCTATAACTGTATAGAACACACTTGTATTAAAATTATATAATTAATGCAATGGATGATGTTGTTTGCTTGTTTACTGTTATACAGTGTTGTGATACTTTACATGACGTCCTCTGCCCCATAACATTTCCGCTGTTCTTGGTTTTGGGGTGTGACAGATTGGTATCAGAGGATTGTTTATAGTGAATTGAGTATATCAACCCATAAAAGATATACGAACTATAAATACATTGGGATTAAAATACTCTGTCCAAGAGTTTATACTTATAAATAATAAAATATTTAATTAAGTATATGTGCCTGCATTCATACTAAAATCAGTGTCACTAGGACAGTACAAAAGAATTACGATTGTTGAACAACACAGGTGGACTTAGAGACATATAGTCAAAACTGGGAAGATATAGCCTGATCAACTATATTTTCCGAGGGTTGACTAGCATGTGCCTAAGTGTAGTTGTGTGGTTACAACAAGTCTAAAATCTTACCAACAATACCACAATGAGAACACTAGAACATGACATTAAACTTAAAATACTATAGGATTATTTTACAATTATTATAAGTTACTTATGTGCTAGATTCTTATACCTCCCTTCTCGCATAGATTTAATGGCTGGATTCCACATTCCCGGAGACCCGTACTTTCCACCCAACGGAAATGCTGAATGGCTTGAGGTAGAGCCCGATGATGAACATCAAATCCCTTTCGATGATCATCAAGAAGAAGGCTTCTCGGATGGATCTGACTCCGAGCCCGAAGTCAATAACCTACCTCAAGTAGGTTAAGCCCCGAATAACAACCCCCGACCAGCTTTCCCAAGTCCTACACCCTTGTGGGCAACCAACTTGAATCGTTGGAGTGATGAACAGGGTCAACCCTTACCTTACTTTGGGGACCGAAGCTTTTACAATCTCAGTGAGGGTCGCTCTGCGGATCGAGATCTGCCCGTCATTGTCTGCAAAATAGCTTGTAATGTTGAACAAGGTCGAGCAGCCATCGGCCGAGTCATGGAGATTGATGCCAACTCTGGTGTCAATACAGTCCACATCCACCGTCTTGAAGAAGAAATGGAACGGACCAAGAGAACCAATGAGACCCTGCAGCAACAGCTAGCTGCCTCCCGAGCCGAGGTCATAGAACTTCCAGTTCGTCAAAGGGCTCATGAACAACACCTTCAAGAGGTGGTCCGTCAAGTGGAAGACCTTAGGGTTCGCTCGAGGAATTCCCATTGCCGTTAGAAGATGTCTAATACATCTTTGTCTTTTGGTTAAGGAATAGCCTTTAGTATCAGTGCCCTAAGTGGCACTTGTTTGTAAAATATTCCTAACTTTCAGTACTCTAACTAGGAATCTAGGAATTGTCAAACTTTCCGTATGGTATGATGTAAGACCTACTATTAGGTCAATTTTCCCTGAACTTATTTCATCAGTAATACCAGTATTATTGACAACTACCTAATCCGTGGGAAAAATCTATACACTTTTGTTTTCCTACTAATCTTCTTTGTTGAGGTCTCAAACACTCATTTAAATGTTGGGCTATGATCAGTTAGTCCATGTGTCACTCTCACCCCACTTACAATTGATTCTTGCCATTTTGTTTATCTTTATAAACTTATAGCTAAAAGATGCCTCCTCGCAAATCTCCCAGGAATAACCCTGCACCTCCACCACCACCTCCTCCGCCTCAGGTCATCGATATTGCAGCCCTGAATGCTACCGTAGCTGCAGCATTGGCAACTGCCATGGCTCAGTATCACTCTACTGATGCCAGCAGAGGTGGAACCCCTGTTGATTATATTCCTGTTGAGATCCATGTGCGCTCGAGAGAGTGCTCGTACAAGGATTTCACCAACTGCAAGCCGAAGTCCTTCCAGGGCACTGGCGGAGTCATTTCCCTCTCGCAATGGTTCGAGAATACTGAATCAGTCTTCAAAATTTCTTCATGCCCTGCTGCGAGCAAAGTCAAATATGCCGCATGCACCTTTGAAGGAAAAGCCCTGACCTGGTGGAACGGCCACGTTAAGGCGCTAACTCTTTTAGTGGTGAATGACATGGGTTGGGAAACCATGAAGGACCTCATGATTGAGGAATATTGTCGAAGGGCGAAATCCAGAAATTGGAACAGGAGTTGTGGAGCCTAACCATGAAGGGCACCAACATAGTCGCATATACCACCAGATTCAGCGAACTGGTGGCTCTCTGCCCCAATATGATTCCCACTGAAGGGAAAAAGATCGAGAGGTATATATGGGGGCTAGTGCCTCTGTATCAGGGAAATGTCCTATCATCAAACCCTGCTACTTTTGACAGTGCCAAGCGACTGGCACAGAGACTCATTGACCACGGAGTCAAAACCCCTGCAGCGACAACAACCCTAGCCATCTCGGAACCCTCCAAACCCGCTGACATTAAACGGAAGTTCTGGGAGGAGAAGAAGAAACAACGAGCTGCCAAAAAGCAACAAGTTGTGGTAGTGCATGCTGCAATAACCCCTGTTGCTGCTACTGCTCAAGTGGGGCAGTATGCTGGAAATTTGCCTAAGTGCAACAAATGCAACTACCAACACAACGGCCCCTGCCGTGAAATGTAGTGCTCTAACTGCAACAGGAAAGGATACACCGTCCGTTTTTGTAAATCTCCGGCGAGGCCGATCACCCAAGTCCCCAGCTCTGGCGTGAGCCAGACCTGCTATGGATGTGGCGAGGCGGGCCACTATAATAGGGACTGCCCCAAAGCAAAGAATGTTGGTGGAGCAGGGAGGGTACTAGAAATAGGCCATGGGGAAGCAGTCGCTGACCCACCGGTGGTGACTGGTACGTTCCTCCTTGATAACTCCTATGCATGCATTCTGTTCGATAGTGGAGCGGAGCGAAGCTTCGTGAACCATAAATTTGCTCGCATGCTTAAACAACAACCACACACACTTAAAGAACAATTCACAATAGAAATGGCTAATGGAAAAACTAAAAGCACGAATAGCATATACTTAGGATGTACCCTAACTGTAGATAACCATTCATTTCCAATCGACCTTATGCCGGTCTCGATTAAAAGCTTCGATGCTATCATCAGCATGGATTGGTTAAGTCTTCATCGCGCCGACATCATGTGTTATGAGAAAGTATTTGTCTAAACCTCCCATCTAACGAAACTCTTATTGTCTACGGCGACAAACCTGGTGCGAGTCTTCGTATTATATCGAGTATTCAAGCACAGAAGTATCTACGTAAAGAATACCATGCATTCCTTGCTCATGTTGTCGATACGAGCCTTGAAACGAAAGAACTAAAGAACATTCCAATAGTGAGCGACTTTCCCGACATCTTCCCAGAAGAGGTACCAGGATTACCTTCGCAACGACAGGTCGAGTTCAGAATCGACTTAGTCCCAGGAGCTACCCCAGTAGCTAAGTCGCCCTACCGATTAACACCAGCGGAGATGCAGGAACTATCTGGTCAACTTAACGAACTACTCAACAAGGGCTTTATAAGACCAAGTTTCTCGCCTTGGGGAGCACCGGTCTTATTCGTTAAGAAGAAAGACGGATCATTCCGTATGTGTATCGACTATAGAGAACTCAACAAACTAACGGTCAAGAATCGTTACCCTCTGCCTCGCATAGATGATTTATTTGACCAACTGCAAGGGGCGAACTACTTTTCCAAAATTGATCTAAGATCCGGATATCACCAATTACGAGTGCTAGAGGAGGATGTTCCGAAGACATCCTTCCGAACTCGTTACGGACACTACGAGTTCGCGGTGATGCCATTCGGATTGACCAATGTGCCCGCAGTCTTCCTGGATCTGATGAATAAAGTGTGCCGACCTTACTTGGATCAGCTCGTCATTGTATTCATTGATGACATCCTGATCTACTCCCGAAGTAAGGAAGAGCATGGCGATCATCTGCGATAAATCCTAGGAACTTTACGAATGGAGAAGCCTATGCGAAGTTCTCTAAATGCGAATTTTGGATCCGAAGAGTCGAATTCTTAGGACACGTGGTAAGCGAAGAAGGAATCCACGTGGACCCACCCAAAATTAAGGCCATTGAGAACTGGTCAGCACCGAAGATGCCTACAGAAATTCGTCAATTTATAGGTCTCGTTGGCTACTACCGCAGGTTCATACAGAACTTCTCCCAAATTACGAAACCTCTTACAACACTGACCCAAAAAGGCGTGGCCTTTAACTAGGAAGAGAAACAGAAAAGAGTGTTCCAAACGCTCAAACGAGTCTTGTGCACCGCACCAGTACTATCCCTTCCCGAAGGGATAGAAGACTTCGTAGTCTATTGCGATGCATCGAATCAAGGGCTCGGGTGTGTTCTGATGCAGTGAGGTAAAGTCATCGCCTATGCCTTGAGACAGCTGAAGACACATGAGGTCAACTACACGACCCACGATCTTGAACTAGGAGCAGTTGTGCTTGCTCTAAAGATCTGGAGACTTACCTCTACGGTATGAAGAGCACTATCTTTACAGACCACAAAAGTCTGCAACATATTTTCAACCAAAAGGAGCTCAACATGAGACAACGACGATGGGTCGAGCTACTCAGTGACTACGAATGCGAAATTCGTTATCATTCGAGTAAAGCCAATGTAGTAGTTGACGCCCTAAGTCGGAAAGAATATTCTGGTCATAGAGTCAAAACTATGACTATGACTATCCATTCACACTTGTCCACACAAATTAAGGCTGCTAAACTCGACGCTTTAAAGCCTAAAAACGTGGCAGGTGAATCCCTGAGAGGAATGGATAAGAACTTAGAGGTTAAGGGTGGCGGAGCTTATTATTTCATGGACCGGATCTGGACCCCAAGACTAGGTGGTTTCAGAGACTTATTCATGACCGAGGCGCACAAGACTCGGTATTCTGTCCACCCAGGTTCAGATAAGATGTATCTGGATCTGAAAAAGTTATACTGGTGGCCTAATACGAAAGCAGAGATTGCTACCTTCGTAGGTAAATGCCTTACTTGCACAAAGGTTAAGGTCGAGTACGAGAAGACCTCCGGTTTGCTACAACAACCAGAGATTCCAGAATGGAAGTGGGAGCGGATCACTATGGATTTCATAACCAAGTTCCCCAAGACAACGGGTGGACTAGATACCATATGGGTCATCATCGATAGATTGACCAAGTCTGCACACTTTCTGCCTATCAAAGAAACTGACAAGATTGAGAAGCTTACGAGAACATACATATGGAAAATCGTACGACTTCATGGTGTACCTATATCCATTATTTCTGATAGAGATAGTAGGTTCACCTCAAGATTCTGGAAATCGCTACAACATTCCATGGGAACAAGGCTGGACATGAGCACAGCCTACCATCCACAGACTGACGGACAAAGTGAGAGGACCATCCAAACACTGCAAGATATGTTGAGAGCCTGTGTGATTGACTTTGGAAAGGCATGGGATACTCATTGACCCATTGTCGAGTTTTCCTACAATAACAGTTATCACACGAGCACCAAGGCTGCTCCATTCAAAGCCCTCTATGGCCGAAAGTGCAAATCCCCTCTATGCTGGGCCGAAGTGGGGGATACCCAATTAGGTAGGGGGCAAGTTTCGAACAGTACTCTCACAGGCCCGGAAATCATTCGGGAAACGATAGAGAAGATCGTTCAGATCCGTGAACGATTGAAAGCCTCTAGAGACCGACAGAAGAGCTACGCTGATAAGTGAAGGAAACCTTTGGAATTCCAGGTGGGAGATCGAGTCCTTCTTAAAGTCTCACCCTGGAAGGGCTTTATACGCTTCGGTAAGCGTGGGAAGCATAATCCGAGGTACATAGGGCCTTTCGAGATTCTCGCAAGAATCAGACCTGAAGCTTACAAACTCAACTTACCCAACAAACTTCGTAACGTACTGTTGGGGTGCAAAGTTCTTCATTCATGACTTTGTAAATGTTTGACTTTTGTAAAACCCACTTGCATGTGGTGCTTTAGCCTTTAGACCCATTTGGTAGTTAGAGTGAGAGAGAGACATGTAAACACCTCTATAAATAGTAGGTTTGTCCACTTATAGAGGTGTGCTTGAGAGATGTAGAAGTGAGTGTGTAAGTGTGTGTTAATTATGTAGTCTAGATCTAGATCCTTTTTGTAACACCATATACATTCAATATATCTCTTAAACACCCAAATCACCATGTTCAATTGTGTAAGCTTTAATTCCGCATGCCAAACCATGTTCTTTGTCACTACACGTACATTCTACATTCCGCGTATCTAACTTGAAAAACTATATGTCCGAAGAGACTCTTGTAATCCCACTTGATGAGATCGAGATCAACGAGAGCCTCAACTTCGTGGAAGAACCAGTAGAGATCATGGACTGTGAGGTCATGCAGATGAAGCAAAGCCGTATCCTGATTGTGAAGGTTCACTGGAACGCCAAGCGAGGACCGGAATTCACTTGGGAGCGTGAGGACCAGATGAAACTGAAATATCCTCGTATTTTTACTTAGTTATTTGTAACTACTTATTTGCTTAAATTCTAATTTCGGGACGAAATTTCTTCTAAGGTGGGGATGATGTGACAACCCGAAATTTCCATTATGTACGAACATTATCAAGTCAAAAGAAGCTAGACCAGTTGCAGTGAATTTCAGACTTTTCCAAATAAGTTTGAGTATTTCAGGGTTTACATTTTAGGAGATATCAAGAGAGTGGATGCACATGGGTTTGTGCAACTCGAGTATTTCAAAACTTTATGACATTAGAGTTCATTTCTTGAATAATATTATATTCTGCCAAAAATCCCAGGACTATATATATGATTCTCAACCAAATTATTTCATTAGTTACATTTCCAACTACAGAAAAGCCATTTTCTCTCTCACGGATCTTCGGGTTTTCATCCCAAATTGTGAGTACCTCTCTCTAGTTGTATTATATGGCTTATAACATGTTTAATAACATAGATTACATAGCAAAACTGCAAGATTCGAGAGTTTACCACCCAAGAACATCTTGGGGAGTAAACTCTTATATAAGGCTTATATGATGCCTAGTCCCTTCCACTTGTTAAGTAACGAACTTAGGCTTGTATGTAGGTGTATTTAAGATAAGAAAACATCAAAGAAGACCAAGGTTTAGGTGTTCACGGACCAAGAAGTTCTTGGACCGTGAACTCCAAAATCAAAGGCCAAAGAGTGTTTTAATCACTCCTAAAGCCTTGGAAAATAGCCTCTATTAATTCCTAGTTAATTTAAGGACCTTACATCATCAAAAACCCCTCCCAAGGAGAGATTACGACCCTAATCTCCAGTTGTTATGGTTCTTGGGTCATGAACATGAAGCAAGGGCACCAATGTGTGCCTAAGGCCTTCATTAGCCTTAGATAAATGTATAGAACCTATCCTACAAGAGATTGGAACTTGAAAACATAAAAATATCCATTTCCATATGAGTTTACGGTAGTAAACTCAAAAGGAAATGGCCTTGGGGCCGAAAACTGCTAAAAAGAGTGTCTTAATGCCCTAAACTCTTCCAAGGATTAAACCACCAAGTCAAATTGCTTCTAGAAATCATTTAGAACTTCAAAACACATAATATCATTAAGTTTGGGAACTTACGACCGTAAACTCAAGGGTTTACGACCGTAAACTTCTTGTGTGGGGTTTAATAAAGAGTAAACTCATGTATAGGGTCTTTTGGAACCCTAAACCCCTTTAGCCTTGCCCCACAACAACTTAGATGCAACCCTTAGGACTTATAACACTTATACAAAGTGTTTTCATGTTCTAGAGTGTCCCAACTTAACTTATTAGTTATAATTTGGCTAATTAGTTATATATATATATATATATATATATATATATATATATATATATATATATATATATATATATATATATATATATATGTTCATTATAAGATAACTAGGCTCGTGCGTGTGTACAAGTCTCTGTTTGCCACCTAGCACAGTATCCGACACTTCAATCTAATCCACTCACCACAAGTGAGTTCATACCCCTTTAACTAACCTTTGAAATACTTTTAAATGTTTTAGATGCTTTTATGGGGGGAATACAAGTTGAATACTTATATTTATTACATCAATCACATGTGATTAATAACTGCAAAACCAATGATTTTACTCCTGTTCAAACTGTTTATCAAACTGTTTTACTTCAAACTGTTTTACAAACACTTTTACTTATCAAATTATTTTACTTAAACTATGTTATACTTATTATAAATTGCATGCCCGTATGTGTATAGTTATATAAGAAATGTTTAAAAGGCTTAGGAAGGCCGTCTGCCCTATTTCCTTTTCGTGATGGAGATGTGGTCTGGTGGGATATCGGGTAGCCGTCCGAAGGTCGTTTCAATATTAATTATATATCATGTGTACATATATAGTCATAAAAGTTCTTCCGGATTCATCGTACCAGTTACATCATTAGTGTGTTACCATATGGGTAGCACGGGATAATACTTATACGATTGCTAGATCAATGAGTCAATTCATTCATGAGTAAGTACTTATTACTATGAGAACATATACATTACATTACAAGAAGAACATATACAACTATAATAGAAGAAGACCATATACAAATATGCTAGAAGAAGAACATATACAACTATACTAGAAAGAGAACATATACAACGATACTAGAACGAGTAACAATACATTACATATACATGAATACGTTAACAAATTGTGATCCACTGTATCAGAGCATGCCTTCAATGTCATGGACCGAGTTGTAGCCAGAGTCTCTTGGAGGGAGAGCGTGAGTTTGCATATAGATCTATACTAGATTGACTATCCTACACCTTGCTTCTAGCTACAACCAGACCTGCAGGTCTGCGGGTGCCAAACATCATTTCTTTTTACGACCTACATTTGTCGTTGTTACCTAGTCGATAGTATGGTACAATTAATCACATAATACCTTAATATAAATCTGGTTTAAGGTAGTTAGTACAGCAGTAGTTCCTATAATACAACACTACAGTACTACATTAATTTACCCTTTACATATATTTAGTGATCATTTCACTTAAACATTAATGTACAAACTATATCTTGACAATGATAGTTACAATTGGGAAAATTACACACTTTTACAATAAATGAACATACAAAACAGTTACGCCTTGGTAGAAGGCTACTTTTAATAGAAAATATAGGTTTTTCTAAGAGATTCAAACTTTTAGAAACACTTACAAACATTCACATACTTTTATCACCAATGTTTACAAACTCATACTTAAAACCACGTTCAAACGTTTTGATACAAACATCGACACTAAAATACTTATGAACTCACCAGCTTAATGCTGATAAACTCTTTCAAAATAACTTGTATTCTCAGGTCATCAGTAGAGAGGTACCGATGCCAGCTTTTTGAGAAGATGGAGCGCATTCAAGACTCATCTTATTATTTTGATTTACTTTTTGGTGTCTATAACTGTATAGAACACACTTGTATTAAAATTATATAATTAATGCAATGGATGATGTTGTTTGCTTGTTTACTGTTATACAGTGTTGTGATACTTTACATGACGTCCTCTGCCCCAGAACATTTCCGCTGTTCTTGGTTTTAGGGTGTGACATAAAATAATGTGAATCTTTTATTTATTTATAAAGAAGTGGAAAAATCTTTTCCTTACAATGCAAATTGAAATGAAAACTATGTTATTACATGTTTCCTAGTAATCTATCGTAACTCCTAAGAAGTAGCTCAAGAATTTGATCTTCAAACCATGTGATAGAAATCCATCTACACGATCAGATTCAACACACTCTTTCTTTTAAGCTTCATTCCCTTTGCTTGATCCTGCCATACATCAAAATGTATTAAGAACCTTCAAATAGGAACTTAAGAGAGTTAGATAGTGGACTTACCCAAAGCAGAGTCAAACTTTTTGACTTGACCTTCTCTCAGATCTTTCAGGTAGTTAGGGTAGCTTCGCAACCAGTACTCCTTCCTTTTGGCAGTAGAAAAATATGGACTCTTTGGTAATGGTACATGGGACAATCTCAGACTTAGCCTTTCTCTTTACCATTTGGTGAACCTAGTTGACTATGGACGATCCCTTTTCCATTGGGAAGAGAAAGTTGTTTCTGGATTTCCAATGTTACCATTGTCAATGTCCTTGTATGTTTGGGAAGTTGATCTTTTAATCAAATTTTCTTTACTAGTCCTCCAAATCATTGCTGACTTAGAAGCACCAAGCAAATAGATAAGATCATTAGGGTCATGTCATAGTCTGTTCCATAGTAGTCCCAAAGGAACTCACTACGTGACATAGAAAGTGATTGAACATCCAACTTTCTCAAGACTTTAACACCCAACTCTCCCGACTTGTCAATATGTGACTTCATCTCCAAGATGTGATCACACATAGACCTTGCTTGCCAATAGGGCTTAAGTGACCTTGAACTATTCAAGAACTTGTGGGTTAGGAAGAATTAGTTGGAGGAGGTGGAGGAAGTGAAGAATGATTTCCATGAGCCAAACTCAGGAAGTCATCTTCATTAGAAAGCTTGTTCCAAGGGATTTGGGAATGATCATAGATGTCTAAAACAAACATCTAATGGGAGAAATTCAAGTTTGTTGATTTAAGTCCTTAATATAACACCCAATATGAAATATTAAGGCTAGTACCCAACACAATATTTTATAACTTGGAAGAGCGATGCCGTAATCCAAGCTATAAAATATTTGAAGGTAGGCGAATTACGATTCACCAATTTCCACCATGAAAAACAAAATAACTTATTAGGTTTTAATTGGATTTGAAACTCCTTGATCTTTTGAGATTTATTGAACTTTTCAATGGTGTGTTTCAATCTCGATTGTGCCCTCTCATGTTTTGTGACTAGGATGCCGGGGATCACAAAACAAGGTGTGAATAACCATGCAAATATACTTGGTACCCTTAATATTTACCCCTCAATTGACATGCCAGTTAGCCACACACGCTCCACCGATACTATGATAAACATCAAGTTACCCTTTGCCTACCTTGTTAAATCAAGCTAGTTTGTCGGTTAACCACACACGCTCCACTAAACAACTTAAACAAAGTCCAAAGTGTAATTTCATGGGTTAGCGCCAAATTCACATTTTCCTAAGTAACTAAGATTGGGTATTAATAAGAGTTTAGTTACTTAGTATTTGTCATTAATACTTTTAATGAAGGGAGAATTATAGTCCTTATCTTACCCGTTCAGCTAATGCCCCTCTACCAGTCAAGGAAGCGGTGGGTGAGACTGGACACCCATTAAACTGCCATTTTATAGGCAATAACCTTATACCCCCTTATAGACCGCCTTCGTTAATGAGGCCTACTAAAGGTAAGACGACTTGCTCTTATACATACATACATACATACATATATATATATATATATATATATATATATATATATATATATATATATATATATATATATATATATTATGAACTTCTAATATTATAAAATATAAGGGTTGAAATTTAGCTTTTAAAATTCTAAGGGCTTAACTTGGAATTAAAGTATTCATGAAAGAAAACTTTTCAAATTCCAAAACCTGAGGGCAAGTTTTGAACAATTCAAAAACTTTTCAATTCCATAACTTATGTGTTTAAATTAGTTTTAATTAAAAAACTCTTCAAGTTCCATAACTTGTGGACAAGTTATGGAAGACTTTAAACTATTAAAAGAATATTACTTTTCTTTATTCATAACCTATGGAAATATTTATGAGTTTTATGAATCTTAAATGTGAATTTTCATATAAATTGAGAACAAGTTACAAAAACACATTTTAGAATCAACTCTTAGATTAATTTGGATTGAAGACAACAATTTAACAAGACTTTTCTATTAATCTAAGCAACTCATAAGAGCAAGATAATTCAAATCAAACTTTTTCATGAAATTAGCCTAACCATTAAACTAATACAAAACATGAATCTATTGACATTTATCTTTAAAAATGGATTAGCATGAACATTAACACATCAAAAACAGGTTTATAAGCTCAAAAACAAGTTATGGTAATCTTCCTAGTCCATTTCCAGCCAAAAAACTCGAAGATATGTTGTCCGGGGGTCCAACTTGTCGAGTGCATGAACCAACTCGACGAGTTGGATGATTTTAGCCTTGGACTCATTGAGTCCCTTCATGGACTCGGCGAGTCTGTTGTTCAAATAGCAACAAACTTCAATTTTTCAGCAATTTAAGTAAGTATAACAAGAAAACAAGCCTAGTCTCTGATACCACTGTTAGGTTTTGAGCATTCTAATGCTTCTATGGTGTACATGCAACCCTAAACACCTTGGATCTATGTTTTCTCTATTGTGCATGCAAATATGAATATTCCAAGGTATTACCCTTACTAGCATTCAATCTTTAATACTTGGGTAATAAAATAGATAGAATGCATACCTTGTTGATGTAGCTTGACTCCATGAAGCTTGAGAGCCTAGTGCCCCAAGTGTGACACCTCAAATGGTTTTACAGCATCATCAACACTTGGAATAGTCATGAGAAGAAGACACTCATGCTCAAATCGGCTAGCCCTCATACATGTATCACTAGTGCCAATTTCTTGAGCTAAAGTGGTCCTTATATAGTGTGCACATTAGGGTTACACCATGTAACCCATGACTTTACACATTTATGCTCAATGGGTTTTAACCTCCATGGAGTATCCATGGGTCACCACATGGGTTAAACCCAACATAAGGAATCACGGATCATAAGCCCACTTATATAAGAATGAATGATTTACACAATCAATCCCCATATATTTAATTAGTCTCTTTTGATCACTAAATCAAGTCCAAATTAATTCTTGATAAATACTAATTAAATAACATGATATCATATTAATATAATATATTAATATGTCACAAATATCTTCTTCTCATAAAAGGTCTATCCAAGTGTTCTGATGCCATGCAACCCAAATGGACCATGCCGGGTCAGGTCAAGTCTTACCACTTATAGTTATCGACTTAGACATTAATCCATTACTTTATCCATAATGATGCCAGAACATTTCAAGACCTAAACTTTAATACACCAAAAATTACCTAAAGGACCAATAAAACTTGCATGGCGTAAACGTAAGGCAAATACCATAAAGTTTCTAGTCCATGAGGTCCATGAAGAATTGAAAACTCATAAAAAAAGGTTAGAGTCTAATCAACTCCAAAATCACCCATAAAATTCACCAAAAGTGTCAAAAAATATGACAACCTGAAGCTTTTTTGTACGAACTGTTTAAAAGTCATTCAATTCAAGTTTATTTCTGCCATTGTTTAACATTGTTTGGGTCTATTCGGGTATTCTAAGCTCAGTTTAATTAAGGTTTGGGATTGAGAACGAGTTTTCTAGATCATAACATACTATCCAGGCCGAACACCCCTTCGGGAGGAGTATACGACTGCAAACTCGAGTTTACAGGCGTACACCCCCACCCACCCCATGGCCAAAAACTCCCTCCTATATATGGAGTGCTTGGCCTTCATTTCACACTTTAATCACTTCAAAGGCTTTCTCTCTCTACTCTCCCTCTCTCTCTCTCTCTATGTCTCTCTCTCTCTACATCCATCGATTTTGCTCAAGGATCCTCAAAAATGTAATTGATCCTCCATCTTGATTGTGTTTCAATCTCTTATCTACTGTTAAATTCATGTTCCTACCTCCTTTATCTCATCTTTGTCTAAATCTTCTCTCTCACCAAGAACACCAAGAACACATACTAGTTCTTGGTGGCTAGAAACCCCATTTCAAGCTTCCTAATAGTAAGTAACTGCTTCCTATGCTTGTTATGTACTAGAAATGATTGTTATTCACCTTAAAATCGACCCAAAAGACATGATCATGGAGCGTTTACGGCCGTAAACCCATGTGTATGGCCGTACACCCCTCATTGGCTTCAAACCCTAGTGCTTGGTCGATTATTGGCCTTAAACTCATCCTAAAGCTAAGTATGGGACTTAGAACACTTCCAAGGGGCTAGAAAGGATCTTAAAACTCTACAAATTGCACCCCTCATCATGAGTGTACGACCGCTAACTCCTTGGCCGGACACCAATTGGACCATAAACCATGGGCCATAAACCCATGGGCCGCAAACTCAGTTGGGCCAAAAACCCATGACCGTACATCCCTTTTACGACTGCAAACTCCCCTATTTCAATCACATGTGATTCTAACACTTAGTTTATGGTGTTTCCTAGCCCTAAGGTGGTTTCCTTCCTCATCTAATGATATTTCACCCTAATCTAATAGATATATGTTCCATTATATATTAAATAGGATCTGGTTGTGTCTGAGGCTTCACTTAACATTCAGCATCCCTATCGAAACGACATTCGAATCACACAAGCACAGTGAGTTCATACCTCTAGGCTTTTAAGGTTTTTAAACATTTGAAGGGGGGATACAAGCCAAACACAAAAAGGATTTTTGTGAACTAAAACATAAATGTTTTCAATAAGTTAAAACATATGCATTTGATACGATCCAACGTGTTCCACAAAACATATAGAGATTTATTCCCTTTTGTATTATGCGAAACATAAGGGACGTTTTCTAAACATAATTGCATATCTTTCAGAACAGTACCTGAACATAATAAATCAGTCAAACTATAATAGGTATAGTTTGGGGAATTCATTACCAGTTTTACAAATTCAAACTACGTACACAGTCGAACATATGAACTATGATAGATTTAGTTTATCCATTTCTACATACACCTAACAAGAGTATCATACTAAATAATTGTTTTGCGTATAATTATTTATACTCTACACAGTATATAAACAATGTCAAACAAGAGAAAAACATTAATGAACAACACCTAAACTAGTTAATACAGGATTGTGAGACATCTCTTCATTGTACCCTTTGGTGTACTGGTAAACCCTCTACATTTAGTATAGCCAGAGTCTCCTGGAGGGAGAGCATGGGATTTGTGAATAGATCTATTCGGGATCGACAATCCCACACCCGAACTGTTAGCTATAGTTAACAAACTTCATAACATACGACACGTGAAGAAACCTCGTTGTGGTCTTCAGCCATATTAGCATGGTTATCCAAACTCACAAAAGTATAAACTAACCTTTTTTATGGGATTATCATTCTTCGATAGTATTATTTTAATTAATAAGACTACCGACATACTACACTGGAGGGTATTCCACGGATACATCATTTGGATTTATTTTAAGTAATAAGACTACTTTACATACTGGTGGTAGCCAGGGTTTTCAAACAAGAACATACATACTGGTGGTAGCCAGGGTTTTCCAATGGATCATACTATTCATACTGAAATCAACAAACATGATAGAAAATATTAGATTTTCTAGAAAATAAAACAAACATTTATACAAATTCAGTGACTAGTTTTCAATTAAAAAACATGCTTATGAACTCACCAGCTTTATGCTGACACATTTTCAAAACCGCTTGTATTCTCAGGACATCAGTAGACAGGTACCCTAGTCGGCTTTTGGAGAAGACGGGGCATTTTGAAGTATCGTCTTTATCGTTTTCTACTTTTAATGTATACAAATCTTATATCAAACAAATGTAAATATTCATATTATAATGTAATGCTTGTGTTTACTATGATTACTATGATGCAATTGTTGTGGTACTACATATGACATCATCCACCTCCAAATGTTTCCGCCGTCTGTTTTACGGTTCGGCGGTGTGACAGATTGGTATCAGAGCTATTGTTTATATTAAACTTAGTATACTGAACCTTATAAGGTATACAACTATAAACACTAATCAAATGAAGTGCTCTGAACTAAAAGTATACTTTTAAAATATAAGTATTTTACAAAAAGTATACATGTATACCTACATACCATAATCAGTATCATAAGTAGAACAAAACAAAAGTAAATTGGATGTTGGACACTATGGTTAAACCTGGGCAGTTATGTAATCATGTCGAGGATTAATATAGCCTGATCAACTATATTTATCCGAGATACGACCAACACATGTTTGGGAGTGACTGCGGTGTTGCAGCAGGCCTAAAACTTACAAAGTATACCCAACGAGATATCAATAGAACAAAGGATCCTACTTAAAATACTATAAGAGTATTTTAGTCAGAGCCAACTACATTTTAGGGATTCATTCCAAATGTTGCTACTTATTTCTTCCTAGCAATAGTTTACTTGCATTAGTAACTTTTCCTTGTTTATCGCTTAGTAGAACACTTTATCTATCAGATTGAGATATATCATGTTTCATATCTCTTGATTCAAAAGTCTAAGGGACTTACCATCTTAATCTTCAGGATTATTTTAGAACAAGATGCCTCCAAAGAAAAGACCCAATAGAAAGAACAACAATCCCCAAACAGATCTGACACCACCACCTCCTCAGTTTGATCCTGCTATGTTCCAGGAGGCAATCACGGCCTCTGCGGCTGCCGCAATGTCACAGATAAATTCTGGTGGCTCTAGTAGGTCAGGAAGTGGTGCCCAACCCCTCAATCTCGATGGAAGCCAAGGACACCAGAAGGAGTGTTCCTACAAAGACTTTATGAACGCGAAGCCCAGATCCTTTGATGGCAATGGATGTGTCATTGCCCTAACTCGGTGGATTGAGAAGATCGAATCGATGCCAAAGCTAACAAAGTGAAGTTTGCAGCTTGCACCTTCACAAACAGATCACTAACCTAGTGGAATGGTCGGGTCAAATCCCTAACTCTACCGGTAGCAAATGCTATGGGTTGGGAAAGTTTGAAGGAACTTATGCTCGTAGAATATTGCTCATGGGGCGAAATGCAGAAACAGGAGCATGAGCTTTGGAACCTTAAGATGAAGGGTTCTGACATTGCCGCATACACCGCTAGATTTTGTGATATGGCTCTTCTTTGTCCGGAAATGGTCACCTCGGAAAGCAAAAATATAGAAAGATACATTTGGGGATTAATGCCCCTAACTCAACTGTAACATCTAGATTTCCAGGTATGATAAAATGAGTATTTATTTTCGAAGTTATGAGGAGTAACTCGACGACTGGGCGCCTTAAATCGTCGAGTAGGATCGCGGCTTGGTGACGTGGAAAATGAATGGACTCGACGAGTTGGCAAGCTGATCTCGAGCTTGGGTCTATTTAAAGGCACTTATAGCCTCCTTGGCCCCTTCCCATCAATGTCTTCGTCCCTTGAGAGAAACCCTAGAGCTATTTGTGAGCTAAAGAGGAGAGAGATGCTAAGTTGAGGTCATTTCTTTGAGAAGAAGGTCAAGGGTGTTGCAAGGATCTCAGCTGAGGGTTGTTGGATCAGTTTCATCCTCATTTCAAGCTTCAGATCTGGTACAAGCTCTTGTCTCCCTTGTGTTTGAGTAGATCTCCTTTGGTGGTCAAGTTAGGGCTTATATAACCTTATTGATGGGTTTTGGGTGCATCCAAACCCTTTTACGAGTTATTTTGTAGATCTGGACCTTTTGAGGTCCATAGAACCTGAAAGTAGGTGGCCATGAAGGAGGAACCTTGGAGCTTTGAAGTTATGAAGCTTCAATGGAGTCATAATGATGTATAGAGAAAAATGCACCATTCATGAGCCTCAAGTTCAAACCTTTACGTGACTTTTGGGTACTAGAAGGCCAGATCTATAAGTTAGAGAAATAGATCTGACCTCAGAAGGTCGAATGAGTGTTGCCATGGAGGAAACTCGCCGAGTCCATAAGGGAACTCGACGAGTCAAATCGGGTTGCCCCGCGATTCATGACCAGTGGTAACCCGTCGAGTGGAAGGTTCACACAACGAGTCGAGTGAGGCTTTAGAAGGATCCAGAGGACACGCTTGGACTCGTCGAGTCACCCAGGTGCCCTCAACGAGTCTGGTCAAAGTTTGACCGTTGACTAGAGTTGACTTCAGCTGACCTTGGGGTTTGGTCAAGCTGATTCAAGAGAAGTCATAGAGGGGTACAATTGTCTTCTACCTATTATTAGAGATGAGAAAATGAGAGGATTTTGATTAAATATGTTATCCTATTGATATGAGGAGGCTAGGTCGGGATATTCAAGCACGAGAGTTTATCCGACTTCATACGAGGTGAGTCTTCTCACTATACGTTACCTAGAGTTGTAATTATATGTGACCGGAAGGTCCTATGTGTTATGAAGAGTATGTGATATATGTTGATAGGTGATATGCAATATGTATGTGTTATGTTATGTTATGAGTAGTATGTATTTGGACCGGAAGGTCATCATGTTATGGACCGGAAGGTCAACAGTGTATGGACCGGAAGGTCAAAAGGGTATGAACCGGAAGATCATTACGGGTAGGACCGGAAGTTCTACCAAGGTTGTGACGGAAGTCGCTGAGACACATGGATTGGAAGGTCCCATGAAGCTATGGCCTTGAGTGGCTTATGTGTTGTATGTGGTATTTTTGGGAACTCACTAAGCATATGTGCTTACCGTGTTATGTGATATGTGTTTCAGGTACCAGCGAGGATGGCGGGAAGGCACCGACATGATCTGTACAAACTGATGAAGATTTATGTAATTAAGATTCTGGGGTTGTTTATTGAGATAATATGTGATGCAATGGGTTTCGAAATTGTTCTTATGAATTTTTATTATGATTAAAAAAATGAAAATTGTTTTGGAAATTCACATTGTTACAAGTTGGTATCAGAGCCTTGGTTTGAGGGATTTGGATGCACCTTCGGGTGTATTTGAACTCAAACTGAGGATTTGAGAAAGTTTTTCATAATAGAAACAATTTTTCTGAAAAGTAAAGGAGTTTGAGGAAAGCGGAAAGAAGTAGTGTGTAAGATGAGCCAGCGCCCGAATGGTGATTTCCCAAAATACCCTTACATTATTTGTTATGAGATATGATATGATATGTTATGATTGCTACAGTGACCTAGGTATTCATATTAGGACTAAAGTGGCCTGATTTGTGATGCCTTAGCATAGGAGATTACTGTTGCTATGAGATGCTTCGAGAGTGTGTGGGTAGCGGTACGGAGCTTATGAGAAGTCTACCAAAGGGTAGCCTATGCTTAGCGAGATGTAGAGTACTTGTGATCTGGGATCCTAGGAGGAGGACTTGTAATGAATGTTGATGCGATATGGAAGGTAGTATAGGGCCCGTACTACTGGAAGCATCGGATCAGTGAATAGTCCAAGTAAGAATCCTTGGGTTGCTAAGGAACAAGTAGGGCTGAGCGATCGAGTGCAGGTATACTCGAGCGAGTATCTGATTTCTTTTATGTTGGGTGACATCATGGTTGGTACACCACACCCACCGATGAGCAGCGGTGTTAGCGATGATGAGATTCGTCGTATGATTCATGAAAAGATTACCGCGGAGATCCAGAAGGCTAATCTGGAGGGTTCTAATGTAGTGGGTTGAGAAGTGATGTCATGGTTCGAGTACCATGATAAGTAGCGGATTGAGAAGTGATTTCATGGTTCGAGTACTATGATAAGTAGCAGATTGAAAAGTGATGTCATAGGTCGAGTACCATGATAAGAAGCAAATTGAGAAGTCACATCATGGTTCGAGTACCATGAGTTGTAGCAGGTCGAGAAGTGACGTCATGGTTCGAGTACCATGATAAGTTGCAGATTGAGAAGTGATGTCATGGTTTGAGTACCATGATAAGTAGCAGATTGAGAAGTGACGCCATGGTTCAAGTACCATGAGTTGTAGCAGGTCGAGTGGTGATGTCAGGGTTCGAGTGCCATGATGTGAGGTGGATTGAGAAGAGTAAACATGGTTCGAGTACCATGATTCATAGAAGATTAAGAGGAGATAACATGGTACAGGTACCATGAATCCTAGCAGGTCGAGAGGTGGCCACACGATTTGAGTATCATGACATGTGGCGGTTAGTGTTTCTAGTTTTTACCGGTTATTCCGTGGGGATTGTCTAGACTGAGATCAGAGGTGAATGAGTATGGGGCCAGAAGGCCATGATGAACAATTTTTAGTGGAGCTTCCATTGAAAGTTGAAATCGAGTGAGCTCCGATGGATTGTGGGTGATATGCCAGTTGGAGTCGCAAGACTCAAAGATGAGTAGGGATGGTGTGTTATGGGAGAATACGGTCTAGTCTGGGCGACCGACCGATAGTGGAGAGGTCAGTTTCTGTGACCCGAGTGGTGATACTTCCATTTCTTGTGGGAGACATAAGAGGTGTTGATATTTCAGTTTTTGAGTTTGAGGGTTGTTTTATCTGTGATTGTCACTTGAAATAAGTCGAGTCCTTTTATATGTCACTCTAACAAACATTATCATAATGTTTCATGTTGGAACGATGTTGAAGATTCAACAAGTGTTTGAAGAATCAAATATTAGAGCACTTGAAGCTTACATGGAGCACCTGCTGTTGACACTAATCACTTGCTAAAACCTAGTTGGATCATTATGATCTCAGATGGCACATCTAGATCATATGTAGAACATCAAGACGTTGATGAATCATTTTGAACATTGATGACTCATCAGAAACATCGTTGACTCATTCACAACTCTATGGCTCAACAGGAGTTGATGGTCAACAAGAACACTTGGTGGCTCAACTCAAGTCAATGGATCAACATGATCACATTGATGGCTCAACACGACTGTATAGGACACATCATGTACAATGAAGGCAGGTCCAAATGCCCAAAGGAAGATGAATTTCGTCCATGACCTATCATGAACATGTGGTGGTACATCTTCAAGTTCAAGACACAATTCAACATTCAAGAAACTACTTAACATGATCAACAACACTTCTGGAAGTTGATGACATCTAAGAAGACAATTGAGCAACATGATGCTCATGTTGCTCATCACTTTTTCAATGTTGATCAAGAAGGTTCAAGAATTATGAAGACTCATAACTTGGATGGAACCCTAACAGAATACTAACGGAATTGGAATATTGCATCCATTCTCCGTTAAGTAAGGAAAAGGTGTCAACTGATGACTAGGTCATGATGAGGTGTCAACACCTGATTGGTCAAGCCATGTCATGGGCTTTTCTAAAGCCTATAAATAGGCCCATTGGGATCCATTATAAAGTTGCTCTTCCTTGCTCATTTCAGATCATTATGCACAACTGCTTTTAGAATAGTCTTTAGAGACCCATTTGAGTGTTTTAGCTTGTCTATCATTCAAACACATGTAACTAAATCTTGATGAATATGAGATAATTTTGAATCATTGATCTTGAACATATAAAACACATTTTTATCATTAACTTTGTGATTCAAAAATCTTTATTTTCCGCATTACTTGCCACTTGACAACTCTGAAACTCTGTTTCAGTATTTTCAACACTTAGACTACTCGTCTAGGTTTATTGAATTTTTCTCATTTCTTCAGTTGGTATCAGAGATTGAGTGATCGAATTTGAGACTTATACAAATTTTCACAATTTTTTTTGAAGTTTCATACTAGTCTAACTTTTTCTCAATGTCAAGTGTGCATCAAAACCAAAATGTTCTCTATTTAGTTTCAGTTGCAAACACTCTGGGAGCAGGAAATCGTGCACCTATCCTTGTGCCTAGTGAATACTCTTCTTGGGCAGATCGCATCAAGTACTACCTAGAAGGTCATGACTCTGACATCTAGACCTTCATCTCTACTGGGAAACATACTCCAGAATTTTTGAAGGACATCAGAGTTCCTGAAGTTGATGTCTCTCCTGAAACCTCCAAAGTTATCTCTGGATCTGTTTCCTCTGTTGCTCAACTTCGTGGTAGGAATATCACGAAGTATGAGGCTAAGGCAATGCAAGAGGTGTTATCTGGAATTCCTCATGATATCTATGAGCAACTTCCCGATGTAGACAAGAGTTCACCCTTCAATGTCTGGAATGCACCCAAGAAACAATTTGAGGGAATTGATAAGATTCTTGCAAATAGGAAGAAAGATGCATCGACAGACATGGACAACTTCAAGATGTTACCCCCCATGAAACTCTCTTTGATGCATATTCTAGGTTCAACATTGTTGTCAACATGGTGAAGAAACTCAAAGGAGAAAGATCACAAGAGGATTTCAATATGAAATTCTTGAATAATTTATCTCCAAAATGGGATACAGTGCATATGATCATACTGCAAACTACAATCAATATAGACACCATGTCTCTGTTTGATCTGTATGTTGAACCGTAACAACATGAACCAAAGGTCAACAAGCTCGCTCAAGAAACTCCTTTTAATAATCAAGGACTTTCCTTGGGAAATTTAGCAACCATGGAGAATCATTCTCAAAACTTGATTGCACATCACAATCCAATCCCAAACGACTTTGTTGATCCGTTCAACCAAGGATATGGAGCATATCCTTATCAAAGTTTGAGTATGGCTCAATAGTACAACCAGAATCCGTACATGCAACACAACAACCTCTTCAGATCAAAAATGGGTAAATGGCTAATCATGAAGCTTTCATTGGAACTACAATGGAATCTCCTCAAATTAATGAGGAAAAGGAGTATGAAGAATGCTTGGCACTCCTAACAAAGTTCAATCCAAACTTCAAGAAGTTTGTGAACAAACCAACTAGGAACTTTAGAGCACAAAGTTATCAGCAACCCGAACACTATCATCAGAACTTTGGAAACTTCCAAGGAGGAAGCAACAGTCAACAAAGCTTCAACCCTCAAAATTCAAATTCTGAAAGTTACAGTTCTCAAAGGATGAACACAATGGTTCAAGATAACAAGTTGAAGTCTCATGAAGATAATGAAGTAATCAGGTGCCACAACTGTCAAGTTGAAAATCATTTTGCCAAGGATTGCAAAATGAAAACCAAGAAGGTCAAAGACGAAGCATACTAGCTTTAATAATCAGAGTAGATCAAGAAGTAGTCAAAAGACAAAGCCTTCATGGTCATGGAAACTCCAAGTGTGGAAGTCTGGGAAACAGATGATGAAATAGATCAAGCAGTAGAAACTGAAGCCTACAAGAACTACTTCTGCGTCATGGCTGATGATGACAAAGAGCCTTCTCCTATCCATCAACAAGTTGTTGAAAAGGTACGCTTTATGCTTTGTGATAATCATTTAACTATTGAGCCTTTTAATGATGACATTGACCATATTTCTAAAATGATCAAAGAATATATCACCAACACTGAAAATTGTGTCAGTTACTACACAGATGAACTGACCGATACTCAGTTCAGACTTGAAGAGCTGAGATGTTGTATGGCTAAGTTAGAAAATGACCTTGCAATAAAAAACATGGCACATATTACGCCAGTTGAACAATACGAAATTGTATTGAATGAACGTGACATTATTGCAAAAGACAATCGTAGATTGTAAATCACATATAAAAACACATATAGTAAAAGTGTAGAGAAATCCCTTTTTAATGATAGATTGTAAATCACATATGATTTGATAATACAACATGTAGTAAAGTACCTGTATCCCCCCCCCCCCCCACCCCTAGGCGTGCAAAAACCGGTTTTTTTTATGAACCGGACCGGTTCAGAAAACCGATTCGGTTCAAGTCCAACAAGTCAAAACCGGTTCACACCAAAACCGGTTCGGTTCCAATCCGGTTCACCCCAAAAAATATTCGAACATATTTAAACCGGTTCGGTTTATTAGAAACCGGTTCAACGAAAACTGGTTCAGATAAACGGGAAAAAACCGGTTCAGAAAAGGATCAAAAAACCGGTTCAAAACCGGTTCGACGCAAATAAGGTTTTCTAACTTTTTTTTTTTTTTTTTTTTTGGGGGGTAATAAGTGTAAAATAGGAATGGGTTTTTTTTTTGTTTAGAGTATAAAGCTCTAAATTGTCTTAAATCATAAATTTTTTTGGCTTCACAGTAGGTGGTTTGGGTGATTGGGAAGGCAAAGGCTTATAAGCCTTACATTACATATACACGTCCATATGGAGTTATGGACCATGTCCAAAAGTTTTTTTTTTTTCTTGTTTAATAATATACATATCTTTTCATGTATTAACTTTTATTTTGGTTTTAAATTTTATGTTTGTGTATATGTAGAAAAACATAATGTATGTAAAAAATTGTTCAACTTGAATCAACACATTTTTTGGAGCAATTTTCAACCTATTTTTCATTTTTTTTTTGTTTTTTTTTTATATTGGAAATACATAATACAACTTCAAACATAAAAACACAAAACATCCAAATTGTCAAACTAATACATCTTCAACCTATTTTTTTTTATTCGTCATCCGCCATGTCGTTGCGTAATCCTCTCTCATACTCGATCTCTTCTAGGGTGAGTGGCACCGACATTCCCATCGCTACTTCTTCCTCATGTACTTGTGGTTCGGCATGTAACGATGTGCCTTCTAGTAGTTCAATGTCTTGTATCCTTTCCACGCCATCAAGGTAGCATTTCAAGCAAATGCACACTTCCACCGACAAAGGGGTTAGTTTTGTTCTTCTTGGTGATATTACCCTGCCACTAACAGAAAAAGCCAATTCCGAAGCTATCGTAGAAGCTTGGGAGCTTAGTAGATCACGGGCCATAGCGCTAGAATCGGAAATTGGGTTTCCTTTCCTTTCCACCAAGCCAAGATATCAAAATTTTCAAACTCTTGAATACTCATTTGAGACAAGAAATCGGAACCAATGTACCTCCCGAGCTCGCTACTTGGGGTGTTAGACCGAGCTCGTTTGGAATTTTCATTCCTCAAAGTATTATAAAGCCTAATTGTTTCGTTATTTTGGTGAGAAGTGGATCCGGATGCCCCCGTATTTTGCATCATGTCATGAATGTTTGTTGAACCATATGTTGTTAAATAAACTTCAAACAAATTTTGAAAAACTTTGTTAAATTTTGAAACTTCCTTTGATGCATAATCCATGTCATCATCCATTAAACCCAAATCGTAACAAATATTTTCAATTAAAGTCTCAACCCCCCCCCCCCCCCCCCAACATTTAGAGCCGGATTCAAAGCGGCGGAACAAGTAATAATGGGAGGCATTTCTTGAAAATATTTTTTTAACTTTGCTTTCATCGGTTTCGTCATATTAGCAAACATTGTGCTCCTCATTTCAAACTCATTTATTTTCGCACACATTAAAAATATTTGGTTTAAAACTAAACAACTTGTAGGATAATAAACACCCGATAAAAAAGTAGTTGCTTTTTTAAAAACATCAAGCATGTCCGTAACAAGTTTGATAGTATCCCAACTTGATTCCGGATAAGCCGTAACCTTATTACGGTCCGCAAGGTTGTCATGGAACATTTTTAAAGTATCTTTTTGACGTAAGGCACATTCAAACATTTTGCAAGTGGAGTTCCATCGGGTGTTATTTTCCCAATTCGGACCTAAAAAGAGGGCATTCGCATCGACACAAAATTGCATATAATTATGATATTGAGCGTTAATAGAACTAAAAATATCTTTTAGCATGTCTTTGAAACCATCTTTTATAGTTTCAATGCTAGTTAGTCCATCTTGCACAACCAAATTAATGATATGTGCAACACATCGACTATGAAAAAAAAACACCATCGCAAATTGGTTTATATTTTAGTTTTAGTTGTCCAACCGCGACGGTGTTATTTGAAGCATTATCAAAAGATATAGAAAAAATCTTTCCTTCAAGTTTATAAGTTTTGATCACACAATCTAAAATTTTAAATAAATTTCTACCGGTGTGCGGGTACTCAAACAATTCAAACGTAATCGTACGCTTCATCATTACCCAATTAGTTGGATTAATCCAATGAGCGGTAACACAAAGGTACGCATCCGGTGAACCGTAAGGAGCCGTCTAAACATCACAAGTTAAATTCACACCGGTTTCTAAAGATTGAAATCCTAAAATCAATTCATTTTTTGCAAGTTGCCACATTTCAATACAATCACGTCTAATAGAAGTACGACTCACATGGCAATATCGTGGTTGGAGAGTATCTTGGATGAGTGAAGTCAATCGTTTGTTGTCGAAGTGGTCAAAAGGCAAACATTCTTGAATCACGAACTTCGCCATCCTATCCCGAACTTTACTCAAATCGTAACTCCACAATGTTGCATCATTCGCCATTGTTGTTTGATTATGACCCGGCCCAAATTTCACCGCGGGGCATCTTTTTGTCATATGAGTTTTCAATGTCGAATTCCCTTCTTCATTAAAAAAAGCACCACATTTCTTGCATCACGCTCTTTTTATACCGTTCGACATTACACACAAATCATAGTTGCACCAAATAGCCGGATGTCTATTTGTTTCTTTGATGCTAACAACGGTAAGATTGTTTGATGAGTCTCCAATACCAACGGAAGCCGAATCCATTGTTTGAATTAAGAGCGTTTTTTGAAGTAAGAGAGGTTTTTTGAGGTTTGGTTAACCCAAAACATGTAATAGGTATTTATACTATCAAATATTGGGGAATATGGCCAAAAGGGACCAAAAAACGAGTATCTAACAGCCATAAACGGCTATATAGCCGTTAGAATAAGACAAAAAACGGTAATATGCAAAAAACCGGTTCAAAATCGGTTTACAAATAGGTTCAAAAAACCGGTTCAAAAAACTGGTTCTTAACAAACCGGTTCGAAACTGGATCACACATTCAAAAGGGCGAATTGGTTCGGTTCTTCGGGGGTTCGGTTCATGCCTGAACCGGTTCGGAGGTAAACTGGTTTCCGGTTCACTAACCGATTCGGTTTGTGAACCGGTTTTTTTGGGCATCCCTACCCCCCCCCCCTAAAACATGTAAAAACATTTAAAAGGTTCATTAAGGGGTATGAACTCACCGGACGAGGAATGTGTCAATTAGGTTGTTAAACGTCCGATCGAGGCTTGAAAACGTGCGAGGTTCCTATGTAATATTAAATGATACACAATTGTATCTAATTAGATTTAAATCACTAATTAATAGAGGATATACACTCCTAGTCGCGAAAACGCTTCAATTCAAGTGTTTGGAGTGACCCGGGTGACATTTATGGACTTGTATGGCTTGGATAAGGAGTTTACTCTTCTAGAGTAACCTCTTAAAAGAGATTTCGGACCTAAACACATCATCCCCATGAGTTTACGGACGTAAACTCATGGATGAGGTTCTTGAGTGCTAAATGGCCTTTTACCAATTGAGGGATGATGCTAGGTTTTGTTCTAGGGCATTAGAAAGGGACTAATTCAAACATATGGACCACTTGATGAGTATACGGCAGTAAACTATGAGTTTACGGCCGTAAACTCTCACCCAAACATTCCTTATGTGTTTTGAAGGCCATAGGTTAATCATAAGTGGTTATACTCATTTTTACAAGTCAAGGGGTGAGTTTAGGGCATCATTTAACCCCTTTATAGGAGTTTACGGCCCAAGAACCCATTAATGAGGGGTTTACGGCCGTGAACTCCTTATGGAGTTGTTTTAATCAAGTTTAAGGTCCCTAACTTGTGGTGGTTGATTCTAGAATTTAATCCAAGGCTATTGGTGTGTTTAAGTGGCTTTTAAACACTCAAATATGAGTTTACTCCCCATGAAGGTGAGTTTACGGCCCAAGCATGTTCTTGGGTAGTAAACTCATGTTTACTCTCCAAAAACTCGCTTCAAGGTGTTCTAAGTCCAGTACATTAAGTCATATAGACATATCTAAGCTCCAAAGGTCGATTGGAAGGGTTTAAAGGCTCAAAAACCCCTTATATGTGTGTTTACGGCCCAAGCATGTTCCAGGGCCGTAAACACATGAAAATGGTCCTAAATGATTGTTTAACCACAAATTTGAAGGTCTAAGATGCTAATCTATGAGTTAGGGAAGTTACCTTAGTGATTTGAAGCTTGAAAAGTTTGATTTTTGGACCTAGATTTTGGATTGAGGAGAGAGGTTAGAGAGAGAGTGAAAAAGTGTTCAAATGAGGCTTAAACCACTTTAAATATGGTTTGGATTTGAGACACGGTGAAATTCTACCCGATACTGATGTTAACCGAGGCTTTTGGTCGCACCCCACTTAAGTTGTCGTCACCCGATATGGTCAAAACTAAAAATTTTCTAATTACTAGTTTGAGACGTTTTCTTGTGTTTCTAACATGTTTGGATACTTACAAAGTTAAAATAAAAGTCTTAATTTAATTGACTTAATCCAAAAATGAAAATGGAATAATTCGCTTAAGACAAGTTTTACGAACGGAACGGGTTGTAGAGATGGAACAACTTCAGGTTGTCACATTATCCCCCCGTTGGAGGGAATTTTGTCCCGAAATTCGAGTTCAAAAAATAATGTTATTACAAGATAATTAAGCGAAAAGATGGGGATACTTAAGCTTCATTTGATCCTCGCGTTCCCAAGTGAATTCTGGCCCTCACTTGGCGTTCCATCGAACTTTCACAATCGGAATGCAGCTTAGTTTCGTTCGTTTGACCTCCCGATCCATGATTTCCACAGGTTCTTATACAAATTTGAGGCTTTTGTTGATCTCGATCTCGTCTAGTGGGATCACCAGGGTTTTGTCAGATAAGCACTTTATCAGGTTCGAGACGTGGAAGGTAGAGTGTATGTTACTTAAGTCGTGGGGTAGGTTGAGTTTGTAAGCTACGGGGCCGATTCTAGCGAGAATCTCGAAAGGCACTGTGTACCTTGGGTTCAGCTTTCCACGCTTTCCAAAGCGTATCGTACCCTTCTAGGGTGAGACTTTCAATAGGACTCGGTCTCCCACCTGGAATTCCAAAGGTTTTCTTCGTTTGTCTACGTAGCTTTTCTGTCGGTCCCTAGTGGCTTTTAATCGTTCACGAATCTGTACAATCTTCTCGGTTGTTTCTCGGATGATCTCTAGACCTGTGAGAGCACTGTCAGGAAATCATCCTTTAGCTAACTGAGTGTCACCCACCTCAGCCCAACATAGAGGGGATGTGCACTTCCGACCGTAAAGGGCTTCAAATGGAGCTTCCTTGATGCTCGTAGAATAACTGTTGTTGTAAGAAAACTCCACAAGGGGTTGGTGTGTATCCCACTCCTTACCGAAGTCAATCATACAGGCTCGCAGCATGTCCTCTAAGGTTTGGATCGTCCTCTCACTTTGTCTATTAGTCTGTGGATGGTAGACTGTACTCATGTCTAGCCTCGTCCGTAATGCTTTTTGCAGTGATTGCCAAAATCTCGAAGTAAACCTACTATCTCTATCCGAGATAATAGATACAGGGACACAGTTGAACTATTTCCTTAATGTATGTTCTCGTGAGTTTCTCTATCTTGTGTGTTTCTTTGATGGGTAGGAAGTGCGCGGACTTGGTCAATCTGTCGACGATGACCCATATGGTATCAAACCCACCCGTTGTCTTGGGTAGCTTAGTTATGAAGTCCATAGTAATCCGCTCCCACTTCCACTCCGGTATCTCCGGTTGCTGTAGAAGACCTGATGGCTTATGGTATTCGACCTTGACCTTTGGGCAGGTAAGGCATTTACTCACGAAGGTAGCAATCTCTACTTTCATATTAGGCCACCAGTATAGCTTTTTGAGATCCAGATACATCTTATCTGAACCTAGGTGAACGGAGTATCGAGTGTTGTGTGATTCCTTCATGACCAAGTCTCTGAAACCACCGTAGCGCGGGGTCCAGATTCGGTCCATGAGATAATAGGCTCCATCAACCTTGACCTCCAAGCTATTATCCATTCCACGTAGGGATTCTCCCACCACATTCTTAGGCTTTAAGGCTTCGAGTTGAGCCTCCATAATCTGTGTGGATAGATGTGAATGGATAGTCATTGTTAATGACTTGACTCTTTGATCAGAATACTCTTTTCTACTTAGCGCGTCTACTACTATATTGGGTTTTCCCGAGTGATAGACAATCTCGCAGTCGTAATCATTGAGTAGTTCGACCCACCGTCGTTGTCTCATGTTGAGATCCTTCTGGTTCAGTATGTGTTGGAGGCTTTTATGGCCAGTGTATATTGTGCTCTTAGTTCCATACAGGTAATGTCTCCAGTCTTCAGAGCGAATACAACCGCCCCTAATTCAAGGTCGTGTGTAGTGTAGTTAATCTCATGTGCCTTCAGTTGTCTTGAGGCATAGGCGATGACCTTACCTCGTTGCATCAAGACACAATCGAGCCCTTGGTTCGATGCGTCACGGTATACCACAAAATCTTCTGTTCCTTCGGGAAGGGATAACACCGATGCGGTGCATAGGGATCGCTTCAGGGTCTGGAATGCCTTCTCCTGTTTCTCTTCCCAGTCAAACGGTACACCTTTTTGTGTTAACGTAGTGAGAGGTTTCTCAATCTGAGAGAAGTTCTGAATGAATTTGCGGATTTCTGTAGGCGTCTTTGGTGCTGACTGGTTCTCGATAGCTTTAATATTGCAGGGATCCATGTGGATTCATTGTTCACTAACCACGTGTCCTAAGAATTCAACTCTTCGGATCCAAAATTCGCACTTAGAGAACTTCGCATATAACTTCTCCGATCGCAGGGTTTCTAGGACTCGTCGTAGATGATCCGTGTGTTCTGCCTCGCTTCGAGAGTAGACGAGTATATCATCAATAAAGACGATGATGAACTGGTCTAAGTATGGATGACACACCCTATTCATCAAGTCCATGAACACTGCGGGTGCGTTAGTCAGTCCGAAGGGCATCACTACGAACGAGTATATCTTCCTCAAGGACTCGTAATTAGTGAAACCCGGACCTAAGATCAATCTTGAAAAAGTAACTCGCCCCTTGTAGTTGGTCGAATAGGTCGTCTATACGAGGAAGAGGGTAGCGGTTCTTGACCGTGAGTTTGTTGAGCTCCCTATAATCGATGCACATACGGAACGATCCATCTTTCTTCTTCACGAACAAGACCGGAGCTCCCGAGGGTGAGAAGCTCGGTCTTATAAATCCCTTGCTGAGTAGCTCGTTAAGTTGACCGGATAGTTCTCGCATCTCGGCAGGCGCTAAACGATAGGGAGACTTAGCTACGGGGGTAGCTCCTGGGACTATGTCGATTCTGAACTCAACCTGATGTTTAAGAAGTAAACCTAGAAGTTCTTCTGGAAAGACATCCGGGAAATCGCATACAACAGGGATGTCTTTTGGATCTCTCGCCTTCTGGCTGATATCAACGACATGTGCAAGGAAGGCGCGATATTCCTTGCGCAAGTACTTCTGGGCTTGAATACTTGAGATGATACGAAGACTCGTACCGGGTTTGTCTCTGTAGATTAACAGAGTTTCGCGATTCGGTGGATTTAGGCGGATGGCTTTGTCGAAGCATTGGATATCAGCGTGATGAAGACTCAACCAGTCCATGCCAACAATGACATCGAAACTCTTGATCGAGACCGGTATGAGATCGATTGGGAATGAATGATCGTCTAACGTGAGGGTGCAACCTATGTAAATTTCGTTAGAGCTGTCGGTTTTATATTTTTTATAATTAATTTTATAATCTCTGTATTTTTTTTCTTGATTTCAAGCGACGACTATTAGATACAAGGGGAGTAAATTGTTATAATTTGGGTTGTTTCTCCTTGCTTGTCCTAGTATGGTTTAAATGTGTGCATCGTTTTTTGGGAGATATTTTTGTTATGATTTAAGGGTGTTATTATATGTATCCTTCTTACTCATATATATATATATATATATATATATATATATATATATATATATATATATATATATATATATATATATATATATATATATATATATATAAACTCAAACACTCACAATAGAGATAAAATAAGCAATTGAAAGTACATAAAATATTAGGCAATATTTAATGTGGTTCACTTAGAGCTCACATGCAAAGATTAGAGAAAAAACGAGGGATATATTTTATTGATAATGCCAGATTATAATTTCTTAATGTGAATTATATGAATTCAAGTGATGTATTTATAAAAACAAATTGACCTAAAATTTGAAAATAATGTCAAACCCAAAAAAGTCGGATAACATGTTTGAACTTGACATTTGCCTTTTTCTTAATGAATCCATTATTTTGATGGTAAGGTTGTTGCTTTGCCAAATAAAATATTTATTTCAATAGACCTCTCATCTTGGCACAATATTATAGTTTTTAACTAACATACTTTTTAAATCACTTATATCTCTTAGTGAGACTTGAACTCAACCAGCACAATATCATAAATGATAACACGATTTTGATATTTCATGAGTTAAATGAGTAGAACCTTACATCATAACATTCAATATAACCGTCTAACCTTCCAAACTACTCTAAAGACTTGAACTCAACCAACACATGATCATAAATAATAACACGATTTCGATATTTCATAAATTAAATGAGTAGAACTTTACATGCATACCATTCAATATGACTATCTACTCCAAAATCCTTTAGTCATTATTTTTGAAAGGTGATTCTCTTGTAGTGGTCGACTGGTGTAGGTGGTTTGTATTAGTTAAAGGATATTTTAATATATCAAGAAATGGATGCCATTCAATGAGAATAAACTAAAATATAGTATGTTATTTTTTTTTATCAACTTAACCTAGGTACCAATTTTTATTTAAAAAAAATATTTACCATTTTAGTGTACTTTAAAAAATATTTATCATATTAGTATTTTGTTTTCATTCTCTTTTATTTTTCATTTTTTCTGAAAGTTTTCTTTTTCATTTTTTAATTTTAAATATTCAATTTTTCTCTTTTTCTCTATTATTTCACCTTTTTACAATTTTTTTTTTATTTTTTTAATAACAGTTTTTTTTTCCTTATTTTACTTTTTTTACTATTTTTTTTAATAACAGTTTTTTTTTTTTATCTTTTTTATTTCTGTTTTTTTTTATTTTAAATATTACATATACAATGTTTTTGGTAGTCAAATATAAAATCTTAAAGTTTGGTATATTAAATCGTCAAAAACTTCTTATTTGAATAGTAAATTATATATATATATATATATATATATATATATATATATATATATATATATATATATATATATATATATATATATATATAAAACACCCTTTATAATTTTATATATTTGAAACTACTTTAAAATTAAATTGGTTCAAATGATAAGTTGGAAGAAATAAAGTACATGTAACATCAAATTAAAATTAGGACAACGTATGTATTGATAATATAAATATTAAAAATGCGACAATATATATATATATATATATATATATATATATATATATATATATATATATATATATATATATATATATATATATATATATATATATTGGAAAAAAAACCCTAAAAATCATAAAAATGCATAAAAAAAATACAAAAACGTCACAAAACTTTTTTTGAATTTTTTTCTCAAAAAATCGCAACATTTTTTACAATTTCGCTGAAAAAAAAAATCATTTTTTTTTGTTTTGTAAAACAAAAAAAAATCAAAATTTTTTTTCAACGATTTTGACCTAAAAGTTGCGATTTTTTGATAAAAATATTCAAAAAAAAGTTTTGTGATCTTTAAGTATATTTTTATGCATTTTAATGATTTTTAGGGGTTTTTTTAGGTTTTTTGTTTTCCATAAAACATATATATATATATATATATATATATATATATATATATATATATATATATATATATATATATATATATATATATATATATATATATATATATAGGGAAAAGTGAATATATGGTTGTCATGTATGTAATATTAGGTATAGAACCATCTAAATTGACTTCATTTTAACTAAATAAGCACAATTTTCTTTACAGTTAGCTTATTTCTATTGCTTTTGAACTCATATTATTGTTTATTTTATAATTACATCGCCAATATCAATGTATTTCTAATGGGTTTTTATATGTGTTTTTTTTATTAAACCTCTAGTAGAAACTTTATAACTTCCTCTAACACCTACCTTGTATATTTTTGCATTGTTTTTTTTTTAAGGATTAGGGGATGCGATTTATCGAGTTTCTAATGAAGAATTTCAGCCTTTCACTATAGTTTTCTGTAATAAATTTTAATATACTTAACTATATGTAGTTGATAAAATATTCTTATATACGGTTTGTGGTGCAAAAATTAAACTTATAAAATTCCATAAAAAATATATACAAAGCCAATTATAAGCTCTAATAGATGATACAAGAAATACGATAGAGATATTTGATTGAATTTTGTTAAAATTATGTAGTTTTTGATGGTTCTATACCTAATATTAGGTAAATAACAGCCACATATTCCCTAAGTTTATATATATATATATATATATATATATATATATATATATATATATATATATATATATATATATAATAGGCAATCAAAATAATAAATTGTTTCAATTATATTAAAGGCATCTTACAATGATCATTAATATACTTCGTTTTATTTTCAATTAAAACAATATTTTGTATAAAATTCAAGGATGATGGGAAAATCTTAAAATCAAGATAAAATATGTAGTTTATAAAGTAAGGTGTGTTTAGCCGTACTAAATTTTATTTTTTTTAAAACAAAAACATATGACAAAAAAGTTATTTTTATAAGACTTTGGAGCTTTATTTTTAAAGTTTTTATGTAAGCTTAACACATTCAAAAATTTATGGCTACTTTGCAGATAACTGAAATAATAAAAAAAAAAAAAAACAGAAGTAAAAAGATAAAAATAATTGTTATTAAAAAACAGTAAAAAAGATAAAAAAATAATAATAATAATAATAATAAAATAAAAAATACGTGAAACACAAACTATTATTTAAAAAAATAATAATGTAAAAGGGCAGAAAATGAGAAAAACCGGACATTTAAAATAAAACAAATAAAAATAAAACATTTAGAAAAATTAAAAAGTGAAGAAAAATGAAAAGAAAACTAATATGGTGGTGCCCTGTAATTGGTAAATATTACTAATATGGTCAAAAACTCATAGATGATGAGGGTAAATATGAAGGTGGAAATGATTATTAGCAGAGGGAGTGACAGTGGGAGTAGCAGATAGTTTACTTGTTAATCTGACCTTTCTTCTTCTACCCCCATGGACTAAGCTGCTTTTTCCCTTTTTTTGATTTCCCCATCCTGCGTCATCTTCTCTGCCTTTGTCTTCTCATTAGACTACAAAATCATAATTTTTTTCCAGTTTCTTGCGGATAACTAGTTCCTTCTTCCTTAGTCAACATGCACCATAAATAACCTTGAGCACATGACTCCCATTCTTTCACTCAACCTATATATATATATATATATATATATATATATATATATATATATATATATATATATATATATATATATATATATATATATATATATATATATATATATATATATATATATTTGTGATTAGTTTCCATTCAACAATTTCCTTTGTGGGTATAGGATGCATTTTTAGGTTTGTAGGTTTTTTGGTTTAGAAATTAAAAGAATAATGTTAATGATGTGGTCATACTTGCGTGTTAAATCAGAAGACGGTGTGACCGACATTATGCAATATATTTTTTAAAGATATGGTGATTTGTCTTTTTATATTGACAAAATTGCAAGAATGGTCCTGTGGTGAGGTGGAAATTACCACTTTGGGTCAAACAGCTTTTGACTAGCATTAATGGTCCAAAAGTTTCCATTTTGTTGTGGGTTTGGTCCAAAACGATTTAAAATGATGAATTTGCCCCTTTCTATTTGTTTTTTGCTTTTCCTTTTATTATTTAATTATTTTCCTAACAAAAAAATAAAAAATAAAAAGAAAGGAATCTCTCTCTCTCTCTCTCTCTCTCTCTCTCTCTCTCTTTCTTTTTTTCTATCTCTCCCCACTTTAAAGAACGTTACCATCCTCACCCTTCCCCCAACCTTCACTCCCGCTAGGAAGCTTAAACACTACCGCTGTAAAAAGATAAACGACACCGTATCGAAGCTCTGGCAGTGAAACCCTAACCCTAAAAGTTTCAGGTGGCGACATACAGATCGAAACTAAGGTTTCTAGTAGCGGCGGCCTCTAAAAACCCTAAGATTTAAAGAAAGGAGAATGACGACAACCTCTAAAAACCATAAGGTCTCCTTCTTTCCTTCTTCAAACTCGATTGAAGCTCACCCGAGGGTCATTTGGCATTCTTTCCTTCTTCAAACTCGATTAAAGCTCACCTGAGGGTCTGATGGAGCCAGGAGAGTCGAGAGACGGTGGGGATGGTTGGAAATGGTGGTGAAGAGGGGTGGCAGTAGGTGTTTTCAGGGGTTGTCGGTGGTTTGGTCTTCATCGTTGTGCTTCGATCTGTAAAGAAGGAGCTCTTTGATTCTTAGGATGAGGCGGATCTGAAACCCCCATTTACAAACCTTCGTTTCAGAGTTAGAACAACAATTAGGGTTCTCCTCTCTCTCTCTTTCTCATAGAAGCTCGTCTGAAAACCATTGGATCTTGCTGAGATACAGATTAATGGGCAAAGTTGCTTTTGATAATGGAGATTACATTTAGGGATTCTTTTTTCTGCATATCCTTAAGAAGAAGAGGATGATGAAGATATGGGGTCTGCAATGAAGAGAGAGAGAGAGAGAGAGAGAGAGAGAGGGGGAGGGAGGGAGAGAGAGAGAGAGAGAGAGAGAGGGAGACGGGTGGGAGAGAGAGAGGGATTTTTTTCTTTTTCTTTTAATTATGAAACTATTTAAATAAATAAATAAACTAAAAAAAGGGCAAAATGGTCATTATAAAAAAATTTAAAGTAAATTGAACCAAAATGGCAAGAAAATGAATACATGTGGACCATGAGTGCTAGTCCAAAAGTGTTTGGCCCAAAATAATAATTTCAACCTAACCACAGGGACCATTCTTGCAATTTTGTCTTTTATATTCATATTCTTCATGTAATATATTTATGTTTTGTTGATTCTTAATTTTTTTATAACGTAACTCTTTTAGATGAACATCTATTAGTTACAAGTTTTTTTTCTGAACAACACAAAACTAAATATAAACATTTCTATCAGAAAAGGTATACAGGAGTTTTTAACCAATCATTTTAAAACAATTACTTTGGAACGTTTAATCTTAATCCAAGAAAAATAGACAAGAACTATATTATCAAACATAATGTCCTACCACATTAAGCAAGAAATGAACACAATATTTTTCCTAAATCTCCATAAAAACCACCCGATTGTGAAAAATACCACTTTCATTTTCTCTTTATCCTCCTGCGATATTCGTGTGTTATCCTAAATCTATTAGTTACAAGTTGTAAGTTCGATCCAGTGTACTATTTTTCCTTGGTTTTTCAGATTTAACCTCATTTTGTTTAAGGATAAAGTTATTTCATTGCAAACCTA